>NC_089838.1:105833121-106142010 GCF_035609145.1 Eleutherodactylus coqui | reverse complement strand
GTGCAAATATGCAGAAAAATAGAATATGATAATTTTTCACGCAAATGAAATGTGTGCGCAAAATACGTAAATGTGAACTAATGCATTTAAATCAATGGGTTCTATTTTCTGCACATTATTCTATTCTCCAACCTTAGTCTTAGGATGAAATAAAATGTAATATGCCTTCCCATAAACCCAGCACTATTGTGAACATCACTGGTGTAAAATGTGCGAAGAGCCATAAATCATAGCAAGCGCACAAATACATGATATCAGTAATAATTTGTGCCGTCCGCTTGATTCCACAGATGCAGAAATCCTAATAATGCTGCAGATAACATATGAGCGAGGGAGACGGCAGCAAGTAGGTTTTACTAGGCACTGGAAAGCGGTTCCTTGGTCTCGCTTCATTGCAGAACTGCATAATTTCGGGTCTCCATGGCAACAGGCTGGTTAGAGGCACTGCACTGATGCCCCCATGGTGACTGCAGGGTGGCGAATGAATTAACTATAACCCCAAGGGCAAAGACAGCTAGAAATTGGGAGGACAAATGTGCAATAACAACATACAATGATGAAGACACTGACAGCAATAGAAGAGTGCTGAATTAATTCTTACATACACACATCACTGGCAAGGGAGGGGTTAAATGAAACAGCAAGAGAAGTGATAGAAAGTAGTATAGATGAGGGACACAACTTCACAAGAGACATCGGTCTATACAGGAAGCCTAGCCAGAGGTACACAAAAGCCAGTAGCAAGGCAACTGCTAAAGCAATGATAAGAGTTTAATACTAAAAAAGGCACACAATGATAGCTGAAATAAACGTAGAAAGTGCGTCCGCTGTGTGGCGAAGGACCTTGCCTTATTATAAGGGAGTCTGTCAGCTGGAACATGCCGCCAAATTGCAGGCATCATATTATAGAGCAGATGGATATATAGTTTTATGGGGAAAGATTCAGTAGAACTTGTATTGCATTCATTTATATCTCTGCTCGTTCTGAGCTGAAGAGTCCAGTGGGCGGAGCTATCCGTGACTGACAGCCTTCCCTATATGTGTTGTTATACACAGCTGTCAATCACTAATAGGACCGCCCATTGGACTATTCATTTATGACCCAACTCATTCTTAGCTGAATACAATACAAGTTCTACTTAACCTTTCCCCATAAATCTATATATCAGTCTGCTCAGCTCCTCCGGCTCTATAACATAATGCCTGCAGTTTAGACAGTATGTTAGAGCTGACGGGTGTCACGTCACGGCCAGCACTCTGTCATTTCTCTGCCAGCACACCTTTGCTTCTGTGGGTTCTATCCTATCTAGCTAGGATTAATGTCTGTGGTCCTGTCTAGTTAGATTAATTAGTCCTGCAGCTGTTAGCTGAGGTAGTTGCTGGTGACTGACAATTCTGTCAGCCAATCAGTTTCTCCCAACTCCCTATATAACCCAGCTCTTCCTGGTTGGGAGTTGCAGGTTATATTCTAGTGTTTCTGATAAAGTAAGCGTGCTCAATGCTCCTGTCTGTTGTCTGGCTTCTGTGCTCTGGTTTGTCTTGTATTCTGTTGTTCTTGTAAGTTTCTGTTTCTTCCCTAGTTTTCCCCTCTGACCTTGGACCTGTCCTCGTGGAAGTAGTAGGGTCGTCCCTTTCGGGACGGGCGCTCCGCTATGAGGTGGGTTCTGTCAGAGCGGTTCAGAGTGCCCCACTTCTCGTTTCTGTCGTCTCCTGTGTCTAGCCACCTGTGTAGCAAGCAAACACGTCAGTCCTGACTGCTTCATTACAAAGTCATCTCAGGCTTTTGTTAGCAGTCCAGGATGAACGTAACAGGTTCCCTTTATTAATTCCACTATAAATCATAAATTGGCTCCTATGCTGGAGCCAACCAAAGTACTTCATTCAATTTAAGAGAACAAGAATACCATTTCCAACACTCTGGTTTTCTGCGGCTACCGTGTTGCTTTAATTAATTTCCCTAACATTAGATTATCTGTACATTACATTCTAAATATATAAATGAAAGATTTATCGATAGTATCATGGGACGCATGATTTTACATACTAGTTAAAATGAAGCAAACTGAACAAAATGTATCAAAATGGAGAACAAGCTGTTAATACTGTCAGTGGTTATTACAAATGTATACTAATAACCAGAGGCGTAACTTGAAGATTCGGGGCCCCAATGCAAATCCTGTAACAAGGCCCCCAACTATAATGCTTTAATCATATTACTAGACTCCCTATATAGAGAAGATAGACTTTATGGGCCCCCTAAAGGACTTGGGCCCGGGTGCAACCGCATCCCCTGCATCCCCTATAGTTACGTCCCTGCTAATAACACTGGGGAACATCATTTTTGGTGACTGAGATGTCAGAACTTCTTTTAGGTATTTTGGGATTGTAGATTCTGAAAATAACATTAGTTTATCTCCATCAAGTCTGCTTATCAAGATATGTCATATATCCAGATAAACGTATGCATATTATATTATACATGTCATGACTGCTAATCAAAAGCTCAAGGTCAAAAGATAAATCCTAAGTAGCCTAGAACACTAACAACAAAACAAAACGTTCTTCATTGAGACATGCCGCTGAAACCGCGTTTCTGTGATTCCCTGCAAGGATATATTCCTGCATATTTGCGCTACATCATTAAAGGGGTTGTCTCGCAAAAGCAAGTGGGTCTATACACTTCTGTATGGCCATATTAATGCACTTTGTAATATACATCGTGCATTAAATATGAGCCATACAGAAGTTATTCACTTACCTGCTCCGTTGCTAGCGTCCCCGTTGCCATGGTTCCGTCTAACTTCGGTGTCTTCTTGCTTTTTTAGACGCGCTTGTGCAGATGCATCTTCTCCCTTCGGCTGGTCTTGGAAGCATCAGCGTTTTGGCTCCGCCCCCTTGTATGCATCATCGCGTAGCTCCGCCCCATGACGTGTGCCGGTTCCAGCCTCCTGATTGGCTGGAATCAGCACGTGACGGGGCGGAGCTACGCGATGACACGTACAAGGGGGCGGAGCCAAAACGCCGATGCTTCCAAGACCAGCCGAAGGGAGAAGATGCATCTGCGCAAGCGCGTCTAAAAAAGCAAGAAGACACCGAAGTTAGACAGAACCATGGCAACGGGGACGCTAGCAACGGAGCAGGTAAGTGAATAACTTCTGTATGGCTCATATTTAATGCACGATGTATATTACAAAGTGCATTAATATGGCCATACAGAAGTGTATAACCCCACTTGCTGCCGCGAGATAACCCCTTTAAGATAATCTGGAAATCGATTCAAATGACTATGTAGGTCCTGCAAGTTGGTGCTCATGTTACAACCAAGTGTACATAAAGAACTGAACATACCTCTACTTACTCCAGCTAATCCCTTTGATGCCCTTTACATTCACCAAACATAAGTAACAATCATCGCTGGTTTTACTATTCTTGCCATACTATCAGAATACCGAATTTCATGCACTTCCTTCCCCCATTTGTCCACTGTTGCAGATGTTCTGTACACGTTTTACGCACAAAATGAAGTGTCCCAGGCTTATCTTGGTCACCCAGTTTGACTTTTTCAATTTTTTAAATATTTATGTAAGGGGGAAAAAAGTTTTTTTTCATTTTTTCTGTAAAAACTTTTAGATGCCAAGGTCAGGGTTAAATGGTGTGAAGGAATGATTAGAAGAGCATGTGCTCATCATTTAACGCCTTTTCTGGGAAAAACCCCATAAGTGGCAATCAGAGAGCAAATATGTTGATTGATGGGTTGGCGGATGGGGTAATAACATAAACAAAAATTCAGAGCACAAAAATACCTAGAATAAGGTTAATTGTAGATTTTAAATTTATGTCTCATGTAAATATATTTGATGCAGAACTGCATTAAGTGCATTTTTAACCCCTTAGTGACATAATTAATTTAGCCTTTAAGAGCCAGTAAATCATATCCCCTTTTGTGTTCTAGTGGTCATAACTTTATTTTTTTTGTCAAAATAGCTGTATGACACCTTGCATTTTGCAGGACGGATCTAGTTTTTAAAGGAACCAATTTCAGAGACATATAATGTATTGGGAACATTTATTTTTTTTTTTTGCTAGGGGCAAAGGAACAAACTATTTCCGCAGTGTTTTTTGTGATTTATTTTTATGGCACTCACAGCATGGTATAAATATTATGTTACCTTTTATTCTACGAGTTGTTACATTTATGACAACAGCAATCATGTGTAGGGGATTTTTTTGGTTCTTTTCATTTTTTTCAATATTTATGAAAGGGGAAAAAAGTTTTAACATTTTTTTTTTCTGTAAAAACATTTAGATGCCAAGGTCAGCAATGTCTGCAGCATCTGCAGGGTTCAATGGTGTAAAGGAATGATTAGATGAGCAAATGCTCAGCATTTCATGCCTTTTCTGGAAAAAAAAAAACCCATATATGGCAACCAGAGAGCAAATTTGCTTTCTGATTGATAGGGGGCGGCGGATGGGGTAATAACATAAACAAAAGTTCGTGTCACCACTTCCGTAGGACAGGGAGATATAGAGGAAAATCACATATCTTCTCTGCTGCCGCTGGTTTCCTCCTCCCTCTCTCCTCCGCACTGCACACTAATATGACAGCTGTGCATTAACTACTTCTGACTCCGTTTCAAATGGCTGCAGCTCAGTTCAGTAAGTGTCCCGAACATGAATTTG
The DNA here is from genome assembly GCF_035609145.1 of Eleutherodactylus coqui. Taxonomy (NCBI): domain Eukaryota; kingdom Metazoa; phylum Chordata; class Amphibia; order Anura; family Eleutherodactylidae; genus Eleutherodactylus; species Eleutherodactylus coqui. The sequence goes on along the minus strand of NC_089838.1, from coordinate 106,137,330 downwards.
GTGTCATTTTAATGCAAAGAATCTTAGCTTTAAAATGACACACAAGCACATTGGTAGCACTGATAGAACTGGAGTGCCAGCCATTTAAAGTAGGATGAGCTCTGTTCATCCTAAACTGTAATGCTCTTTTCCTACAGAACGATCAGAGCCCCTCCAAAACTGCTGGAGGGAGGGGGGAGGGGGAGAGGGATAGGGGCTAAACATGTTTCACCTGTAAAAACCATGCTGCCAAATATTGCATTATAAACCAAAGCAAAGCAAGGTAAAAGTTTGCAGTTACAGAAGTTGGCCAATATTTCTATATATCAGCTCAACCTAAACATTTGCAATTGTTAGCAACCACTTTAAGAAATTCTGAACCGCTGATGTTAATCCATTCTTGTCATGGAGTGGTGGTCTGGAGTAGTTTGGGAAATTTTACAATAGGCGAATGAGAAAGCACTGCAAAGACTATCTTATAAAATGTACTGAACTGCTGCTGCTGGTTACCTGCCAATAGGTTGAACTCATAAAAACCAGATGTCTGATTACAGAGTCAGCCTCCGTAACGGGCCAAAGCAAACATGTACCCAGGATATCCCTGTTCTAGAGCGAATGAATTTATGTCTCATCAATCAGGCAGCAAGCTCTGTCAGTGGGCACAGAATAAAGGAGAGATATTGAGCCATTGTTTTTCTACAGGAACACGGAAATAAATCTAAAAATGCAGTGAAGTTTCACAGAAATAAAAAACTCCATTCATTGCAAACATGAGAAGTAACAGATAAAGTGAAGCTTCATATTTGGGGTCCCTTAACCCTTTCCAATCTACTGTCTGACGTCTAAAGACATTATGATTTAAGGCTGTACAGCTCCAATGTTGGAAGACGTCCGTCAGGGTTCTCTTACTGTATATTGCCAGCCTTTCTGCTGTTGTAGCCTATCCAACGTGTCACCTCATGCAGTACTAGATTTAGCCAGCATATAGCGCTGTTGTATAACAGCAGAAAAAGAGTAAGCCCCCCTTGGGAAACCAGAATACAAATTGGATTGGAAAGGGTTAATATATACTCTTTGTCACAACCTAGAAGAAGTTGTAGTTTTGCTGCACAACTCAGCATGCAGTTACATCTCAGGCAGATATGATTAGAGTTGTGGTGTGATTAGATGAACGGTCTTGCCACCTGACGACCTAAAAGTTGTTTCACCCTTGGACAATAAAAAGGCTCTCAGAGGCGCTTGTGAAGAGCTTGTTGACCACTAAATACCTCTATGACACAATGAAAGAGATTTCGCCCAGTTAGCAGGGTTTGAGAGCGGCGTGTTATTGGACTGCGAGAAGCTTAACAGTCGTATTGATGAATTTCTCACCACCTGGGCTGTTCTGACCAAACTGGTGTTGACACAAGTAGATACATAAGGGCATGCACACAAGGTGACCAGGCTCAGTACGCCCTCGACAGAATACAAGTAGAGAAGACCTTCTGACAAGCACAAGCAGCTCCAACTGTTTTGATGTTTGCCATCTAGAGATACCTGGCATCATTATTTATAGGCCCTGTGTCTGTCTGAACCATTTCCAGGTGCTTTGCTGAGGAATATTTGGTCTTGAGGCCTGCCTGGTCAGCAACTTTATTGCCAGGAGAACATGTATATGACCATCTGGGATGCCAACTATGACAGCCTACGAGTTTGCACAATCTAGAGGCTTTGTTACAGCAAATGTGGAGTGATATGCCACAGAATACCATACAGAACTTGTATGCCTCCATGCCTGCCTGTATCACATCTTGTATCCAAGCTAGAGGCAGCCCAACAGGGCACTAGAGCCTCAATGCCCACCCGTATCACATCTTACATCCAAGCCACAGGTGGCCCAACAGGTACTAGAGCCTCCATGCTCGCCTGTATCACATATTGTATCCAAGCTAGAGGTGGTATAACATGGTACAATAGCCTCTATGCCCACCTGTATCGCATCTTACATCCAAGCTAGAGGCAGCCCAACAGGGTACTAGAGCCTCCATGCTCGATCTTATCATATCTTACATCTGAGCTAGAGGCGGCCCAACAGGGTACTAGAGCCTCCATGCCCCTTCTTATCACATCTTACATCTGAGCTAGAGGCGTCCCAACAAGGTACTAGAGCCTCCATGTCAACCCGTATCATATCTTGCATCCAAGCTAGAAGTGGTATAACAGGGTACTAGAGCCTCCATGCCCGTCCATACTATACTAAAAAGTGCAGGAGGCTGTTTATGAAATAAAACTTTTTATAATGGCTTTCACAGAAAGACATCTGCAACCATACAGGCATACAATTGTATGTGTCTGTCCTTATGTTCAGTGGAAGTGATTTTTTTCGAACAAGTACAAACACTCCTACAGTTGAAATAAAAATTATTCAACCCCTATTGCAAATTATATTTATTTGCCAAATTTACAAACTTTCAGCTGTTTGCAAAAAACAAAGAGAAAGAATTTAAAGAGCTCAATACAATATAAGAAACTAATATAAGAACAAACTAATATGAGACGTGAGTTCTACAAATTCAACCCAAAATTCCACTTTTAATAACCACTGCAGCCTCAGAATTATTCAATGCCATGAATAGAATCCCTCTGGACATTACCATACAGCATGCCATGATGACGGAACGAACGCAGGTGATTTTAATTCTGCAATTATGTATTTGCACTGTGATAGGTTGATGTTGTGTCCTCAGTACTATATATATGTTTGGCGTTCACATGTTTTGTATACTTGACAAAGACTCCTTGAGTCGAAATGTTGTTGTTGCATGTTTTGGGAGGAATAAACTACTATTCGTTTTTGCACCGCAACTGCTACCTTTATCATCTCTTTTCAAGTGTCTACATCTATTGGTTTGACTTGGATCCAGACCACGGTGGGCGTTGCAGGACACCTGTTCATCCATATTTGGGCTCATGAAGTGCTGCTGACATACTTACCACTTACGTAGAATCCCTCTTAAGAGCATACATGTGAGCACAAATATATTTGTCTCAAACACACCTGATGCAACTAATCAAGGCTCTGTCATTTGCACCAGGTGTGCTTGAGATAAAACACATCAAATAACTGGAATGGCTAGGGATTTGTTGACTATGATGCTTGATTGCATATTAGAAGTATAATTAAGTCAAGAGAAAGGCCCAAAAGTGAGAATAGGGGATCATTGACTTGCACAAACAAGGAAGAGAATACAAAATGTTAGCAAAGGCACTGAACATTCCTAGAGATACAGCAGGCAGCACAGTTCACATGTTTAGAGTTAAAGTAACACTGACTACACTACCTGGATGTGACAGAAAAAAGAAGCTGTCACCTGCTGCCACCAGATTCCAGAGGAGGCAGTCAGTCAAAAATCCTCACATAACTGCAAAAGATCTTCAGCCAGATTCAGTAGAAGGAGGCACTGAGGTTTCCTTTTGCACAGTAATGCACATAGTAAATACTGAAGTTCTTCAAGCCTGAACTCCAAGACGTACATCTCTGCTGACCCAAAAGCACAAGAAAAATCAGCTCCAATATATTGAAAACCGCATTATTGAGCCACCAAAGTTTTGAATTTTTGTTCTATTGACCAAAGAAACAAAACTGGAACTTTTCGGGCCCATGGATTAGCCATATGTCTGGAGGCAGAAGAATGAAACTTATGCTAGAAAGAACACCCTTTGTACAGTGAAACATGGCAGTGGACTGGTGATGCTTTGGGGCAGCTTTGCTTCCTCTGGCACTGGAAACCTGCAGTGTGTGGAAGCCAAATGGATTCAATCAAGTATCGGGAAATCCTAGTAGAAAATGTCATGCCTTCTGTGAGGAATCTGAAGCTTAGGCATCATTAAACCTTCCAACAGGACAACGATCCAAAGCATATCTTAAAGTCCACCAAGGTTTAGTTTCAGAAGTAGTCCTGAAAGATTGTGGAGTGGCCATCACAGTCATGTGACTTGAACCCCATAGAAAATCTTTGGTAGAGTTTGAAGGCGGCAGATGCAACATGCAAACCCAAGAATATTAGTGTCTGGCTTTGTATCACATTTGCAGAAGGTCATAACAGCAAAAGGGTACTCTAGTAAGTACCTAAGATGTAATGGCCTACAGTTTGGGTTCCCTCCATTATGTGTAAATGTATGTTTTATGCATGTCTTACTTCATTCTCTGTAATGAGGTATAGCTCATGTTATGTGTATTGGCATCTGCAGGCAAGAAGGGGTTAATGTCTTCTAGTGTCTGGAAAATGTATCAATCTGTCTAGTTGTCTATTGGTTTATCTGCAGGTGATGTAGTGTATGAGTGATAGGTGTCTGTAGTTAGTTGGTCGGAAGCAGAGAGAGAGTTGAGAGCTGGAAGTGACGTGGAGAGATGGAGGAAGAGGAAAGATGGTCTGCTGCTCATGCTAAAGCCAAGCCATGCCAGGAACTCTCCATATAGAAGCCACTCTTATGGAGTTTGTAACCCAGGACATGTTGGATAGTGTCTACTTAATGTTGTCTGCAAGTTTGCAAGAGATATAGAATCAGTCAAGTTGTGGGAGTTTCGTCCAAGCGGTAGATCCTACAGCTAACTGAGACTATGGATGAATAATACCTTGGGAGACCCCAACTGCACAAGTTAAAGAGAGTCAGGTGGGAATTATAAGCCTGCTACTAACCCTGCTTCAATACTTTACCCACATCCAAGAAATGTTTTGCGGTTGATTTATTAAGAGTTCAAGTAAACGGACAACACCGAACATTCCTGGTTCTTGTTTAGAAAGACTCTGTGTGTGGACTACTTTATTCAAACTGCAAGAAGAAGGAACGTTGGCGTCACAGTGACAAAGGGACTTAAGGTAACCCAGATTAGTAACGTGATCTTCCCCAGTCCGTAACAAGGTCGGGTTCTTGGCCACCCATTAGGGGGAGACGGTAGAGCCCCGTGACAAGGTTATTTCTCTACCCCACTGTCTCCTCAGCTGAGGGCCTGCTCCTTGGATGCTGCAAAGACGCCTCTCATTAAGAGGTTGAATAATTCTGAGACTGCAGTAGTCATTAAAAGTGTATTTGTGATGAATTTGGAGAAACCACTTGGTATACTAGGTTGGCCACGGAAAAATAGCCCCCTCTGATCCCGCCACCACATTCTTTAGAGGAGTTCACAGCCCTTTCATTTTATCTCAGCTACATGGGCGTAACTATAGAGGATGCAGGGGATGCGGTTGCACCCGGGCCCAGGAGCCTTAGGGGGCCCATAAGGCCTCTCTTCTCCATATAGGAAGAATAGTACTATGAATAAAGCATTATAGTTGGAGGCCCTATTACAGATTTTGCCATGGGGCCCAGAGGCTTCAAGTTACGCCTCTGCTCAGCTATATAAAGAAATGAAAGCTGTATTGTGATTGGTTGCTATGTGCAACAGAGACAGATTTTCTTTTAGACAGCTTTTATATATTTGCCCCATTGCAATCTTCCTGCAACAGACAGTATATGTGCGAAGCAGATACATTAAGGGAATGCTAGAGGCCTTCATGACAAGTATCCAGGTACAAAGCCACCTGTTAAACGTTGTATTCAGACCTTGGTTCAGAAATGGTGCAAAACCAGGACTGTCGCAAACATGAAGAAACTGAAGCCTCTGTCAGTCCAGACATTCAAAGTCTTCCATGACATTCACAGCAGATAGCATATAGCCTTGGAAAATCAAAGTGGAGACTGTCCCAACAAGTTGATGTATCAAGAACAAAGTGTTGGCAAGTGCTGAAATCTCTGAACCTAAAACCATACCGAATAACGTGCGCAATAACTGAAAGAGCTCAACAAAGCTAAATGTATAAATTACTGTATGTGGTTGTTGACTGTGATATTAAAGGGCTTTTGGACCGATTGCTGTACAAAGCATGGTTTTATTTATAAGGTTACGTGAATTCCCAGAATACAAGGTACTAGTCTACTGAAAATCCCCACCTGACTCATAAAACACCACTGCACAACGAGAAAATTTGTATCTGGAGCATAGTGTCAGGAACACAAAAAGTGAGCCCAATTATCTTCGAATCTACTATGATTACCACAGTTTAGCTGGACATGTTTGAACAGCTTTACAACCAACTAACACCAGAAGAAAGAATGTACTGCTTTTTCCAACTATATGGTGCAACATACCACATCTCAACTCACTGGCATGGGTTTACGAACTGTTTATGGAAGAGCGAACTATGAGCAACGAGTTATGGTCGCCACGTTTCCTGGACTTATTTATATGCAATTTTTATCTGTAGGGAAATTTAAAGCAGAAAGTGTACAGCAGTAATACGTATAGCCTGGATGAGCTCAAGGAAAACATCACAAACACTATCCACAGCATCACCGTTGAAGAGCTGTAGGCAGTATCAGCCAACACGTTGAGATGTGCCCAGAGGTGCATAGAAGTGAACAGAGACCACCTCTAGGATCTGTTGTAACACGTGGGTAAATCAATAAATCTTTGGAAAAAACAATCCATCGTAAATTGCGATGGGGTTGTATCATTTTGATTACAACTTTATTTTCTGATGCAAGAACTGGGACCAGAGAATTAGTGGGACATATAGTGAAAACTTTTAGGACAACTGATGTCCGAGAATATTCTCTCTGAACCTCAGTCAGCAGGTATTGCTTGTATTGTCTTTCAGTAAAATAATAAAAAAGGACATACAATTACCCATAATGCATTGTCGGTCTTCTTCCATGCAGTAGAATACACGTTTACTGGTCTCACAAGAGGAATAAAGCAAACATTTTAGATTTTCACTATATTAACAGCCCGCAATCCTGCTTTATCCGCCATAATACTTTCCAGTAAAAAATCAACACATCACTGGATATTTACGGAACAATGAATGGCTATGAGCTCAATACGGCACTTGTCATACTCTACAAATCCTTGACATTTACAGAGAATTACTTTTTTTGTGATAAAATCGCTTGTAAATGATTGATGTTATTCTCTTTGCAGATTTTGTTACAATGATAAATCACGATAAAAACCTGTTAAATAATATTGCAGTGTCAAATAAACTTCAGCTTTACTGAGCTATGAGGATAAATGGGAAAGCCAAAAAATCATTCAAATGCAGGTAGTCAACTGCAGACACTCAGGGGGTAGAGGGACAATGCGACACGTGTTCACTGCTCGGGAAGACAAGGTTTATTGAAATCTAGACTGGGGCCTACATAGGTTATGTGTTCACACTAGTGTCAGAACTTGTGCTTCTATGGAAGATGGAAGGAAGTACAACAGATTGTAATGACTTTAAAGGCAACATTTTTTTTATATATAGTGGGTACGCTATTCTGACCCCCAAGAATAAAAGACACTTGTTGGAATGGAGGCTCACTGATGCTAGCTGATGGGAACTGCCCTAAGAAAAGTCTGCCTGAAATCAATGTGGGATACATGGTCACATTTTTTGGGTAAATAAAAAAAAAAAAACAACAGAACTGAGTCCCTTCCTATATGCCCTATTAGGCCCCCTTTTTAGTGCCAGAGTAAAAAGCTGCTGACAAACTTGTATTATATAGTCATCCCAGTGGCGTAACTATAGGGGATGCAGGGGATGCTTTTGCAACTGGGGTCAGGACTAGAGATGAGCCAGCGTACTCGCTAAGGCAAACTACTCGAGGGAGTAGTGCCTTATGCGGGTACCTGCCCGCTCGTCTCTAAAGATTCGGGTGCCAGCGGGGGAGAGTGGTGAGTTGCAGGAGGAGCAGGGGGGAGAGAGAGTGAGAGAGAGAGATCTCCCCCCCATTCCTCCCCGCTCTCCCCTGCCGCTCCCCACCCCCTGCCGGCACCCGAATCTTTAGAGACGAGCAGGCAGGTACTCACATAAGGCACTACTTGCTCGAGTAATTTGCCTTAGCGAGTACGCTCGCTCATCTCTAGTCAGGACCCTTAAGGGGCCCATAAGGCCTCTCTCCTCCATATAGGGAGCCTAGTACTATGAATAAAGCATTATAGTTGGAGGCCCTGTTACAGGTTTTGCATTGGGGCCCAGGAGCTTCAAGTTACACCTCGAAGTCATCAATAAATTTGGCAGTAACATCGTTAAGCAATATTAGCTGCAGTAGGTATGAGAACTAAGATTTGAATCTGAAAATGATCACTCTTCAGGGCACAACCCCTTTCATATCTTTCTGCTCATTATAAATCATCTAGCTTTTAGTAATTTATGATCCAACTTGCACCGGAATTCTGTCATCAAAAAATTACAATTAAAATTCTGGCTTTTTGATAGTTTTTGCTACATTCACCAATTTAAAAAAAAAAATGGGTTGGGCTTCCTGCGGCACAACAAATTTACTATAAATGGTGTAAATTATGGTGCAAATTTATGTTAGGTCATAGCTGCCGTAGATTTGACTGTTTGGCACACTAAATGGCCAGACACATGCTTAAAGGGATTTTGTCATTAAAAAAAAAAACTCTGCTCAGTTGCTCACCTATTCCTCTACAGGCAGACTCTTTACCACATCTTCTCCTTACTGAACTTCTCCAGCCCCCCTTCCCACTTGACGCAAGTCATCTGGATTCTCTTCTCCTTGTTATGAAGCCGGCATTCCTCACATTTTCTTCCTGCAGGTCAGTGAAGGTCACGTCCCTGTGACATAGCGTTCACTGGCTAGGAAGAAATGATGATCTATTGTAGAGACAGCAGGCATGCACAGTCTTTGCAATAGCTCGGCACTCTCTGCTAGGCTGTGAACTAGTATAAAGCGTACATTGCCAGGCAGGAAGAAGAATGACTGTGAATGTACGTAACGTCACAAGAAGCAGAAGAATCAGCCAACTGGAGGTGAGGTGACCCCCCGGGACTGTAGGAGACAGGAGAAGATGGGTAAGGTGCAGATGCGGTAAGCATAGAATTTTTCTATTTTAATGACAGAACCCCTTTAATGTATAAAGAGGCATGCACCTCTTAAAGGGGAACTTATCATCACATTTGAGCTCTATAAACTGCGGGGAACGGGGAGCACATGGAGCTGTGTTTGATATTCACTGGGTGTCCCTTTTCTGCAAAAATTGCCACGAGCACACAGTGTGACTCTTCTGAGCTGGCGATGTGCGCACGCTCTGCCACAAAGCTGAATAGGAGAGCGTGCGCATGCAGCCAGCTAAAAATGAGTTACACCGTGTGCATGTGGCAACTTCGCAGAGACAGAGCAGGAAGGGGGCACCTGATCAGTATGAAACCCCACTCCCTGGAGTCCCCATTTCCTCATGTTTGAGGCCAAATGTGATGACAAGTTACTAAGTTAAGTGTGTTACACTCCAGCACCACTTATATCAAGATAAGCGTAGAAAATGCCTGTCTTGATCTATTCCTCCCTATGTATTATGCACATGGCAAAGCCACATGAACTGTGCCGCGGCTGACAGAATCCTTATGATTCTATACTACAGAGATGTAGGTACTACGCGTTCAACCTTATGGTGCCTCCATATGGCTCCACATTACTTCTAGCTTTTTCCTATGTCTATACATATTATACATAAGTTGAGCAGTAATCAGCATAGCAAGCACTACGCTTTGATATGGTTGTTGCTGCCTAGTTAGGTTTACCTTGCTATGTACTTATTCATCCCCTATTCCTATATTTCTGTATAACTAGCTAGATTTTCAATCTTGGGTCCAGAAAAAAAAAAGTAGCAAACTTGAGGGAACTGTAATATTGGCCGCATTGGTATTCATCCAGTAGTAACCTTTACTAGAAACATCTGAGTAAAAATGTTTTTTAACATACATGACTTTAACCTCTTCAGGGGCAGGTTTATTATTACCATGTCATGCCTCACAGGGCACTTTTTTTTAAATGAGCCAACAATACAATTAACACCCCAGAAGATTTCAGATGACAGCTTAGTGCTCTTCACATTTCAGCACTAGAGCTGTCCACGGAAATCTTCCGAGGTTTAACTGCATGTTCAGTACAGCAAGCCCTGGTGATTTTCCAGGCGTGCCACTATAGGGGTTAAATCATATTATCCTGCATTCTGAGCAATTCTTTACAGCAGTTAAAACACTATGACCATACTTCTGTTACTGTAAAAGAATCACTTCTTGCTCACATACTTCTTAAAGTGATTGCATGTTTGAGAGTAACCAGATTAAAATGCTCTTTGTGTTAAAGCAAAGCAATGTCCTTAAAGGATGAAATCAGAAACGGACGGAGCTTGTGGAGTCCTTCAGCCAATTTGTAACGATTGACCCTGCTAAGAGGATGCACAGTGTTATCTTCACAAAGGTCCCGAGCACGCCTAATACTTGGGATAGTCTATAATACAGTTGCAGATTGCTTGCATGTCATCGCCTGGGGTCTAATGCTCAATGAATAAGCATCAAAGTCGAAACACAGTCACTGGAAAAAATGTATCAAGTGTTACAAACCAGGACATTGCTTAAGAAAACAGATGGGAATCCAGCCATTTGTACTTGGTGTCCCTGGCTAGCCAGCCATCCAAGCGCAAATCCATATTTCACTCATCTCAGGCATGCTGACTGCTACGCCTTGTTTTTACTGCTCACAATTAATATCAATTAAATTACTTTTATTACATATTTATATTCAAGTGTCATATTTTTGTGGGGGGAAAAAAGGGGCCAGTTTTTTTTAACAGGACGAAGTGTAGCCAATTAAGGCTAACACACTAGAATGTGTATACATTTATTTAACTACAGTTTAGCCGAAGTTTTGTAGTGTTTTTTTACATTTTTTTTAAATCAAGAGCAGAACGTTTAAAGAAAAAGAATATGAAAGAGAAGATTTTTTTTCTCCTGTTTCGGTCCAATCCAGTTTTTACTACAACAGTACACATAAAAATTACACCAACACTGCATTCATTATTTTCTACTGGAGCAAGCTTCATGCAAATAACAAAGCTAAGGATAACTGTCATTAGGACCAATACTAAACAGTAAGGCCGCTGCATGTCACGAGAAGCACAAATATGAACCCCATTCTTTTAAATGAGGTCATACACATGAGCGATTTTCCTTTTCTGTGCCATGTCCTATTTTTGGGCGTTCCCATAAAACGCATCGCCCGTTGTTTCCAATGGGGCTGGCAAAAGCATCACACAGCGTGCGAGATGCATATGAGTTCGATGCGAGGTTTCCCACTGAAAACAATGGAAAACACTTTCTGATCCTCCCATGCGGCTTTCAGCCATCCTGGAGGATCGCTACTTCCATGAAGTAGCATCAAAAACGCCTCGCATCCATAAGGAAATTGCATGTTGGCAAGCATGATATTGGTCCAAGTTTCACATCCCAATATCATACTTGCCTGTGTGAAATTAGCCTAAAGCCGGGCTCACACGGTTGGATTTGAATTGCAGATTCCGTGATCATATGATCCACAGTAATATGCTGTTCAATCAAATCCATGGGATTACACCATTCTGCTCACATTAGTTGGTTGGAATTGCATAATCCGCTTGCAGAAAATAGAGCGCAGCATGTTTTATTTTACTGCAGATATCCACGACTTAGAGCCCATTGTGCTGCATTGTCACAGATATACCCTACGGGTACCCATGTTATCGCTAAGAGACGACGCAAAAAATGTAAACAAACAAAAAAAACTGCACATGACCGCCTGCATGAGCACACGGTCATAGGTCATATGCAATACAATTATGCAGCCGTACACAGGGTCACTGGCCGGCCTCACAGTCAGAATCCGCTGCGGGCCTCACACACGTGGAATCCAAACCGTTCGTGTGAGCCCGACTTAAGTTTAAAGGTTATGGAAACCTTTGTGTATGAAAAATCAATAAACATATATCTTACCAAGTTTTTCCAGTCTTCCTCCTCATGGAAAGCATCGTACTTGGATTGCAGTCTCTCTTACATTCATGTTTCTGGCTTGGGGGTGTTCCTGAAACTGATCTGGTAGTCTCTCTCATAAACTTACCCCCCTTCTGCTCCCCCTCCCCTCTCCTCTTTCAGAGGTTGTGTAACATAACCACGCCCACTCAATACTACACAGCTAGCTGTCCATCTATCTCATCCTTTCTCTGAGCAGCTGTTCGCTTTCCTCTTCAGTCTCGAAAAAAGCTGAAAATTCACATTGCACGAATTACAGCCCTCTGTAGTAGTAGCTTTCTCTGCTCTCTATCCTCTTGATCTCCTGCACCATCCCCAGGTACTGTCATTCAGCCCTCTATAATAGCTCTGTGGAAAGGCAGTGAATGTATGTTCACAAGAGGGGAGATGGCTAGAGGAATAGTTATCAGCTTACTCTGACTGACAGAATTTCAGTCCTCCACTCCCAGGAGAAAGACTGCACTAACAACGCAAAAAATTGGGAGGTGAGCGCTGTATCTGCAGAAATCAGCTGTGGATACGCATCCGATGATGCAGATTTTGACTCCCTGCCCTGTGGGTATTTACTTACTAAAAGATATGAACAGTACAATTGTTTGTGAGTTATTAGTTTAGTTAGATTGTGTGTCTATAATTGTGACTCAGAATCAGATCACATTTTATTTGTAATCAATGCATAATTTCTGGTGATTCAAAAAGGTTCACTTACTTTTTCTTGCAGCTGTACTAGTTAGGAAAAGACCTGAAGGTTGCGGGTTCAATCCCCGCTTGGTTCAGGTAGCTGGCTCAAGGTTGACTCAGCCTTCCATTCTTCTAAGGCCGGTAGAATAAGTGCCCAGCTTGGTGGGGGTAAAGATAACTAGAGAAGGCAATGGCAAACCACCCCGCATACAGTCTGCCAAGAAAACGTCACCCTAGGAGTCAGTCATGACTCGGTGCTTGCACCAGGGAACTTTACCTAAGCAAAGAATAGGCATTCCATCCATGCCTGTGCTATAATATAACTACAGACATAAATAGACCACAGTGAATGAATCTTTACTGTATATGTATTAAATGATCACTCTACTTATGTTTTAAACTTACATTTAAAGGGAACCTGTCACCTGCCTAAAGCACCACAAACTAACATATGGTGCTGTTAGGTGAGACGACAGGAAGCTGGGTGCTGTATATTTCATACCCGCTTCCTAGTGCCCACCTGTGAAGTCCACGTGCCAGCCGAAAATTCAACTCTTTTCAGTCTCATGCGCTTGCTTTCTCATAGACTTGTATAGAAAAGTGCGTGCACAAGACTCTGAAAAGTTAAGCGTGTTTCACTCCAGCGCCACCTATATCAAGATAAGTGTAGAAAATGACTGCCTTGATCTATTCCTCCATATGTATTATACACATGGCAAAGCCATGTGAACTGTGCAGCGGCTCACAGTACCCGGACCCCGGGAACTGGGGTCTGGGTACTGGAAGTCCCTAAAAGCTACCCGCAACCCCTGTCCCTACCTACTTGCCCCCCTGGGCTAGGCCCCAGGGCGACAACTGGGCGATGGTCCCTATACTCACTAGGGATGCGGGGGCAGGGGGTCAGACTTACAAACAAACACAGAGACAAACAGACACATAGGCAAGTCAGGAAGTCCGGCTCGGCAACAGGAGAATACGCGGTACCAGGGATCAGGCGAGGTCAAAGTCAGGTCTAAACGCAGAGAGTCACAATGGGGACTCAGATCAGAATAACGCGGGTGTAGCCTGGAGACAAACATACACTGGCAATGCTGGAAGGAAACAGGCACGTTTAAATGCTGTCAGAACTCCCGCTCCAGCAGCTGATTGAGGCGGGGAGTCTGACAGCAGCAGGACCAAATTAGACGCTGGGAGAACAGCCCCTCCCAGCACCTGCACAGACAGAGCAGGGCAAAAGCGCCTAGGAGTCATGGCAACAGGGACCCGCGCAGCCAGAGCCGGTGTCCAGGACTGCGGCGGCCAAGGGAGGTCACCAAGACCGGGGATCCCCTGCGCCGCACCCAATCAGCTCGGGTGATAGGACCAGTGGTGCGGGCACAGAGACCCCGAGAGCTGCCAGTCCTGACAAAAAGAGTTTGATTTTCAGCCAGCATGTGAACTTTACAGGAGGGCAACGCGGGAACCAGAAAGCGGGTGACTATGAAAAATCCAGCACCCGATTCCCTGTCACCTCATCTAACAGCACCATAAGTTATTTTATGGCGCTTTAGGCAGGTGACAGGTTCCCTTTAAAGAGACAATAGAACTAACAAAAGGCCTTCAAAGGGAACTCTCCTTTTTAACAGACATTATTCCCCCACAGAGACTCTCAGAGAATCATTTAATAAAAAATGTTACTGCTGTTCAGAGCAAGGTAAGGATTTAAAGCCTGGCAGAGACGGCACATTGCTCCTTCTGGCATCTGTTAAAGAGAATATACTGATCGCTGAATAAGAAATGACAAAAAGAAAGATGAAAAAGGAGAGAAGGAAAAATATTCTCAAATGATCAGAAGAAAGTGCAATGGTGACGTCTGCTTCTTGCTCTATAGTAAGCCAGTCCATAAATAGACTGTTACGTCCGAGTTGTACGCCAATAGCACCTCATCTGGATGGGACGGAATGGTTGTCAAAAGGAATGATATACACTACCTGAAAACTGGAGAACAGAACTATTGATAAAGAAACTAAACAGTGGGGAAAGGGAGATCTTAACCTATCATACTAAAAAAACACCTAAAAATGGGGCGATTGCCCTGACAAAGGTGGCTCCACATCTGGAACCTGGGGGCTATGTAGACTGCCCTTAGATGGAAAAGGGGTGTTAAATGGCAGATGTAAATAACTATTCTAACAACAGCACAAGGGAGCAGATGGAAATATTACCAAGAAATAAATATTAAGACCAGTGACTAATTTGGCAGGGATGACACCAAGAGATGTGGACCAGAACTTCCACCTTACATAGGAATAACTGGTACCCTGTGAGAGAAGGGGCCAGCGTTTATATGCTTCAATAAAGGTTGATCGGCCGCCTGGGGAAACCAGCTCCCTGCCAACCAATCAAACCCCACAGAACAGATAGGTGATTGCATGTCAGTGTCAAGTGCCAAATGATAGGGCACATGCACCGATGCTGTGGTCAACATGGACCTGCTTCCGTGTTTGACTTTTTTTTAAACTAACCAACATCCAGCTTGAACAATATATTAGTGGATGCTGTTGAAATCATCGAGTAAAAGTGAACAAGTGGCAATGCCCAGCATAGGGGTAAAGTCCTTGACCTGAATGGTACTATTGTACCTTGTCACCACCGAAAGCAAGGGGTTTGACATACTGTAGCACTGACAATGTAGTGCAGCCGCCCGGAAATACACTTCTTCGGGCGGGTAACATACACCCCGATGCCACGCTGAGGGCTACTCCGCTCCCCATCTGCCTCTCAGCAGCAGCGCCAGTGACAGCTGCTGCAGGGAGAGGAGGCAGGGGAGTGGAGTAGCCATCAGCCACTGCATCCCCTCAAACTGCGGAGCAAAGGACAGTGGCGGTGGTGTTCACTCATCGCTAGGCAACAGTGGAGCACATAGCAGATGCCCGAGGAGACAGAGCACATTGCCGAGAGCAGCGAGTAGGAAGGGGGGCAGTCTGAGCAGCAGAGCAGCACAGCACTTCAACGGCCATCAGCGGAGCACGTAGGCGATGGCCAGGGACACGGAGGAGCGCAGCACATCGCCTAATGCAGGGGGGTGAGTCAGAGCAGCGAAGCAACACAGCACTTCAGCCAGGTGAAGATCGCCACACTGCTAGGACCTTCGAGTACCTTAAAACATTCAGCCAATCAGGAGCTAGGCGCGTGACAGGGGCGTTCCTCCATGTCAAACCCCTAGCTTCCGGTGGTGACAAGACACAACTGTACTGACCTGAAGCCCTATCTTCTCCACTGCTTTATGACAAGCTTTCCATATGATTATATTTAGAGTGCATCTGTCAACTGGCCTGATGGATTTAGGTTCCCTTTTATTCTACTAATCAATGATCTGGAGAATTGTGTGTAGACTTGTGCTTTCATGTTTCTTATTTCTATCAACCTGTTTACACTGCCGAAGCAGCTATAAATGGTAATTATTACATTATTCAGTATACAATCTGTTGTAAAGCTTCACTCAGACAATGAAGTATTAAGACAATCTTGCCTAGAGAAAACATTTATGAACTGCCATACTTTGCAAAGCCAAGATAGCAGGCTTTCAGCATCATACTAGATTATGTAAATTGTAGTGTGTACAGAGAAGACAGACAAAAACATCCTGATTGCTAGGATGAGTTATACATGCTTCTCATGGGAGGATGTCATGATGGTGAAAAGGTCCAGCTGTTTAGAGTGAGACATTAAACTTCAGTTGCAAGACCCGTAACTACTTGAAAATCAGGATATAAGAACTGCAGAATAAGAATGACACAGAATACATCCATCTATAAAAAAAGTAAGCAATGTCTACCTTACTTCATATAGTAAAAATAACGGTATTATTGGAACCCTTCCTGTTACACCTGAACACATCGTAAGCAGCAGGCAGGCTGCTTATAGTGTAAGGGGTTAAATGCCCATGTATATATATATATATATATATATATATATATATATATATATATATGAATATTACTGCAGTACTATATATTCTTACAAGGACCTTCAGAGAGAGGTCACATGACTGTGTTTTTGTACCATAACTTTGCTGCTTTTGACTAACAGGACCTGACCTGCCTGCTGATTGGCTGATGGGCTACATATAAAGGGCAAGCTCTAGTGTGCAAAATAGAGAGATTCAGCTAGTGAGAGCTGCAGCAAAGCTGACTGGCAGCTGGACTTGTGAGATTCTGCAGCCAGGTTAGAACAGTATTTTGCAAAGAGCAGAGAGCCCTGTGAGGAATGAGCTGCCTCAGAGTGACTGGAGAGCTGGGTTTCCTTGCACCGATGAAAGAGAGAGTGCAACTTGCATTCCTGGAGCAGCACTACCCAACTGCTGTAACATGAATGCCATAGAGAGATCTGCCGATCGTACAAGGAAACATCAGCTGACCGCAGATTGTTTTGACTTCCCCACTGTAAAGCCTCCCCAAAGATACTGTGCTAATAATTTTAATGGATAATGACTACATATTTCAGTTAGCGGATTTAGTCATTTGGTTAACTGAAGTCCCTGCAAGACCAAGTTACTTCAGAGGAGACTCCTATTTTCAAACAGCATCTGTGGAGCTATTTATCCCAGGCCAGGGTAATCCAATAACTGTGATGATTCTATATAGAGTGCACAGTATTAAGGACACCCTATTTGTAGGCTAAAGACTGAGTTATAGTGTTAATTGAACGTTAGTAAACCAATTGCATTGTATCCAAATAATACTGTTGTGTGTTATTGCTATATTATTCCTTATTGTACATTAGGTAAAGCACTGAATTGATGCAAAGCTTTTCCATGACCGGCGTCATATTCCACACCTGATACAATTGCAGCCTGCATTGACTCAGTGGACAATGGACATGTTCTTTGTACCATCAAGCAAGTCTGCATGCTACTTTACAGTTGCTTTTTACAGTAGTCTTCTGTAAATGGTAGCCTACATTCTGATCACGGATCTTCAGTGAATGTGCAAAGAACATCAACCTGTGTAACCTATTATACCTATTAAGACTGAAATGCTCCTGCACCTCTTAAAATAAGCTGCATATGTACTGTACAACAGTTTCCGTATAAGTATGAGTGAGCACTGTCAAGATTGTGCACAATTTCTCTTTAAAAGGGTTTTATGGGCAAAACCTATTGATCATTGGAGAGAGCTGCAATACCAAACCAGACCATTGCTGAATGGATGGTGTTCTGAGCATTCCAGCCATGGCAGAGTCTTCTCATCAGCTGATTGGCAGGGATCCAGGTGCCGGACCCCTGATGATCTGCTACTTATGAAATATCCTATCAATAGTTTTTGATTGGAAAACCCCTTTAGTGAGGGCACTTTCACATGTGCCATTTTCATGCAGTTTTGTCAGGAGTCAATTGTAAAGGGAAGGAGAGTATATAGGAACAATTTTACTTTTTTATTGACTTTGGCTTCAAGAATTGCATTCAAAACATGCCTGATGTGGGGTGTGCCCAGGATATCACTAACATTTGGCATGTTACTGTATTGTACCCAAATCTATTTTGCATATTGACATTCCCTTTTTTTGCAGGACAATGTTCCTTTAAGAGTAAGATACTAGTACTTAATGTCAGCACTGTATTTTTTGTGTCCAGCCGTATCCACTGCATTATATGCAAAATGAGCACTTTCATGCAGTGTCCTCCCTGTTTACATGTAAGTTGTGTTGTAGTGTTTATTCCTGACACTAGGTGTGACTATTATACTGTATAATATATATGAGCTTGCAGCAGGAACAGGCAGTATCTGAAGCCACATGGTATGAGAGAGGAGCTGCTGTAACAACCTGCGGGTCCTTACTATTGGGTTAGAATGGAACGACAAGTCAAGCAGAGGGCAAGGGGCAAGCTGGCAAAGAGAGGTCGAAAGATTGTTGTGTGATGCATGGCAATTGCAAAGAGGCACCCAGTGGTCCGCAGAGATCATTGACTTGGTGAGTGCTACCACTATAGACTAAGACCTGAGTGTTGTGTGCCATATCACGGTTATGGCCGAACAATTCTAACTGCAGGTCATTCAACCATCTCCTGTGCCACAGGCTTACATGGGTTGTCCCAAAAAACAAAACTATCCCCTATACACAGGAGATAACCAAGCTATCTCTGGCAATCCCACTGAAATGAGTGAAGCAGTAATGCGCACCCCTGACCACTTTTCCATTCATTCGAGGACACTTGAGACCTCTGTTCTCATGATTAGTGGTGGTCACAGCTGTCGGACCCCCACCAGATACTAGTCTCATTTTCTGTGGATAGAGGATTGGTTTGTTTCGTGAGAGGACCCCTTTAGGCATACATTGTTGACCTGGTAAAGTGGAACTGGTCTACAACAAACACCAGTTTCTGTTTCCACAAGTTTGTCTAGGCTATGAAATCTGCCTTGTGAAACCACCATGCCATGTCACCATTCGAGTCAATAGGGCACAGAAAAAAATTGTATTCAGTACACTGACACCAGGGACTGACTGCAGCAGTCATGTGCCATCAAGCATGTGATTCCACTACCTGGAAGGAAGAAGGACTAAATCAGAGCGGCTTGGGTGGCAAAAGTAGTAAATCTATAGTTTTCTTTTTACTTCCGCTGAGCTGAGACATGCGCCCTGCAGCAGCCATTATGGCAGTAGTTACGCTCCTGGTCCAATGCAAGCAAAACCAGATCACGCCAACTGCTTCTCGTGAGTTGGGTGATCCGGCTCCAATTTTAATAACCAGTTATGCCGTATCGGTGAGAACTGGCTGAATCCTACTATGGCTCCCTTTCCTTTGCTTGATAACCCTTTGTCTGTAGGTTAGCTCTGCATAGGAGCTGGGTGCCCATATTTGAACGGATGCAGCAATACATAAAAAGCGTCTTCACATGCCCTTCTCTCAGTGAGCACGGAGGTCGTACATGTATTAAAATATGTCTATGCCTAGGTGATACATGGTTAGTCTTCCAGAGCTGGATGAACTATCTGTAGTGGTGACATCTATAAAAAGGGACAAAAATGAGTAAGACGAGGCAGTAGTAGTTAATAATGAGAGCCATAGAATGAATTTACCAGGCAGTGTGACATGATTCCCATTCATTTTATGCCAGTGACTGCCGCCGTCTAGAGAGTACATGCAGCCAAATAAAACATTTGCTCCATTTTTTTGCTTTGTTTTGTTCTTTTTAGTTCGTGGCAGCCTACAGCATGGTAATGACCAACAAATCACTGCTCAGATCACATTTAGTAATGAAAGAGAAAATAACAAGTACAAGAATAAAGCCTCTTAAGCGCAGTTGAACACCATCCAAATGTCAGCCTTAAACAGTGTTGAGGTTTGTTGCCGAAATTTGCAAGCTGTCTCGTAAAGGTACAACATATGGACTTGTAACAAATGCAGATGGGCAACCAGCAAGGCACATTATGACCTCGACCGACTTCTTCCGTCTCCAATTTCCTTGGCAAATCCTAATCTTTTTCTGCACCGGCAGCCGTCACTCAAGCTGTGTATTGCAGTTGTCATGGTGATTCTGCATTTTAATCACCGCTCTCTCGCCTCATGTATTTAAGTATATGTAATAGCTTTCTCTTTGTGAAAATAATATGTGCTTTTTCTGCTGGCAACAGAAAAAACATTAAATAATTTCAGGGCAGATTCACGGGTAAAACATTTTTCAATGCATCAGCGCACTAACTTTTATGTGCTGTTAGACTCGTTTGTTTGCAAAACTTTTAACCCCTTGTGTTACTGTCTAGTTCGTTATTATTTTGCCATGGAAATGCAGCTAAGTGAGAACCCACCTTGGATTCACATTGGCAGCGAGTGTAAAGGGTAGCAGCTTTGGAAAATACTTTCATCTCCGTTGTTGCTGTTTTCACTTTTTTCTCAATTACAGTTTTATTCTCTGCAAAGTAGAAAAATATTTT
This sequence comes from Eleutherodactylus coqui, assembly GCF_035609145.1. Classification (NCBI taxonomy): domain Eukaryota; kingdom Metazoa; phylum Chordata; class Amphibia; order Anura; family Eleutherodactylidae; genus Eleutherodactylus; species Eleutherodactylus coqui. Next base: position 106,116,886 of record NC_089838.1, on the reverse strand, counting down.
ATGCTGCTAATTATAAAATGATTAAAAAGTTGCCGCTGATGGATTTGTTGTTCTATATCAATATTTATTCCGTCTTGACAACCCTGTTACGAAATTAAACTGATTGCGGCTAATAGTTAGCGAAGGTTATATATTTTACCTGCTGAGAAAATTTCCGATTCCATGCTGGTAATTCGAATGAATGGCCATCTGTGTAATACATCAATAAGCGGGGTCTTCCTAAGTTAGACTGAAGATGCCCATATACCTCTAAAAGGTGATATGGAAAGGGTTTGTCCCCTTTAGGGTGGTTTCATAAATAGCATTTTTAGAGAAAAGCAAGACTGCAGCGGATGCAGTTTTTTTGGCCAAATCAGAAAGTTGATCCAGCAGTGTAAATATACATACTTTAGGGCCTTTTAGATGTGTATATACTATGCGCGATAACACATGCTGATCGTAAATATAGCATGCTGATTGGTGTTTTTTACTGCTGCTAACATAAGGAGGGCTAGTATGGGGATGAATGATCGGGAAGATGTGCCGCCCACAAGTGAGCATTTTTTGGCTGATCATGGGCATGTTCATGTAAGGGGGGTTTGTTATCAATTGTTTATTGCTGTCTGGAATATATACCGGTATATATATATATATATATATATATATATATATATATATATATATATATATATATATATATATATATATTGAAGTGCCTCTGTTTTTTAAAAAAAAGGATGGCTCTTGGAGGCATTCATCGTTTCTTTCCAGCCTCTTGACACAGCTTCAGAAACTGTTCAAGGACTTTAATTACTTTTGTTAAATATTTGCTACCGGGGACTTTGGATAGTGTTCGACCCAATCTGCCATGAGTTGTTTAAACTGTTTTTATTAATCAGGTTTATTTTCACACCAGTATGATGTTTGCCTATGAGAGCCTAGCTCGAAGGATGTGTAGTGAATTGTAGAAGTTGTCACACGTGACGCCACTGTTCCTTCTCACTGATGCTCTTTTCGGTGATAGAAATAAAAAAAGTCCACACACATGGATAAACTTGAAAACTCAATCACTGGGAACGGACAGAGACTGGAAACCTTTACTTCAGGCTTTGGCAGAATACAACTTACTCGCTCATGCAGATACAGAATACAGGATGATATCGTGCCTACAGTCCTGTTATCTGTTATTCTCTGTTCCTGGACACACGCACTCCGGGATGCAGAATACCACCGGATGGGGACACAATACTCCGCAGACACTCACTTGAAATTACTAGGTAAATTACTGCACAGCGGACTCTTTCTCCTTTCTCTCACTCCTCACAGGCGGTTCCTAGCATTGAGGATCTCAGGATACCTTTCTTTCTCTTCCATCTCTTCACTACATGAGGGTTGAAGGTACCCCGATGTGGCCAGCACTCTCACGCCTCTCACAGCCGTTGAAGTAGATAGAACCCAGACTGGCTCTCAATCACTCATATATACAGTCATACAACACCACGTGTTACTTGTTACTTTTCCCAGACATATCTCAGCCACTTTCAGACATTAACCTCTTGCATGCTGCAGCTGTGCAATACACATAACAGCAGACAAGACACTTTGCACAGTGCATCCACATTAAAGACATGACATGTATGACAAATATGGAGGGGCCGGAAAAAGATGTTTTGGGCCACTACACTATGTTCTCACATAGCAGAAATGCAGCATTTCTGCATCAAGAACAGAGTCAAATTACACATCATTGGTGCGGCTTTTGACACAAAATCAGCTGCAGATCCACAGCTAATTTTGGGCTGCCACTCCTTTCACCTTGCAATCAGCAGACCCTCACTGCAGCAGATGGATCAGCCCTCTAATCTCTCACCCTGCAACCACCATTAAGCACCGAGGCCACCAGTCAGGTGAAGCACCCACCTCCGCATCACCTGACTGGCGTCTGCAGCACTCAGCAATGCTTGCTAGGGCTGATCCATGCAGGGCTGCTGATTGCGAGGAGCGGAGGGCAAAAATCAGCTGCTGATCTATAGTTGATTTTGGGTCAAAATACGCACCATTGATGCAGAAATGCTGCGGATTTTGCCATGGAATTTTCTGCTGTCCGCTACATGTGAACATACCCTGATATAACTGTTGAGCGTCAGATGTCAAAAAACTGTACAAATAATTTCTACAGTTCTTGAATAGGATGCTCATAGTGTTGTATGTGGATCTTCTACAGGAATACTCATAAACCCTCTCATAATTGTCATCTCGTTCTGCTTACTTACCCTGAAAAGTTGCTAATGGAAGAGATACCATTATGTAGTGGACCAAGGTGCACACAGAGGGCATTCTACATAACAAGCTTAGATACGCTTCCTGAGCAGCAGCCTATCCCCGGAAAATATTTTAACAGGTTTATGTAAGTTCATCCAATAGCTTTTTGGAACAAGCCATAACAATTGCACTAAGCAGAAAATTTGATTGATGAAAAGAAATCTTCGGGTTTCTTACATTGCTGCCCATGTCTGCTTAATGCAAGTAGTCATATGTTTCAAGATCTTTTTTAAATTCTAAGGTATTGGATACATAAGGGCAAGCTAGAGAGAAATCCATTGTCTTATCCCAGGCAAAGTCTTATTATCATCTGATTGGCTGGGGGAGAACAATGAAGGGAGACTGGTTACCGGGAAGAAAATGCACCAAGAATGTCATATAAAGAGAACTGCCTGATCCGAAATTAGCTTTTTCACTCAAATCTGGAAATTCTGACAAGATATTACTACTGACAGATGTGAGTATGATGGCTGGTCAGAGAACATAGACAAGTCATTAAATACTACAAAGATGCAATGGGAATTATGCTGGCAAAAGTAAAATTCCAATCATTTGTGCATACAAAGCAACTGCCCAAACATATGTAAACAGCAAGCTGCAGTCGCTGACATTCTCCGACATCGCACATTCCTAGATAGCAGAACCGGCACAAATACAAGTCAATGCAGAATTAGAATTAGGCAAGGAAGATGCAATTAATCAACCAATTCTCATATATATATATATATATATATATATATATATATATATATATATATATGATTTTTTAATACAAATATTCTGCACTAGATCATTTTTTTGCACATCGTTGTATCAGTAATGCATGAGTGCATACAGGGGATGTAAACGGTCTACACACCCCTGTTAAAATTAATCATTTCAGATTTATTTCTGCCTGTTATGTGATGCATTATCTTTACAATGCCATTGGAAAACAAGCTGAATGTCACATCCGTGCGACACAAGAGCAACGCGCTCAGCACGGGTGCAGGGTGACGTTCACAATGAACGCAAGTATCATATGCTACGCAATGCGGGACAGTGAGCACCACTACAGGAAGATGGAAAAAAAAAACCTGTCCCTGGAGAAGCTGTTATTTTGGTGATGGGTAGTGTTGGCCTTATGCCAAACATACCTTCTAGAAATATGGCCAAAACCTTGGTATCATTACACCATTTATTTGTTAGAAAATGCTCCTGTCTTGTCTCTTACGCCACAGTATAGAAATATGAAGAATATGGGAGATGGGTGTCACATGCACTACACAACCAGTACTTGCCAGAAATTCCTGCAGCCCCTTTAATGTTGCTGTTGGTCTCTTGGTAATCTCCTGGACCAATTTTCTTTTACTCTTTTCATCAATTTTTGAGGGATGCCCAGTTCTTGGTAATGTCACTGTTAAGCCAAATTGAATCCACTTTTTGATGACCTTCACTGTGTTCCATAAAATATCTAATACATTGGGAATTTTTTGCCACAGTAGCTCCTAATGAACTCATTAACTGCTTTATCTGTATCCTGGGACTTAAATCATGCCTTGCCTGAGTATGAATGCAGTTGTTCCCATGTCTGTTCCTATGTCCTGGGCTCTACCTTGTTCTGTTCCTGACCCAAGCCACCTTGCCTGTTCCAAGTTATGTTCCTGTGTTGTTCTTGAGAAATTCGATAAAAGAGTACAAGAGGGGCCTGGACGCCTTTCTTGAGTGTAACAATATTACATGTTACAATCATTAATAACTTCAAGGGTTGCCGATTCAGGGAATATTCTGATTGCCAGATTGGAGGCAGGAAGTATTTTTTTTCCCATTAAATAGGGAAAATTGGCTTTTTACCTCATTGGTTTTTTTTTTGCCTTCCTCTGGATTAACATTGGGGGTAATAAGCTGAGCTGGATGGATTTATGTCTTTTTTCGCTTTACATACTATGCTAAAAGTATTCTGCCTTGCCTGTTATCCCTGCAAAGTGTCACCCTCAAGAGTACCACATCTCACCCAGGGAACCTTCGTCCTGTGACAGATGGGATCAAGTAGAAAGTAAAACCTGTATGTTCTATGGCCATGCAGACTCACAAAGACTGAAGTTTGTCTTCTGTTCACAGTAACCACTTCTAGCTGTACTGTTTCTTTAAAGGAATGTTGCAGAATTAAAGCACATTAAAAGGGGTACCACTAAAGACATTTATTTCTATCCACAAGATAGATGATAAATGATCACTGGAGGTCCAACTGATGGGATCTCCAGCAATCCTGAGAATTGTAGACCCTAATGTACTATGTGAATGGAGCCATGGAGCGCATGCCTAACCTCTGCACTCTGCCAAACGCTTAAAATCAATTATGCATTTTTTTTTTTTATCATTGCTCTGTTATCAGGCACCAACTATAACCTAACAACAAATGTATAAGAAATAAGTATCAGTATAAGTCTAATGCTCTGATTCTTGAAGTGCTGCTATAAAGTTGCAACAGCTAGGGGCAGATATGTGCACAGCGCTGCTAGTGACAATTTCTAGTGTGATTGCAGGTCCGGAGTGATGACTGAACGTTAGCACCGGACCATGTGATACTTCTGTTAGTGCATGTGTGGTGGCTTCTCTCATTGGACACTGAGGGAGAAGCATCTCCCTGCTACTTTTATGTTGATAGGCTGGCTGAGAGCAGTCTGTCATCTTAGCCAGCCTATCAGTGCCTCTCCTTAAGTATTTATTCTGGCACCTCTGCATAATATAGGCTGGACAGACATCTGTCTGGGATTATTTAGTGACCCTGCATTGAGCAGGAGGTTGGAGCCAATGACCATGTAGGTTCCTTCCAACTTGACCCTTCTATGATTCAGAGAACACTGGTAATACGTTTGCATTCAGGTCTCTGCATGAGTCGGTGGTGTCAGGGTTTAATGCTGCATTATTTGACTCTCTTTATATGAGTTTGGACTTCTGACTGTGACTTTGGCTCTCCCCTCTGGTACTGATGTTACTCTCTCTCTCGCACTCTATCTGTCGACTAGCTTTTTGGCTACTCTCATGTCTATTCTCTTTAGTAATGCATTTTTACTTCTTCTGCCTCCCTTGTCTCCTAAAGTACATCTAGGGACTTTTAGGGAATCCAGTTAAGCTCCATCTGTGGGGTTGCCCTTTTCAGGGCGAGTGTTCCACTTCTCCAAGTAGTACAGTTAGAGCAAATCCAAGGTCAGATCTTGGACTTGCGTTCCAAGCCTTACTCAGTTTCTAGAGCTATATTGTATGGCCAGTACTCAATTTCTCATCTGACATCTGTCATGTTGTTTGACCTGTCCTGTCCCTGTCTCCTTGTCTTTCGTGTGGATATTCCAACAAGTCTGTGACATATCACATATCACATCCAGGCAGCATCACTACAGGTGAGATATAGCTAATCACTGACCTCCTCTAATGTCTCTTCTTGCATACATGTTCTTCAGATTCTGCTAAAGACTTTTAATCCATGTTACAGATCTCTGGGTTTTACCTTTATTCAATAGTATCCCTTTAAAGAATGTTTTTGAGTAGTGGATAACACCAATTAGTTTTCAATCTACCTTATTAGCAAGTGAATGGATCATTTGCCCTTTCTGTGCCTCAGATATCAGTTCTGATTCACATTTCATAGGTTGCTCAGATTATTTTCATTATGAGAATGTACCAGGCATGAAAGACTATAGGAATGTGCGGTCATCACCCCCAAATGAAAAGCCTTCAGGACAGGTGGACACATTCAGGGCAGTCAAAGGATGGAAAAACAGTAAATGTGAATGGCTTTGTTCGGTCAAAGTCCTGTTCTCATTCTGCACCTGTTGCCCCTTGCTGATTTGGTTTGATGTAAAATGCACTCGTATTTCATCCTGTGGGATTACTCTCCTGAGATCTGGATAAATTACACAGTAGCTGCTAATGTGTTGACAATTCCAGTGTCAGGGTCGAGAGACACTAGAGACCTCTAAGTAATATCTACTTACTCACTGTTTCTCCCCAAAAAGCTGCTCTCCAGTACTGAACTATTCCTCCACTCCCACCGTGGCCATGGTAAACGGTCACTGAACTTGGATACTATTTCACGAAGAAACACATGACCTTGGGCAAAGTCATTCTTCAAGTGGGACACTAAATCAGATTACAAGATCATCTGTGTAAAGCCAGTCCGTGCCAACTTCAATATAATTTCTAGAGTCCAGCACATACGCAATCAGTGTGTAGAACGCTGTGCCAAGTGCCCCACATTCCAGCATCTTCAATCCCAAAAATGACTTTGATTTACGTTCCCTAGAGCAAAGCTATCTTTGTTTCCTGTTATATTTAGATTGATATGCTTTATATGACATCATTTTAGTGCAAAACATTCTTAACCTTTTAGCACAAATTAGTTTACTGAACAACTAGCCCTTTAAAGGGAACTGCTTATAAAATATACATAGAACAGGGCTGCGATGATTGCAAAACTCTGCATTATACATTTTTTATATCTGACCCCTTTTAAAGGGGCAATATGCCAGGTCTACAAACTCTTGCAGCCTGGGAAACTGCCGGCCTACTTTCAAAGAATCAGTCTCATTTAATAGCGCTTACATTCGTGTACTGTGGGCAGATTACATATTTTTTTCTCTGGGTGATAAACAGGTGCTATATTTTCACTTGAGCTCTATTAAAAGGATCCATTTAAATATTATTGAAATATGGTAGCTATTACTCTTTATGCAAAATCAAAGTCTCCCAAAAATAATTACATAATGAAGAATATACAGAATGACTAGTTCATTAACGGGATATGCAAATAAAGTTAAATTCCCAAATGTTGCAGCAGTGCTGAGATCGCTGCTGGATTGACGAAGTCCGATGAGGGTTTTAGATATGGTTCTGTACCTTCTTGCTCAGTAGGTGTGACGTAATGTGCTGACATCTGTGGGTAATTAGCTGGCTATTTACCTGGGCTAGATACTAAGCTAAGGTGCTGTGTATTGTCAGTTGCTCACTGTCTGAGCTGGGAGTAGTGGCTCCCATGGACAGCGTGGTATCCGCTGTGACCATACTCTGGATGGCTCAGTGTGCTGCGGCTTCCACCAGCTAAGTACAGTGTTTTATTTTGTTTTGTCCTTTACTTTGTTGGCCAAGTAGGGTTACTTAGGTCCCAGGTACGAGTACAGGCCCGCATCTATCAAAGCGATCAGTCTGCCGTTTTAGGCAGGTGCTCTCTCTTGTTCGTCACGTATTTAGGGAAAGACTTCCTATTTATTATTTTATGTTTTGTTTTGGCTGCTGCACGGTGAGAAATTATTGTGCATGTCTGCAGGTGCAGGTCCAGCACTTTATTTGCAGATGTAACACCAAAGTTATGCAACTTAAAATGTCATGTTTCAATATCTCGCCATTCACTGTTTGCTTCCACAGGTTAAAAACCCATCGCAACCCAGTCTTGCTCACAGAGCTGATGATCTGGAATAACGTATAAATGTCTCCCACCCCTACTGGACTCCATAACTCTTAACCACAATGATACATTGCAATAAGTTGCAACTATGTGATCAGAACAGGGTTTTCAGCCACTCAATATAAAGCCTCCAACACACTTGACATGTGTCCAAATTGCACCTGAGAGGCTCAGGTATAACTCACATCTGACACGACATGGACATCTGTCCAAGTGCTGTCCAATATAAGGACGTCCCACACATTGACATCTATTTGTATGTCCTAATTCTCATGCGTGATCTGGACAAGAATAGGACGTGCAAGTTTTTTCACACAGACCATCAGTCCCTATGAAAAAATGGTAGTGTACATATCTCCCTATAGGCTATAATGGGTCCATGTGCTGTCCATGAATTAACATGGACAGCGCACAAACCCAAATACACTATGGTGCAGGAGGGGTTAAGGGTGTGTTCACACGAGGTGTAAATGCTGCATAGGCCCGGGCGCAACTCACATTGAATGGCACATGTTCGATTTACATGGACACAGCACAATGACGCAGGAATATAACATGCAATGGGTTTTTCACGTAGATTATTGGTCCGTATTAAAACTGTCAATGTGTATAGCATCGTAGCTGTATAATGGTGCCCTGTGCTGCCCGTAGATTACACTGACAGCACACAGCCCCAAATATGCTAGTCTTCCTGGGGGGAAAGTCTGTGCCAGCGTAAGTGCAACAAAGGTATTGAAGGGGGTAAAACAAAACCCCATCCCCCGCTAGACCCTGCCTAAAACACCACACCAGGGTATACTCACCTCTCCTGGGGCCCTGGGACAGCGGCACTGGCATCATCGGTAGCTTCTGGGTAAACAGGACTGAGTGGAAGCATGTGACCGCTTTACCAATCAAAGGCCGCAACGCCACCATCGGCGGTCCAAGCATCAGCGCTAATATTCTGGCTAACATGATGCCAGGAGTTTGGAGATATGACGCTATGCCTCTGACTGGTCGCAGCAGTCATGTGCTTCCACCCAGCTCTTCGACTTGGAAGCCACCGCCGATGCTAGCGCCGGCTGTCAGCTAGCGCCCCAGGAGAGAGAAGTATGCCGTCACTTGTTATTTTAAGCAGCTTGGGGACAGAGTTTTGTTTTAATGACAAAACCCCTTTAAGATATGCAAGCCTTTTATTACATTTGTTGCTTCTAACGGCATCTTCATAGTCTAGACGGAACGCTGCGTCAGCTATGAGCTAGCATAGGTTTCAGCTGTAACTAATGCCAGTTTCCTTTGTATAGAAAAACAAAAACTGACATGCTGTCCGCACAAAAAACGCAAGTCTAAATATAGTAATTTACTTTAACGGGTCTGTGTGCAGTCAGCAAAAAATACGCCTGTGTGAATGGGCCCTTAGTCCAATACTGAGGACTCTGAAGCTGAATGACTGGGAATGAATAAGATAAGGAATGAAGTAATTCAAAGAAATGCAACAAACAAGTAGCAGAACCCATCCAGGATAGTTATGTCAGCACGTTAATGGTAGATCCCCATAGATAATGCACTAGAAGGCAAGTGCAGCAACATTGCATAATTAACACATGGCCAAATCACTGTGTCCAATTCAGCGGAAGAAACATAGAGAGGATGGTAACTGTCAAAATAAGGTCATCCGGGAAACATTACAACTCATCTCTAGCTCGGAATAAAGACATATACTGTTTATATCACTGCAGAAAATTATAACCCACGTCAAGCCCACCCAGACCCTCTGAGTAAATAAGTGCTAGGCACTATTTATACATGTGGCAGGCTGCCCTCCTTTTTTCTTCATCTAGAAAAGATAACAATATGTTAGACACTAAAAGGGCAAAATGTGGAGGCAAGATCTGCTTCAATGCAACGCTCTTGTCACTGCAAGTGGCACTAGGAGGAGGCACCCTGTCACCAGCGGGTGCTTAAAATCTGCACACATAGTGAAGGGCACCGGTTAAGGGCACGGCCTGTTTATTTAGAGCCTGTAGAGAAATACATGTTTTCTATAAAACTTAACATAACTTTTTCAAAAACACTGAACAAAACTGAAGGCGCAGTGCAACAATTCCTTTGTAAGCCACCATAATGGCCAATGTCCTGAAAGGAAGAAATAAGTAATATAGCAACTCCGATGTACTGTAGCCTGACACCACCTGAACCATTTGTCTGGCAAAAGCTATAATCTGCACATAGCATATATGTTATTCCGCTAGGGCTATCTCCAGAAATAGCTAAAGTCAATTAAGGTCAATTACGGGCAGTGCAGTGGCTAAGTGGTTAGCATTGTTACCCTGCAGCAGTGGGGTGCAATTCTTGATCGCCACTCCTTTCATTTTTTTTACATGAGCCGTATTGCTAATATGATCATTCATTCCCTTAGGCTTGCTTGCACATAGTGAGGTGTAGGATCAGCGAGCATTTTTATGTTTGCGTAAGTGAGCTAATCAGCCAAGAAATGAGTATTTTCGCATTCGTCAGGTGGATCGCTGGTCCCTTTACATGGCCCAATTGTCGGGCAAATCAGTATTCTGAAGAAGGCTCAGTCCTGATAATCGGCCTGTCTAAAATGACCATTAGAAGAGTGGCAACCAAAACAGTCACAATCCCAAAAGCACCCAGAGCAGGGCAAGAGGTGAAGTAAACACAAATTTGTTGGGAAAGCTCTCAGCCAAGCAGAGGTCAAAAGAGAGGATCAGTGCTGATGATTAAAATCCCATGCATTTCGTAGGGTGTTTCCATATTTTTGAACCGCCTATATGTGAAATAAATTAAAGGCTTGTCTTGTCGTGATTGGCAAACAGCTGAAAGCTGCAGCAAGCTAGGTAATTTCTCTGCAACAGGCTCTGTTGTACTATATAGCAGCCATTCAGATGAATGGCTGTCAAGGGCAGATCCTTTCCACCACGATAGATGGCTCTCTGTTCTGGCTCCTAAAGAAGGGCCCCAAGCAGAGGACCCCCATCCAGGATGTCCATATATCCTAATATATACTGTGTAATATATAGGAATGGCAACTTCTACCTCAATAGCTATAAAGAGAGAAGTGGTTTCTTCATGACTGCAGAATGAGGACAGATGAGGACACCATTAAAAAAATATAGCCTCTGCTAACTTTGCGCTCCGCTCCCATAAAAAATAGACCAGCAGGAGAAGTAAGTAGTGTTTATAATAATAAAGGTCATCTCGGAGACACAGCCACTGCTCCGGTATTCAGCAAGTATGATCATGAAGATGTGTTTGAACACCACGTATCTATCTGTGCAGAACCGTACGCCGTAAGATGCAAAGGGAATACATTTGAGCAGGACAATGGGCACATCTTAGGCTCTACTAATTGCTCTGAGATTACTGAAAGTCTGCAAAACAAAGAAATGATTTTACTGAACAGTGTTTAAAGTGAGTAGATGAGTGAAGCTGAGTGATATATGAAAGACTCCTCTCTAAGGGGTACTATATAAAAAATGGAATGCAAGGAGCACATCAAATAATCTGCATATCAAAAAGTAACAATCTCCATTGTTCCCGCGAAGGGGTTAAATGAAAGGTATGAAATAGACAAGGTCATTATTGAAAGCGACCCTCCAGATTTTGAAAGGAGTGGGAGGAGGGGTATATTACCTGACGTTGTTCTTCTCTTCTGTCCCTCTGATCCCCCGCTACTGGATCCTGTTTTTGGCTATCCAAGTTGGTGGATGCAATCTTCAAACTATCTACCAAATCCCTACAGTGCACTGGTAGTGTTAGACTACCAATAAACGATACTGGCTCTTTGATTGGCCAAAGATGCTTATGTGCTCAACACTGGCCAATCGGATAGCAGTGCACAGTGTGCACTAGGTCGTTAGAAAATTGCTGCAGCCAACTTGATTGGTCAAAGATGCGCATGTGCTCAGGCCAAAAACGGGGCCTGAAATTTGCAGATTGGTAAGATATCACCCTCCCTCTCTGTTCCTGGGGCAGAAATTTGTTCCGAAACCAGAAAGTCCCTTTAAGGAAACATCAAGAAAAAGTGTTCAAAACTGCAGTTGGCCATCGGTCAATGGCTGACGCATAATGTTGGCTCACTATGGGCAAAATATAATGATGGCCTACACTCACGCCAATGCCACCAAGACCTAGTCATCACACAGGAGGGAGGGATATTGTCAGCAGAGGCAAACTCTAACAGTAAGTGTATTACAAATGGTTTTTACTGTGTTTTTACAAGTTATTGGCCTTTTGTTAAAAAGTACAGCATCCAGGAGTACGCCTGTAAATATATGACAAGGGTTTGTATAGCAAGATATCTTCAATATAAAATCCAGGGCTCCTACTTGTTTAGCAATTTTCACCTCTCCTTAAATGTCCCGCAATCGTCAGTCAGTGACTGGAGGTGGAGCGGATAGAGGATTGTTCCGGCCCACCCACCTCCATTCACAGTAACAGGCCATAGATAAGCCATGGCCTGCTTACACAGAACAATGCAGTGGCAGGCCAATGATGATTTTAACTCTTTCCAATCTAATTTCCCTGCAACCCGCATCTTCCCCAGGTTTATTTATTTTGGGTGGGAAAGCGCATTGTGGATTCCTTGGAATTACTCAACAGAATGCTGGTATAACCTGGGTATGTCCTGTATATAATTATATATGTGCAGCTGGTATAAATTTTATATCTACCTGTATATAGTGTTATGGCGCACGCTTGTACAACCTGGGTATCTTCTGTATATAATTATATATGTGTACAGCTGGTATATGTTATACATCTCCCTGTATATAGTGATATGGAGCATCCTGGTATAAACTGGGTATCTCATTATATATGTACAGCTGGTATATGTTATACATCTTCCTGTATAATTATATAAGTACAGCTGGTATAAGTTATACATCCAGTATATAGTGATGTGGAGCACGCTGGTATAACCTGGGTATCTTCTGTATATAATTACATATGTACAGCTAGAATAAGTTATACATCCAGTATATAAAGATAGAGACCATGCTGGTATAACCTGGGTATCGCTTGTATATAATCATATATGTACAAAGGGTATAAGTATTATATCTCCTTGTATATAGTGATATGGAGCACACTGGTATAACCTGGGTATCGCTTGTATATAATTATATATGTACAGCTGGTATAAGTTGTATATCTCCTTGTATATAGTGATATGGACCATGCTAATATAACCTGGATATCTCCTGTATATAATTATATATGTACAGCTGGAATAAGTTATACATCCTGCATATAGTGATGTGGAGCATGCTGGTATAACCTGGGTATCTTCTGTATATAATTATATATGTACAGCTGGTATAAGTTATACATCCTGCATATAGTGATGTGGAGCATGCTGGTATAACCTGGGTATCTTCTGTATATAATTATATATGTACAGCTCATATAATTTTTAAAATATAAATTTTGACACTTTAATAAATTAAATAAATCTGAAAAAATTAAAAATTCTTTAAAAAATATGTATATCATGGAATTTCAATTGGAGCAATAGCTTTTCTGAAGCCTCATTCCCTTTAAGTGGCTTAACTATTTGGCATAGTCCTGCTGAGGTCTCAGTAAATGAACAACTTTGCCCGTGCTAACAAGATATGATCAAAAGTGAGCGTGTCAGTTAGTGCTCGATCGTCTTGTGTACATGGGCAGATCATCTATAGGGATGAACAAGCGATACTACAATCGATCGTATGTCCCCATACTGCTGCCGTATAGAATTGGTCAGCTGTACATCTGCCGCTGACCGGAAAGCACTTTTTTGGTAGCATAAACAAGCCAATCAGCCACTGAACAAGCATTGACTGGTTCGTTGGCTGATCACTGGCCCTTCTTTCACACACCCAATGATCAGCAAGCAAACCTTCCTGCAAATGTTTGTGCCTGAATCAGGCCATATAAAAAGCCCTTACAAATTCACAGTGCATTGATTTTTAAAAGGTGTGTTAGTTTTAGAAGGGACTTTTACACAGGACGGAATTTTTCATCGGGGGCTGTGGAATATTCTACCGAGCAGAAACATCCGCACCAACATCTACTTCTCTAGCATATAGATTTTGATGCAGAATTGAAATGGCACAATTCTGCTAGCAATTCCAAATCACATTTAGGCTTTATTCACACGAGCGTATATCGGCTGCGTATTCACGCCCGACCGATATACGCGACCATCTGAGGCATTGGTTTCCAAAGATAGTTCTGGTTCTATCTTTTGACCAATATACGGCGCTCGCTCCTATAGACTCCTATGGGAGCTGGGGAAAAAAAGGGAGGGGGGAGGCATTTTAGCAGAGTCCAAGGCTACGAAAACTTTACAGGTGCCTCTATTTAGGCATTGGAAGTCATTCCAAGGATTTATGCCGAACGAGGGAGATCCGGGGTGCAACGTATTTTTTCACTAAAAGCGTCACACCCGGTCATGTGAGTGGACGAGAAAACACTAATTAAGCTCGGGACTTGATCACAGAAAAACATCCATTCATGCAAATTTACGGTGCGGACGAGAGAACGCAAAACCGTATACACTTGTGTGAAAGACTTGTGGATTTTGACTGCAGATTTTCTGCAGCGTCCTGTGCAATACTCCACCCTGTGTGAAACCCTCTAATGAGATCAATCATTCACTCCTTCAAATAATGGCATTCCCAACCTTGTTAAGGTGGTAAAGAAAAAGCTGGGGTTTGATTGTCAATAGTAATAAAAGGAGGTGACAGGTAGCATTTGTGAATTGGCACATGCTTCAGCGTGCGTCACGTAGGGGAGGGAGTCCCACCTGCCACAGCAGATAGCTTCGCAGATAACACCTTATGTCAGGCCTTTTGTTCCGCAGTGTAAAGAAAGCTTTGTTATGTTTTTCTAAACAAACAGTTTATAAAAGTGTCTGTTTTTAGTTAGCCACACCAATTCAGCTTCCACCGTTACCATAATACAGCCGGTATATGTTACCCGAGCTATACCTTAAACTGGTAGCACCCTTCAAAAGGTTGACCGCTATCTGCCCATAGACATGCACAACAGGGGGATAAGCTACTGTAGGCCGGTTGTAAGCTGCAACTTTGTATCACTCATCGCAGTCTTTTAGGCTGCTTTCACATCTGCGGTTGAGGTTCCATTTTCCTGCTCCATTCAGGGAGCAGGAAGAGAGAGTCCCCTGGCCGAAAGGGGCTGTTTTGTGACGGAACCAAACAGCAGCAAAAGGACCCCATTTACTATAACGGGGTCTGTTTGGTTTAAGCTCAGCTCCCCGAAAATTTATCAAAAGTAAAAGCGATACATGCAGAGATATTTCTAGTGGCATTTTGTGCCGGATCTACAATAAAACCTTCAAAGGGAGGTTCCAGCACAGATAAGAAAGCAGCCTTATACCCCATTTACACGCAAAGATGATCGCTCAAAAGACAGTTTTAGTGACAGTTTTGAGCGATCATTTTGCATAGCTACCAATGGGCACTAATGTCCATTAGCAGCTAATTAACATCATTTGCATGTTAATCAGCTGCCAGAGATGTATTTACAGAACAGCAGGTAGTCTGTACTTTAAATACATGTCCTTTGCTCTGCCATGGGCTGCCGGCTAATAACAATGTTATCAGCGCTGCCCGCAGAGAACTCAGCGCTGGTTTCTGCTATCATGGATGATGAATTTCATGCTCACATGAAATCCATTGTTCAGCAGAAAGGCAAACAATGGTAGGATTTAGACGCAATGATTATCGCTCAAAAGCCATGGTTTGGATGAATTTTGAGCAATAATCGTTGTGTCTAAATGGGCCTTAACTGTCTCATACTGGTAGACAATGCCAAAGCTGATGAATGAACAAGATGTCTGTTATGTCTGACGTTTCTACTAGAGGGAGACCAAGTCACAGTCGATCAGTCTTAAAGGACGGACAGACTAGTAGGTGTACAGGAGAAGTAGTCCAGGCGGAATGGATGATAGAGATGCAGAACCGGGAAAAGGGATTCTCAACTTATTCTATACCTGACTGATTCGACCTAAATTAGGACTATAGCCCTGACAAGGCTTACCCCAGACCTTGATCCCTACTAGATTCCCTACATGTCCTTAGATAGAAACCAGACAGAAAATGACAGAGGACTGGGAAGACAGGAGCATTACGTGCTCAAGCGCAGACTCTATGACATATCAGAGAGACATGTCAAAAGTTTTGATCAGTGAGGGTCCAAGTGCTGAGACCCCCGCTTATTGCTGAAATAAAGTGGCAGCAGCGCTTCTCTCAGCTGCTGAGGACAGAAAATGTCTATTGAAGTCTATGCGTCCATCCTCAGCTGCCAAGATGAGCCGACAGGCAGCGAAGACAGCCGAAGGAGCACAACGCCTGGGTGAGCACCTGGACCCCCACTGATCAAAACTTTTGACATGTTACTAGTTTTTTTTTTTTTTTTTAAATGTAGTTATTCTTTAAACATTACTGTGAATTTGGACTCATTATGCCCACACCACACTGACACTTACCTACTTTCAAAAGACGTCTCCGAGTCTCTACTGTCAATTCATTACAGACACAAAATGACTTCAGTGATATAAATGGGTTTATTCTTCGCGACTGATTAAAACCACTTGCTTATCTTTAGTTCTGCCTACCTCTATTACAGCCCTTGTAGATTACACAGAATGATGGGTCTGATTATAGCCAGAAGTAAGTCTGAACAAATGGTCTTATTATGTATGAAGCATACATGTAGGCTGGGTTCACACGGGGCGGATTTGCCGTGGAAATTCCGTCCGGAATTTCGCCGCAGCAAATCCGCCTGCAGCAGCTAATCCCGGGATTAGCCAGCCATGTGGACGAGAGTTCTCAGAAATCTCGTCCACACGGGACGGCAAATCCGCCACGGCAAAGCTGGCAGAAGCCGTCACTGCGGCGTGGATTAGCCGGCTGCAGCATGTTCATTTTTTTTCTTCTTCCGCTGCGGCCGTACTCTCCTCTATGGGAGTGCCGCCGCAGCGGAAGAGCGAGCCGCCAGGCCGCTTCAAAACCCGCGGCTAAGTGCTGCGGGTTTTGAAGCAGCGCTTCTCCTGGCGGAAATCCCGTGGTTTTTCGCTGCGGCCAAACCGCGAGATTTCCGCCAGGATTCCGCTGTGTGGGAACCCAGGCGTAAAGTGTAATGTGTACATAAACACATTCAATAGATGATTACTCATAAATAGAAAATATCAAAACACAAAACAAAGGCGTTGACTACATAGAAGCCGAAGCTCTGAGCAAGGAGCATGCGATCCAATAGTGAAGTCTGCCAGGCGATCACGATGTCGCTGCGAGAAGATCTCGGCAAAATCGTGACTTTTTTTGAGCGATTTTTGAGTTTCAGTGCAGCTTTTTCTCGCAAAAACATGACTGCCACTTGGGATTGTCTCGTACGCTTTTTTTTCATGCAATTTTGCTGCGATTTTTTTTTAACATATTTTCTAATGTTAAAAATGCATCATACGAGAATTACTTTGGGATGCGATAAAAAGGAGGCTCCGTAGGGAACATGGGAGATTAAAAAAAAAAAAACAGAAAGATAGGACATGGCACAAATTTTTTTTTTTTCTCGCAACATGGCATGAGTGAAAACATCGCAAATGTAAAGGATGCCATTGAAAATCATTGGATTCATAATTCCGTGTTTTTAGTCACTCTCGCTTCCCGGCTCGCTGTCATGTCCCTGAACAGCAACATAGCTTAGTTTACGGTACTGTGGGGACAAGACAAATTCACTTTACTACTGCCAGAATGTGATAATTATAATATATATCTCCATCGGTAATAATGAAACCCTGTATGGCCGGGCTCACATGAACAGGTTGGATTCAGCATGCGGAAAACCTGCAGTCATTCCTGGAAAATCATTGCGAATAATCGTGGATGCGTTTGCGGTTTTCTGCGCAGATGTACACCAATGCACAGCGTATCATCCCTGCAGAAGAAAGATTTGTCTATCCTCTCCAGACGGCATTCTGGCTTTTCTATCTATTTTCCTATCAACTTGCGAGTGTTTCTGTCGCTCATAGTGCAATTTTTCTTCTGCTCGCAGAATGCACAATTCGTACCGCGCATATGAAGGAAAATTTAAAAATGCATGCCTTTCAATGCCCGCGTTTTACCGCGGATCTTCTTTTGCGCGGACGGCGATCGCGGATTCCGCAATTCACATCCGTTCATGTGGGACCGGCCTTTTAGTAAACCATGCTGTCAGAAAACATGCATTTGTAAGGCTGTATCTGAGAAAACCAATACCACTTTGCAATGCCTGGAAAATACTTTTTCCTCCTGCAGGTTTGGAGAGTTTCCAGCAAAGACGAGGGGATTCCAGTAAGAATCACTGTAATCACAATCACATGTCTTTTGTGTTCAAACATTGTGTCCTGGATTCATTAAATCTCATTAAACATCCGATACGTTGTAGCTGACAATTATATTGTTTATCAGTTCCACTGTTTGCTGCTGTATCCCATGCTGCATTCTGCATGTGACGGGACTCCCTACTAGTAAGTGATGGGAGTATACAGGCCAATTAGAATATATGTACGTATATTAGGAGTAACCTATAGACATATCACTTTCAGTAAAGATACGCATCCGCCCGCACACATTAAACTAAAGTTTAATTAGTTAAAAAAAACTAATTGTATGGGCTGGCTCAAATGAGCGTAATGTCATTGCGAATTACGCGTGCAATATATGCGCATAATAGGCGGTGAATGGAGACAATGAAAGTACATTAAATTCCATTGATACATTCCCACTTATATTCAATGCGTATAATACGTGCGTAATTAAAGAACGCAGCATGTTCTATATTACAGTGTATTACTTGCGATTGGGGAAGGCAATCTGGAAAGAAGTCAGCTGTGTTTTCAATTTTCCATCCGGCAGATGAATGAAACATTTTTTGTTCTATTGGTCACAACTGACCTTTCTTTTAAAGAACGTTTTTAGATAGATCGCTCATCTGTCGTCTGATATCCCTGAGCATGTATGGCCAGTTTGAAGAACTGTAACAGCAATATGGACGATAAGGTGTATGACAGCGAAGTGATCGGTCAGCAGACTATTGCTCATTCACCTGTTTAACCATCAACCTGCGGCTATCTAATCTTAAAGGAAGATTGATAAGGATACCTTTTTGAAGACATTGAAAACTGTTCTATTTCAAGAGTGTCCCAGTTTTTGCCATATGGTTCTCAGCTGACTGCCATGTCTGAATATATACTTTACCCCTTAATGAACCCATACGCCTTTTTACAGCACTGCATCAGAAGCCCTGGAAAACAAGTGCTAGGCTGTTGGATGACAGCCTTGCACTAACAGTGGGGACCAGAGAAACCGCTGATCCACACTGCTTAACTCTTTACATCCCACGGTCAATGCAACAGGCAGCATGTAAAAAGGGTTGTCGCTAGAGATGAGCGAACGTGCTCGTTTAGAGCAATTACTCGATCGAGCATCGCTTTTTTCGAGTAACTGCCTAATCGGGCGAAAAGATTCAGGGGGCACTGGGGGTGAGCGGGGGGTTGCGGTGGAGAGTGGGGGGGGGGGGGGGGGAGAGAGAGAGTTCCCTGTTCCCCCCCCCCCCCCCGCCCACACACACACACTCCACCCCGCCCGAGTAGGCAGTTACTCAAAAAAAGCGATGCTCGATCGAGTAATTGTCCTAAACGAGCACGTTCGCTCATCTCTAGTTGTCGCCCATCGGACGCTCACAATGTGTTTGCAGGCTCCCCATGGTTTGGAATGGCACCCGGAGACTTGAATATGTACCCCAGGTCTGCCAGGTATAGTGGGCTATAAGTGCAAACAGGCTTTGCAACAGAGAGGTTAATGTGGCTGTCCGCTGCAGTAGTGTCCAGGGGAGCAAGAAGCACAACAGGCATGGCTATCTTTAGGGAAGCACAAGCCAGTACATTTTAGCAGTGTAGTCTAGCAAACGGATGGGTCCATCCACATTGTCTGGCAGCTGTAACATTCTGAAGATATACAACTGCAATGGCCAATATTATAGATACTACTAAGTCTGGTCTTTTAAACCCTTAGATCATGCAACAAGTAGAAACTATGACGTTTAAAGGGTTAAAGGCAGGTAACCCATTCAAAGGTTTGTTACGGGGCCCAGTGTTTTCTACACCTGTGGTCACATGACTACTTAGTTCGCAGTTTACCTAAGCAAAATGGATCACCATCTCTGTACTCCTAATCTGCAAATAAGGAATATGGAACAATCCCTCTGCAGCGCCACCTATTGAAAGGCAGCATCCCTGCAAATTAATGTCAGACTCTTTATACAAGCCTTATAACAATGACTGGGAATTCAAAACCGAGCCAGAATCCATACACAGGCAGCTGTTTCGGGGGTTTTACCCCTCATCAGTGTGCAGTAGGATCCTGGCTTGTCTAGTGGGAGGCATATGGCGTGGGTCAAGAGGGGTAACATCTCTCCTTAAGGGCTGCAAATAAGGAAGATATAACCATGCAGGTAATACCAGTAAGACCTCACAAAAATCTTGACTACACTAAGATGCCTACAGAATTGTGTGATTTGCTTGCAAAAGATTGATAAAAGAAAAAAAGAGTTTGGCTTCATTTTTGGAGAGGAGAGGGACATTTTAGGGGCTACCGAATTCCCCTGTGTGATTGCACTTTCTATGGACATTATAATATCAAGAAATTGAATTTAATATATGGGGGGGGGGTGAAGTTTTTAACGCTACCCTATGTGATTGTTGGATGGAATGTGAGGCAAACAAGTGCCAAGCTGTCGTATGTTACTGAGGCTTGTGTAGACTTGAGCCTAAACCAGGGGTGGGGGTATGTTAGATTTCACTGTACAACATCTTTCTTCTTGATCACCCATATTGGTAATACACGCTATGTATAACATATAGCTGGAAAATGTCATGCATCTACTTTATAGTAACTGAAATAAACCTTTTGATTCCCAGAATGTACATCCCGCCTGCGTCAGCACTGATGTTCCCACAAAGCTGAAGGGATATGATTTTCTCCTGAACTGCTGTAATTATTTGAGCGAAGGCCATCCTAGCTGTGTCATTAGCAAAATTGCTACTTATTCTGCCACCATAAATGAGATCCCTTCAATAACTTTTCGTTTCCTCTTTTCGGCATAAATCACTGTTTTTCCCTTTTTCTTACAAGCAGCATCAAACATAAAAATGTTTAAAGGGACCCAGTCATGTTGAAAATGTAACCCATTGTAGCATACAGAACACATAGAGAGCTGAGCAGACTGACACCCAGATTCGGCATAACATACAATTTATAGATCTGTACCCCTGCTCGCGCTAGGCTTAGGAGTCCAGTGGGCGGTCCTAATCAGTGACTGACATCTATCTTAGTATGTAAGCTCATACAGTGAAGGCTGTCAATCACTGATAGGGCCGCCCACTGGACTCCTAAGTTATGCTGAATTTTTCCCACCAAACCATACAGTGATCTCTCAAGTTACAATGGCCTCAGGACACAATCATTTCAACATATAATGGTCTTTCCAGGACAGTTGTACCATCAAAGTAGACTCCACATATAATACTAGAGACAGTTTGGATCTGTGGCAGGTGCAGTCTATTAGACAGCCAGCCCATCAGCATGGGCATTTCTCTGCCAAAACACCTGTATTAGTGAAGGGAATGCACCATTCGATTGTCTAGTAGCGCCTCTCTACAGTACAGTGTGGTATTACTTGTACTGTACTGCTTTATCCCTGTACTAGGATGAGCTGCTCCTTTGGGTGTCAGGTGCAGGTGGCGGAGGTAGCTCCTGCCCTCAATATAGAAAGTCATCTACATCTTCCAGCTGCTATTTCTGACTATTCTGCATGGAAAATCCGCGCGGGCCTGAATTTCCTAGTGGACATGATGCCTTAGGCCTCCTTCCCACGAGCGTGACGGGCTCCGCCGCGTAATATTCCGCTGCGAAGCCCGTCACGGCGCCCCCCAGAGCCCCTATACTTACCTGCGGGAGATAGCGTGAAATCGCTTCCCCGCCCACCGCCGCCGCGTCACCGCCCGTCACCGCCCACCGCCGCGCGTCACCGGCCGTGTCACGTGACGCGGCCGTGCGCGTCATATGGCGTCATATGACGCGCGGCGGTGGGCGGGAAAGCGTTTTTTCACGCTATCTCCCGCCTAAGGCCTCCTTCCCACGAGCGTGACGGGCTCCGCAGCGTAATATTACGCAGTGAAGCCCGTCACGGCGCCCCCCAGAGCCCCTATACTTACCTGCGGGAGATAGCGTGAAATCGCTTCCCCGCCCACCACCGCCGCGTCACCGCTCGTCACCGCTCGTCACCGCCCACCGCTCTCGCGTCACTAGCCGTGTCACGTGCACGGCCGGCCGTGTCACGTGACGCGGCCGGACCGCGTCATTTGGCGTCATATGACGCTCGGCGGTGGGCGGTGACACGGCTGGTGACGCGAGAGCGGTGGGCGGTGACGAGCGGTGACGCGGCGGCGGTGGGCGGGGAAGCGATTTCACGCTATCTCCCGCAGGTAAGTATAGGGGCTCTGGGGGGCGCCGTGACGGGCTTCACTGCGTAATATTACGCTGCGGAGCCCGTCACGCTCGTGGGAAGGAGGCCTAAGGGTGCATTTACATAGTAACCTAGTAACATAATGTCCATCTTAGGTGATCTTCCTGCACGATTTCTGTGTGTTGTGAGATGCGAGATGCTGCATGAAGAAGCGATGAGAAAAATTGCACCAGCTCCTATTTTTGCCCAATTCTGTTGAAGAATCAGCTATTCTTCCCTATGGGAGCAGAAAAAAAATATACATCTGAATGCTATGCAATGGGTTTTTGTTCCCATAGGGAATAATAGGAATGTTTTTCACGAATCTTAACATCGCAAGTGCAGCGATGTGAGTGTGATGCAATTTTTTTGCAAAACACAACATGCTGGCATAAAAACTGCAGGTTTGCAAGTGCAATATCAGTTCAAACTTCTTGGACCGATTTTGCACTTGGCTGTGTTAATGCACCCCTACATGTAAGGACTTGCTTTATCTAATTTTCTATCATTCTTATTTTGTATTAGGCTACAATTATGCAAATATTTTTCACGTGCGAGTTCCCTTCCGATTGCGAGAAGGACAGGACTCGCATGTGATAAAAAGCCATAATTTTCAACAGGTTATTTTACATGAGACTGGATTCAAACGGGCGTATATCGGCCGGGTTTTCACGCTGCCACTCTGATGCATTGGTTTACAATGCATCAGTGCACATCGGAGTATTTCTGCGGCGTAAAAGTGCCCAGCTGGCTAAGATAGTGCATTTCGGCCAGGCACTCTTACACCGGCGGCGCTGCATAGACTCCTATTGGAGCCTATGACAGCTGCAGGAGAAAGGAGGTGGGAGGGAGTTTAGCTGTGTGACTGCTAAACTCCCTCCCCCTTCCCTGCTCCTCTCTGCCCCTTCCTGGCTGTTTTGCAATGGGAGGGGGCTGGGCATGGGCGGAGCTAAGCTCCATCCCTGTCCCAGCCCCTCCCATTACTGGCTGCGACAAGGGGCGGGAGCTTAGCACACTAGCTCCGACCCTGTCCTGCCTCCTCCCCTTGCAGAGAGCTGGCGAGGGGGAGAACAGTTTAGTGGAGCTAAACTGTCTCCCCCCACCCAACGGCCAGTGGGTGCACGTAAAAACGCCAACGGCCGTGTGAATGTACCCAATTTTTCTCTTGAACTAAGAGTCCGAGTTTGAAACATTGCAACATATTCTATCTTTTGGCGATTGTTGTTCAACAATCACTCATTATTTCCTATGAGCGCCTAAAAAAATTGCCTTGCACTTGTATGCCATGTGATTTTTATGCAAGTGCGATGCATTTTTTTTTTTCATTTTACTTATGGTAGCACTTTTTTTTGCATGAAAATGCATGTACATTGATGCAAATTGTATGGTTTTAACACCAAAATGCATGCAAAATGCAAACAACAGAATTGTGATATAGGTCATATCCACTTTGGAGCTTTAGAACCCGTTTTACATAGAGTTATGGTTTCAATACACAATATGTTTAATTCCAATGAATATTGTATGTTGAGGGAGCACTGATTATCAATGTGCTCAGCTCCTTCTGCTCCTTAGCATGCTACCTGCAGAACGCATACATTTCCAATGTGACAGGTTCCCTTTAAGGAGCCCCAGAACTGATGTGTAAATGCAGCATTAGGATATATGTATGCACGCTAATAAAATATGATTATTTACGCACTGACAACATATTTCACAGTATTGAATAAAGCCTTTACTAATTCATATTGATCTCTCCCCAGGGGCGCAGAAGAATTTTCTTACCATTCACCAATTAGAAATTGATTCACCTGCTGTATGAGAAGAAAATGAAACCATTGAAAATGTGCAAACATGAGAAATAAGCTGAGTGAGCCGGAGTGAGAGGATCCTGTAGGTCCAGCATATAAAGTTATATGATTTTTTGGGATTACTGAAGTGCAACATGATCTTGTAGACGGGAGATCCCAGTCTGTGATATTAGTCCGAAGCATCTTCACACTCAAAATATGCTAGCACAGATGCTGAGTTGGACATATGAACCTGCCACCATACTCTGTATCTGCTGCCCATAGACTTGCATTATAGAAAAACCTACATTGCTTGTGTAGTGGCCCAGATTTGGGGCCCCTCCAGTACTAAACCTGTTTGTCTTTGTCTCATGTCACTGTTGAGGGTGGTGTATGGTGCAGTGTTATCTGTAATAACACAAAACAGGGCATGAAAGAGTTAATGTCTGGAAATTGTATCAGTCTAGTCTAGTTATGTGTATTGTCTGTCCTAACTTCTGTGAGCACATGCCTCCTAATAGGTCAGGTGTTAGTGGGAGGAGTTAGATAGAGAGAGAGAGAAGAGGAGCCAGGAGTTGATGGAGGAGAAGTGGAGAGAATGGAGATGGAGGAGAGAAGGGCCGCTCCTACCGGGGCTGAGCCTGGCCGATGTCTCTCCTCATGGGAAGTTCATCCCCTCCAGGGATAGGAATGCAAGAGACGCAGGGAGGGAGATGGTGTGAGAATGCAGTAGTGGCCTCTCCCCCGCTGAACTAAAAGACACCAGTGAGAAAGCTGAGGGTCATTAGCAACAGAAAGGAACGTGCATGAAAGAAGTGTGCTGTTAAAGAAAGTTAGCCCCAAGTGAAACGTCCATCAGATAACTTCGACTGAGGATGTGTGTGCCTTGGGAGACGAACTGTACTTTAATTTGAATGAGTCAAGAAATGTAAATTCTAGAAGGTTTATTCTGAAGCACTGAATGCCGTACTTTGCCAAGCTCAAGCGAACTGCTTGTAATTGCAAACAACCAAGTTAACTGTGAGTAAAAGGAAACCCCGTGCTCCTGATTTTGAAAAGCATTTTGTTGAGGACTGATCTTTATTCTGGGTGGGTGATTTGTCACTTATTCAGGGGCACTGGCGTCACGATGACAAATAAGGACACCGTTGGGATAATTAAGTTAAATCCCCTTAGTCTCTCCTGGTACGTGGCTGGGCTAGGCTATCATTCAGCCATCTTGGAAAGAGGGAGACAGTAGAGCCACTGTGAACTATCTGCCAAAAAATACCCCGCAGTCCCCTCGGCTGAAGGCCTGGTTCCCGGTCGCTGCACTTGGTATCCATAGTTTGGAGTACCCGGCTACATAGGAGAGTCGATGCTCATTTAATCCAGGGTTCTACTTCTACATACTCCTTCCTGGATGAGCGGTTCTATCCAGGCAGTTGGACTACAATCCTAATGCCATAAGCTTTAGGCGATGTTCACACGGAGTGGATTTTCCATGGATTTTTAGCACAGTGTTTTTCATGGATAAAATGTGCTTTAACAAGTCCGCTATTGTTGCGCATTTCTTGTAGATTATCTGCATATTTTGCACATGGAAAATCTGCGGTGCAAAATTCGCTCCAAACCTGCAGCTACTGTTGCAGATTTCGGTCTCTCTATTGAAGTCTATGGCAAAAATATGCTGTAAATCCACCCAAAATGCACTTTTATACTCAACATACTGCGGATCCAGAATTCACTCCACAGGTCAATTTCTGCAAGTTGTATGAACAGATTTTTTCCGCAACGTATGAACGATATTTTTTAAAACTCATGGCGACTACTATAGTGCTGTGGATCCGTATAAAAACCTGGTGCCGATTTTGACGCATATTTTCGTGTGGATTTTCCACTGCAGAAAATCCACACCTTTAATGCTATGTGTGAATATACCCTTCAGCTGGGATGGTGGTGTACATACTGAAATCAATATAAGGCCGGCCTCACACGAGCGGATTTGAATTGCGGATTCCACGATCGGCGTCCGTGTGGACAATCAGCGATAAAACACGGGCATTGAAAAATACTCTCGGAAAGGCAATAAAATGACTAATTAGGGCAAGCTGTCTTCTTTTCCCATCGTTGTACGCAGGGTAACTCCCCCCCCTCTCTTTTTTCCTGCCACCATAGAAGTCTATGGGAGCTCGCTGTGTATTACATCGAAAGATAGGGCAAGAAGACCAATCTTTTCACGCCCCGTATAAAATATACAGCCAAAAAAGTTTGCGCACATCCTATTTTTCTCACGTGGAAAAACTCAGTTCATCTGAATGAAGCAATTGAATCCAATGCATCGAATGTTCGCGTTATATGTGCGACTTTTTAATGCCTGCGCAAATGCGGTACCCTGAATAAGCACTAAAGCTAACTTCACACCGGCGAGTGCAATATGGAACTGTGATTCACGGACCCATATTGTGCTCCACACCATGTGAATTCCTGTGAATGCGAGGAGTTTTTATGTCAAAACAGCCTCACATCACTTCGGAGATGTATCTGTCAGCCGTGGCGGAGGATCGCGGAGTTTCATCGCATCACCTAGCACACGGTGCTGCTGCTAGCCCCATTGACAACAATGGGCGCTGCGATGTGAGATCACGCAGCCAGATAGAACATGCAGCGATTTGTTTCCCGTATAGCATCGCTGTGCCATGCGGGAAAACAATACTAATGTGTATGACCCCAATCAAGAGCAAAGGGGTTCATATATGTGCGAGATTTGTGCATTTCGCAACTCACAAATCTCATGCGATTTTCTCGCCCGTGTGAAGGCAGCCTAAGATTGGAGTTTCGTATGTCAGTCTTTATCTAAACTGTCTATGCACCAGAAATCCAACAGCTATAAACTGGGGTAGAGTTGTGCTAAACTTTACACCAGTATTGGGCATAAATAATAGTAAATGTTTTGGGCTATGGAGACTCCAACCCTCTCGCCAAGGTCCATCTACTTTTACAATGTATAAAATAGACAGACTCCGGAGGATTCAGATTCCCAGTACCTTACTCTTCAACAGATGTTGGCTCTTCAATGGCCACCTATATTTTCCTGACAGACATAGAATATAGAGCAACTATGACGAACCTGAAATTCCAGCCAATGCCCTACTTTATTAGCATATATCTTATGAAGTGTGGTACAATGCACAACTTGTGGGATACAGTGGGAGAGTTATGGTTAGATCTATTACCTTCTAATAAGGCCGGGCTCACACGGGCAGATTTGTATTGCAAATTCCGCAATTGCCATCCGCGCTAAAACATGGGCGTCGAAAGGCATGTATTTCCACTTTTTTTTAGTTCACACTCACAGATATGCAAGCTGGGTACTCATTTTACCAAACTCAGAAGGCAGAATTAACCTTGAGCCAGCTACCTAATCCGAGATTGGATTGAACCCACAACCCTCAGGTCATGAGCGAGAGCTCAGGACTGTATTTCTGCTGCATTTACACTCTGCGCCACACGGTGCTCATAATTGTGGCCAAAAGACCTTAAGAAGAACTTAAACATATGCTATATAAAAATAAAGGTGAATCAGTTATAAAAGGTCTTATATAGATGAGCAAATATTTAAGGCTGCATGTCCACGGGTGCTGCGGTATCCCGTGGCGGATCTCTGCCGCGGAAGCCGCCGCCTGGGAGCAGGAGTTTGCAGGCGGATCTCCGCGGTCAGCCTTATCTCACATGCTGCTATTTGCCGCCCGTGAGAAAACTATTGCAATGATTCTCCGCTCGTGGAAAAAGGGGAAGCGCTCTTCATAGAAAGGCTATGGAGAGTGTTCACTGTGTTCCCCGCGGCCGGATTATCACCACGAGGAACGCAATTCAAACTCGCCCGTGGACAGGCAGCCTTAAAAATGAACTTCTACATTGATTCACCAAGCTGCAAATGAACTTAGTTAGCTTTGAGTCTCAACATGGCCATTTGTTTCTGCCATCTCCATGAGCAGTGCACTTGACTAGGTTGAGCTCTTTGTATCTTGAGGGTCACATCTGCAGGACATTTAAGGGCACTGTAGTGTGAGACAGCTTAGAAAGCGCCAGTTATTACATCATGTGGCTAAGCTGCTGATATGCATCTCCTCGCTGACTATTTATAACCTATCTGAATCCTTGAAGGGTACGACTGGGCAGAAAACCAAGCATAGTGGAGGGGGCCATACACAAATGTAGAACTGGGTTCAGTGGCTTTGGATTTATGCAGATATTTTCATTTGGGCGCTAAGCCTGGAGCTGCCAGTGTCATCAAAGCAGGCGAAAGATTCATCGAGACGGGAGATTTTGTGAGAAGACCTAGAGGTCAGTAGCATGGAAAGGCCGTCAGCGTATGGACATGGACCAGAGTCTGGCCGCTGAGCACATAGTGACAGCGAGAAGCCATCTGTGCTCCCAATCTCTTCTGCTGTCTGAGTTGGATGGATGCTCAATTTATTGAAGCATGTGTATATAACACAATCGCTTCCCGGGAAAATATACATGATGAGAATTGTTCACCACAGATAAACAAACACAGACAACATCTTGGACCCTGCACGCTTAATCCTGACTACTGGAGGTTATTCTTGCATCTATGTATGATTAGAGCTTATCACTGGGCATATTTACACCAGATGCACACAATAGCCTTTTGTACAATGGATCATACAGAATAATTACCCCTACTCCACTCACATAGCTCCATCACAAATGCATTCCTGAGATTGTATCTTGTGCTTGCTCTTCAGCAAACTTCACAATAGCTGAACACGCACCGTGGAACAATAAAAAAGGGTAGCAAAACGTACTGCTACAGTAGCAAGAGTTCTGCCATATGTCAGACGAGGGGCAACTACGTCACGTTAGACATGAGAAAGAGTGTTGTAAGTCAACTAGACACTCCAATTCCAGGATGGAAGAGTGCAGGAAGGTGGAAACCAACCCTACACCGAGGGAATTCTGCCACAAGACTCCCTGTCCTCTACTACTGGGTCACATACTCTTAGGGCTTCTTCATACTGGCGTATAAGTAAATACGCTCGCCGCTATGAAGTGGTTTTTTTTGATGCGCATGAAGCAGTCAAGAGTCTTTTATTTACCATTTAAACGTCATCCAATTGCATGCATAAAGAAACCAGAGAGATTGGGCCAGACCTATCTTTTTTTGCATAATAAATTGCATAGTAATACCACACAACAATCAGGTTCGTGAAAGGGGGGAAGATTTTGGGGGGAAGATTTTCACGCCCACAAAGTGATTTATAACCACTGTCATGTGTTTAAGACCTAAGGCCGGTGTGACACGAATGGATTTGAATTGTGGATTCCGTGATCCCCGTCTGCGGAATCCGTAATAACACACAGGCATTGAAAGGTATGGACTTTCAAATTTTCGCTCACACTTGCAGGTAGGAATTGCGTATTCTGCGAGCGGAAGAAAAATTGCAGTGTGCTCTATTTTACTGTGGATGTCATGCGTATAAGAGCCATTCAGTTTAATAGATGCGTGCAATTCGCAATGCATACTTAATTAACATTACATATGGGCAAGGATTCGCTCACAAGACCAGACACAAAAGCAGAAATTTGGACGGAAGAGAGAGATCTCACAACGGTCGCCTGAGCAATGTAGGTCTACTTTCTGGCATTCCCTGCCTGTGGTCCTTCTTCTGCGCGGACGATACACTGTGCATATGTGTACATCTGCGTTGAGAACAGCATGCATACACGGCCAAAAGTAACTCATTTTCGCGAATGTTTGCAGGTTACATGCAAGTACAAAGCTTCTTTTTTTTTTACAATGCCATAAGAATGAATGGGCGATATTATTTAAAAAATAGGACATATTGCAATTTTTCCATCTTGGATTTTTGGTTCGAGAGAAAAATTGCCCTTGCGTATAAAGAAATGGCCAAACAAAATATAAGGTTATTTTCTTGTGCGAGTTCCATCCACGTCGGAATTGTTTGGAACTCGTGCGTGGAAATCGCCTGCGTAAATACAGCCGTAGAAGTATGGTATTAGCCTTTTACGGTATGTTCGCACGTATCATGTACATTGTGTATTTTTCATTACTGATTTGCTTGCAGAAAATACAGCGGAATATTGTCAAAGCTGATACTGGCATGGATATCAACCAACTGAATGAAGCAGTGCAAAACCGAAAAACATAGAGGGAGCTCGCCTTTAGGGTCGACGAAGGTTGTGAACAATTAAATGGCTATCAACAACAACACAGTAAGGTCAGGCTTACAGGGCTGTAAGTAGCTGCGTGCCACGTGCATGTATCTCTCATGCAAGCAGCCAGCAAGTATGCAACGACATGCTTACTTGCTGTGTAATGCCAATCTCCCTGCACTATTTTGGTGTGTATGCTTACGTTCTCTTCTTAAGCCTCCTTTTGTGTGTAGAAAATCGACCAAGGGAAGCATTAGCCGCGGGAACTATTGGGCAACTCTGTGTGAATTTTCTTTGCTGGGGAAAATTTACAATGTGCTCTATTTCTGGTTGCATTTGTGCACCCGAGGCTCCATGCACCCTTGTCCCAAATGAAATTGCCCTATTCACAGTGCAATTTTGCGGTGTTAATTGATAACAGCAGGAACTAATTAGGATGGCCACCAACTATTAGAATGCCCTGCCTGCTCAAACATGCCATGGGTATCTCCCACGCCAATGTGAACAGGACTGACAGCGGGGCAAAAAAAGAGTTAGGCCTCATGTCCACGGGAAAAATAAGAATTAAAATCCGCAGCGTTTTTCCCGCATGCGGATCCGCGCCCCATAGGAATGCATTGACCACCAGCGGGTAAATACCCGCGGATGGTAATTAAAAAATTTCTGGAGCATGAAAAAAAATGGACATGCTCCATTTTAGTGCGGATCACGCGTGTGGGAGCTCATAGAGCACACAGCTCAATTGATCTCCCGCATGAAAAATAAAAGACAATTACAGTGCATCCGCAGCGGATCGGATTTTCCCCGTGGCATGAGGCCTAAGGCTGCAAGTAGCCGGGAGTGGAGTGCTAGTTAGACAATAACTTGTAGTAGGATCCCTTTTACAGCAGAGTGCCAAGATGCAGCATGAAATACTGTAGCACAAGTCTAATCACAAATGGGGCAGAGTTACATTTGGCACTTTACTGTTTCTTTTATGTATTGTGTTCACTTATTGAGTGGAGATAGCTTGGTCTTGTGTATTGTTTTGTTCGTGCAGGGTGCAAGTACATCTTCTTCCATGGATGTCACCAAACATGACACCAAAGTGTCAATGTCCGCAATGGACCAATATATACACCAACACAAGGGAAATACAAAACACAAGAGAGAGTACGTTCTCCCAAACCAGCTATGGCTTGGTGGACCCTGCCTAAAAGCAAGGCAATCCCTCCAGACAGACTCATGTCTCAAAGCTAGAGGACCCAACCTTTTCCTAAATGGAGGATGGAGATACTAGGAGAAAACTAGGTGCGCAGAAGGGAGGACCAGCGTGGAGTAGAAGGCAAACCTTTATTGAGTTACACGCAATGTGTTTATTGGTTCCGCAATTGCTGGCTGCTGCTGTTGTGCCCTGTGCTTACACATATTGTGCCATTATTCTTATTTATCTATGCTTTAAAGTGCTCATGTTGGTCAAGAGTCCACTGCCACGCCAAACACCATAGACAGGACGTGGCATAGTTCTGGCGTCAGACAACCATACGGATAGAAGGCATTCAGGCATCCATCCACCAACGGACAGAGGGAATTGACAGGACTCATGCCAAACATGAATAAAACCAGACAAACGTTTCATACAGCATGCATGCACACAGAAGCATAACCAGCAACTATGTGAGAGCAGAACCAGAATAAATACATATCCATTATTGCACATTGGCCAACTGGAGGAACCCCTCCCAATCAATCCATACACCACAGGAAATATTGAAGCAGGGAAGAGAAGAAGGGAAAATTAAACACTGAGGGATTCCAGATAGACGACTCCTAAGAGAACTTCTACAATAACAGGAGACCCAGCGGGATTTCTCAAAGATACGTAAAGGGCCTTCTGCAGTGACAGGAAAGAGGCATTCAACAGCACCCAAGGCACAGTCAGATGGACCAGGCTGATGTAAAGATGCTTCTCCCGTTCCACTTCCTGATTGTGGCTGCAACACCATTGAAGCTAGACTGTGCTTTACTGAACAGACATATAGCTCTCCCAGTTTAAAGGG
The DNA here is from genome assembly GCF_035609145.1 of Eleutherodactylus coqui. Classification (NCBI taxonomy): domain Eukaryota; kingdom Metazoa; phylum Chordata; class Amphibia; order Anura; family Eleutherodactylidae; genus Eleutherodactylus; species Eleutherodactylus coqui. The sequence goes on along the minus strand of NC_089838.1, from coordinate 106,084,583 downwards.
GCTACCTGGGGATTAAAACTTCTTACCAGTACTTCGGAGTCGGACCGGCCACTTCCGGCTGCATTCTGACAAGGCATCCCATGGGATTGCAGCTGTCCGGTGACGTCAAACGTGAGGGATAGGCTGCCGCATAATAGCTAATCAAGACTCTGTTTCTATCATGGCCAATGTAGCGATAAAAAGAGGAGTTTGCTTATTATAATAAGCTGACAGCCCATTCCTCACCTATTATATCACCGACACAGGACGCCCGCAATACTACATGATGCCTTGTCAGAACGCAGCCAAAAGTGTCTGTTCCGACTCCGAGGTACAGGTAAGATATTTCAGTCCCCGGGTAACCCCTTTAATGCTAGGGCAATTGTATAGTCAGAACAGCAAATATAATATCCATACTTGTGGGACAGGTTGTTTAGATGATACTACTCTTTAAGAGAAGACAAAACCTTTGACACTGTCAATTCTAGACCATAGGACATAAGAGGTCAAATAATTGAACGTCTGCTTTAACTGCATCAGAAACCACAAACCGTACACTTGCAGCTATAATAAGATATGTGCTCTGACTATAAATACTAAATAGTGACAAGACTGGGTCAACATGTTGGGAAGACTTCTCTGGTTGCTCCAAATAGCTACAATAAACATTGTATTTTGTTACAGCAGTGCCTTTCACCCATTAACTGTATAATCTATACGTATCGAGAATGTTTTACTGCAAGGACATCTAATCAAGGATACTCAGCAAGGACATATACATAATGCATAAGACAGTCCTGGACTGCCTCTCAGTGAGTTGTGTGTAATGATACATAAAAACACAAAACGAGGACGACATAACAGCAGTAATAATGACGCAATAGTAATAATAGTACAAATTGTGATAGTATTATCAATAATGACCAAATATTATCAATAATTGGAATATAAATGAGAATGAACACATACCATAATGGCAACGTCGGCTCTGAGCTTGTTCAACCATCAGGTTTGTAGAAACAGATTAAACTTAGATGTAGAAGTGCTGCTAGCTAACGAGAAATTATGATAATTCTACTAACTAAATCAATTTAATGTAATCAAATGACAGTCCCTGCTGCAGTGCATTTAACTCTCGGCTTCCTGGTTGTCAATGACCTCCTGCAGTGCTGGGTCCAGGGATGGCAGAAGCTTCTAGGAGAGAATACCTCTGGAGAAAGGTATGCAAAGGAACATACCATGATTGTTTTTCTCATGGAGTCCCATGGAATACTTCAGTTCCTTGTGTCTCTGTATAAAATCAGAAGGTCCATTTGGACTCATAGTTGGTGCACATTACTGGTCTGTACAGAATAGATCTCCAATACAGCAGTTTGCATGACGCATTATAGACAGTAATGCTAAATGTATGCAGCCAAGATCAAACTAACTTACTGTGCAAAGGGCTTTTTATTCGACCCCGTAATTGGGCAGGAATGTTAGCCTGCTAACAAACAATGAATGAATGAGCTTGTTAGTCGGCTGATTGGCACATTTGTGCAAACATAAAAATGATCACACTCTGTGTAAATAGGGAGATGCATAGTTGACCATTGACAGCTCTAAGAGGACGGACGATCATATTAATGATCATCCATCCCCATAGTACAAATTTGCCTATGTCCATAATAATAACAGTTACAATTTTGTTTTGGACTCAAAATTAGTGTATTCTTAGGTATTTCCATTTGCTGAATTCAAAAATCACCATAAAAATGACCGATTAGCTCTTGCTTTGGAGATACAGTGACATGTCATTTTTTAGAGTTTACATTTTTATTTTGTGGGAATTTGGGGGGGGGGGGGCAGGGAGCTGTCACACCTCTCCACTGACATAACACAACGTTCTCCATATATTTATAGGTTATAACTAGAGATGAGAGAGTATACTCGCTAAGGCTAACTACTCGAGCGAGTAGTGCCTTAGCCGAGTATCCTCCCGCTCGTCTCTAAAGATTCGGCTGCCGGCGCGGGTGACAGGTGAGTTGCGGCGGTGAGCAGGGGGGAGCGGAGGGGAGAGAGGGAGAAAGAGATCTCCCCTCCGTTCCTCCCCCGCCGCTCCCCGCCCCCCGAATCTTTAGAGACGAGTGGGAAGATACTCGGCTAAGGCACTACTCACTCGAGTAGTTAACCTTAGCGAGTATACTCGCTCATCTCTAGTTATAAACATAATAAATGTTGCTATGACTGAGTTTCATATTGTTTCTGTTTGTCTTTTTTTCAGAATTTCTGGTTTTAAAGTGTAAAATTTGCTATATCAAAATGCGACTGAAATCTGTAAATTTAGTGAATAATTTTAGTTACATTTGTGGTGAAATAACATTTTCGTCACAGAAACACAATCTGACGCCTTTTGCGAAGACAGCCTATCATCATTATTTTGGTATGAAAGTAGGGGACCAGGATAAGTCATGGGCTTCACATATATGTTGCAACTCTTGTTCAGTTAAACTACGAGAATGTTTTTATTTTTCAGCCAATCTATGGCTTTTGCTGTGCCTATGGTTTGGCGGGAGCCTACAAGCCATGCAGATGACTGCTATTTTTGCTTGACACCGCCTATAAAGGCAGGATTGTGAATGAAGAAAACAGGAACAGTTCAATACCCGAATCTTCCATCTGCTATTCGACCTATTCCACATTCAGATACTTTACCAGTTCCTGCTCCACCACAACATTATGAGCTTGATGTAGAAAATGAAGCAAGTGTGGAAAAAGAAGAACCCAACAAGCCTTCCACATCCCATGACCCTGACTTTGAGGTAAAAGATGATACACCGCACAGACTGAGTCAAGTTGAGCCAAGCTTGTCAAGAGAGAAGGCAGAACTTCTAGGGTCAAGACTACAGCAATGGAATCTTCTCCAACGTGATGTCAGGGTCTCGCAGTACAGAGAACGTCAGAGGGATCTGCTTCCTTTTTTTGAGAAGAAAAACAATCTGGTTGTTTGCTGCAATGTTAATGGCTTTATGAAATGTTTGAATTTGAACCATGATCCAACTGAATGGAGACTATTCATAGACTCCTCCAAGCTTAGTTTGGAAGCTGCATTACTTCACAATGGCAACCGTCTTCCTTCCATTCCTGTTGGTCATACAGTTCACATGAAGGAGACTTATGCAAACATCACAGCCCTCCTCGACTCAATCAAATATGCTGAACACAAGTGGAAAATCTGCGGCGATCTAAAAGTCATCGCTGTACTCTTAGAAATGCAACTGGGGTACACTAAATACTGTTGCTTCTTATGTATGTGGGACAGTAGGGATAGGAAACCACATTACAGTCAAGCGGACTGACCTGCAAGAAATCTTGACTCTATCGAGAAAAATGTCATTGCCGAGCCTCTCATGGACCCAAAAGATGTTCTTCTTCCACCCCTTCATATAAAGCTAGGTTTAATGAACAATTTGGTCAAAGGTATGAAGCAGGAAGGACATGCATTTAAGTACTAGAGACAAATTTCCTAGATTGAGTGATGCGAAGGTTAAGGAAGGAATTTTTGTTGGGCCACTAATTCGACAACTTGTAAAGGATCCTGTGTTTGACCAAGTTTTGGATTCAACATGTCCCTTAAAATCCATTTTCTCCTCTCCCGCCTAGACTTTTCCCTCCTAGTTGTGGAGCTGTTAGTGATGAACACGGAGAAAGATTCCACCAGGATACTTTATGTAATATAACAATTAAGGGCTCGTTTAGCCGAGCGTGGTTTTAGCGCAGTATAGGCGCGTGAAAAGATTGCAGTTATACTGCACTACAAATAGTGTGAACGGGCGATTTCCAGCTATAAAGTCTCGAGATTAATTAGCAGTTAAATTGCTTGTTCACACGATCTGGAGCTGCATGGTGCATGTTATCCTGCTCCCATAGGAGTCTATGGAAACTCCTGTGCAGCTCACACCACAGATAGGTCAGGTCCTATCTTTTCTTGCACCACAGACCTTAGATGCGAGCTTTGCAGTCACATGTCCTATCTTTGTTAGGTGTAAGCTTTTTGCGCATCTAAAATTCCTTCATGTGAACGTTTCCATAGGAAACCATTGGTTCCATTAGACGCAAACTTTTCACACTGCGCTAAAACTACATTCGTGTGAATGAGGCCTTAGATTAACATTGGCTGAACCTGCCAAGTCTAATATGCTTAAAGGGGTTGTCCCGCGAAAGCAAGTGGGGTTATATACTTCTGTATGGCCATATTAATGCACTTTGTAATGTACATCGTGCATTAATTATGAGCCATACAGAAGTTATTCACTTACCTGTTCCGTTGCTAGCGTCCTCGTCTCCATGGTGCCGTCTAATTTCAGCGTCTAATCGCCCGATTAGACGCGCTTGCGCAGTCCGGTCTTCTTTCTTCTGAATGGGGCCGCTCGTGCCGGAGAGCGGCTTCTCGTAGCTGCGCCCCGCCACGTGTGCCGATTCCAGCCAATCAGGAGGCTGGAATCGGCAAAGGAACGCACAGAGCCCACGGTGCACCATGGGAGAAGACCTGCGGTCCACCGTGGGTGAAGATCCCGGCGGCCATATTACTAAGGTAAGTAAGAAGTCGCAGCAGCGCCGGGATTCGGGTAAGTACCGGACGTTTTTTTTTTTTTTACCCCTGCATCGGGTTTGTCTCGCGCCGAACGGGGGGCCTATTGAATAAAAAAAAAAAACGTTTCGGCGCGGGACAACCCCTTTAAAAGCTTCCCCCCAATTACAAATGTAAGGAGGGAAACTAAGGGGAAAGAAGAATTGTGCAATTGAATTCCCCATGCCTGATCCTTTTGTTCTCCGAGAGATAAGCCGCTGCCAGAAGAGTTTAGCAGCAGTTTACTTCTCTCATTCTATTCAGAACACCTTTCTGCTCAGCTGATCTGCATGTGTATGGGGATCTAGAGATAAAGCTTATTGGGGTTGACAGCTATCTAAAATGTAGTCTTTCTTAACCCTGCACATTGTATGTATACCCCCAATAACAAAGCCAGGATCTTCAGACTCTAGGAAGATATAGCAGGAGACATACAGACACCAAGTTCATGCACAGAAGTTTGCTGGCAACCAGTAAACAGGGTGGAGAGATTAGATCAGATCAACAGATCAGTGGGAACATTTTATCACAGTTTCTGGTCTAACAATATAGCTTGTGTATCTTTATAATTACATGGCTTGATTACACTGCATACATTAGAATGGCTTGAATATACTTTAAAGGGAACCTGTTGCATAGAACATGCAGTCTTATCTGCCAATGACATGATATAGAGCAGGGAGAGTCTAGTGGGTGGTCTTATACCCCTTTTACACTAGGCGATTTTCATTTGGAGGAGCAAGTGACATCACCACTAATTCATTCTCAGATCTTCGCGCTCACGCAGAAAGTTTGGACAGGCTGAGAATTGCTCACTTCTCATTCAGTGCTCCACATTCCTAACGAGAAGTGAGCGAACCAGCAATGATTTTTATGCTAGCTGGCCAAATGAAAAGCGAATAAAAAGTGCATGATGGCTTAGACGTAGCGGTTGTCGTACACTTTCATTCGCTTGAGCGACAATCACTATGTGTGAATGGGCCTTAACTCAGTAAATGCTAGCTATCTCTGTATGTACATATGGAAGGTATTCGGCGACAGTGCTCAGTTCCTATAAAACTTCCAATCAACTTTGTCCATTTGTGTTTATGAAGTTTTGAACTATAGAGAACCAGTTATATGAATTCCTACATTACCTCAACACACAATCACTTAGAAGCATACTAAGCAAGCCAAACTCACATGGGTTGAATTAGTAGCTATGTGATAAATACTATTGGTAAAGGCTATAAATCCAACAAAATTCCTTAAACCGTTGCTGTCAAATGCAGGTCTTCTAAGTTGCTCTATGATAATACACGCAGTAACCTCTTCTAGATGGTACTGCATAGTGAGTGAGTTACGTCATTCAAATAACAAGACAATGAAAAACCATTGTGAACACCAAACTATAATACAGAATCTAGGACAATGGCAGCCAGCTACATAATTCATTGTGTGCTGCTACTGCCAAGGAATTTTGTGCAGTGAACGACACAATTATGCTTATTGAGCCTCATCATCTGCTCCTAATTAAATATGTAACAGTGTCAGTAGTAATTGGTACATGGTGACCAGAGATGCTATATGTCATAAACAAGTTACAGACAATGGCACACAAGTCTTTTACTGATTGTTCTCTCTGGGCCGCCCTGCCCAGGTCTACACATTGTGAAAGTTGTGCTTGTTGGGACCCGTACTTTAATACTATCAATGCTGAGGAACAACATCATTGGTAACAACCAATCTCACTGCCTCCTTGGAAGTTTGAGTGTTTCCGATGCGTTGAAGCACACATGACTCTACTAAGGATCTAAAATAAAACTTAGTGTAAATGTTTTCCTCTACCAGATCTAGATCATATGACTCCTCATCAGTATGCTTCGCTCCATCGGCCTAAAGGACATTGCTCTCTCCTGGTTCTCCTCCTACCTATCTGACCACTCCTTCAGTGTCTCCTTTGCTGGCTCTACCTCTCCTTCTCTTCCCCTTGCTGTTGGGGTCCCCCAGGACTGGGTCCTCGGCCCCTTCCTTTCCTCTATCTACACAGCCCCTATTGGACAAACCATCAGGAGATTTGGCATCCAATACCACCTCTACACTGATGACACTCAGCTATACACCTCTATCCATTACATCCCTGCACCTTTCCTCCAAAACATCACCGACTGTCTGTCCGCTGTCGCTAACACTATGTCCTTTCTCTACCTAAAACTGAACCTCTCAAAAACTGACCTACTGGTGTTTCCGCCCTGCACTAACCGACCTCATCCTGACATCTCCATCTCAGTGTGTGGTGCCACCATAACTCCCAGACAGCATACCCGCTGCCTTGGGGTCATATTCGATGCCGATCTCTCCTTTACCCCCTACATCCAATCTCTGGTCCGAACATGTCAGCTGCACCTCAAGAACATTGCAAGAATCCTTTCTTTTCTCACCGTGGAGACGCTAAAAACGCTCACTGTTGCCCTCATCCACTTCCACCTCGATTATTGCAACTCGTTGCTGATCGGCCTCCCCCACGCCAGACTCTACCCTCTCTAATCCATCCTGAATGCGGCAGCCAGGCTCATCTTCCTGTCCAGCCGCTAGTTGGATACCTCTGCCCTGTGCCAGTCACTGCACTGGTTGCCCACTAAATACAGAATAAAATTTAAACTCACTACCTTCATCCATAAAGCCCTCCTACATTGCCTCCCTCATCTCAATCCATCACCCAGCCCGAGCTTTCCATTCTGCTAACAAAACCAGACTGAGCGCCCCTTTAATTCGAATCTCCCATTCCCACCTCCAAGACTTCTCCAGAGCAGCACCAGTCCTCTGGCTATCCAGGCAATCCAGTACTCTCAAAACTTCAGGCATGCTGTAAAAACGTACCTCATCAGGGAGGCATATCATATCCCCTAAACCAAACCCCTCTGTACTTTGCCTGATAACATGCTCCCTGACCTACTGACTGCAATTCCTGCTAGTCACCATAAACTGCTTCTGCAGTCATACCAATTCTGCAATCACACGTCTGACCATTGTTTATGTGTATAGCATCCCTCATTCTCCACCTCGCCATACCGTGCACATCTCCAGCCCTTTACCTTCTGTATCACCCCATTACCTGTAGTATGTAAGCTCATTGGAGCAGGACCCTCACCCCTATTGTTTCCATCAACTGATTACTATGTAACCATGGTTCTGTAATGTTTGTACTTTTGTCTTTCTGTATTCCCCGTCTATGTAAGCGCTGTGGAATATGTTGGCGCTATACACATAAAGATTATTATTATAAATTGCAACTTAATATTTGGATAATATCCTTCCTACGCGAATAGTGGCTATCTAATGGTAAATGTATAGTTCCTATTTGGAATTCAAATCGATGTTTCATTTCTTTCTAAGGCCGGCTGCACATGGGCATATTTGCATTGCGGAACCTGGAGTTCCGCAGCAAATACCTTCCATAGCATGCTATGGAAAAGCGCCTTTTCCTGCACACGAGCAGGAATCAATTGAGATTTTATAAAAAATATTGCAGCATGCTCTATTTTAGTGCAGTTTCCACATGTACGGCTTCCATTGAAGTTAATGGAATGTGTCTGACCCGCGGCGCATCCACAATTAAAATTGCGGACAGGTCATGGATTCCGCGTTATCACCTAGCGTTGGCAGGGTAAAATCTGTACTGTGTATGTCCAAAAGTGCACTGGGTGGACCATGCGCAGCACAGATTAAGACGAAAAAAGCCAGGTACGCGGGGTCATCGGCCAGGCACAGGTCGTGTGCAGCCAGCCATACACAGACATCTGTACATAGAAATAAGATTATGGTTATGCCAATGGAAATCTATAGAGAGGAAAGAGGAGGATGAGGAAGGAGTTCAAAGGAAAAAAGACACACAGAGACGCTGCTGGAGCTTTTTGTAGGTTTTTATCTCACCCTAGTGCTTTATTCATAACCACACTGCTCAGTACTTCTATATAATGTCCTCCATGCTTCAGCTGCCTCTGGGTGTACAATATAGGTAGAGGAGAGCTTGGCCCTGTGTGTGCTATGTTTGCTATGTATGGTAGACATTTAAGCAGCAGTCTACCCTTTGGGCTCAGTCACACGGGCGTTTTGACGCACAAATTTTTGAACGTATAACTGATGCGTTCAAAAATTTGCAGGACCTAAGAGGGCGTCGCGGCAGAAAAAACGCTGCTAGCAGCGTTTATCCGCTCAAAAGGGCTCAGTCACACAGGCGTTTGGATGCTCAAAAAGCTGCTGTCACAGCTGTGGCAGAGGAGCGCGATGTTCTCCCATTGAATTCAATGGAGCCGGCAATACAGCCGGCTTCATTGAAAGTAATGGGCTGCCGGCAAGCACTGCAGTGATTTTCGGTGGAAGGGCTTCAAATATAAGCCCTTCCCTGAAAATCAATCCAAAAATGTGTAAAAAAAAAAAATCTATACTCACTGGCTCTTCTCCTGAACTGCTCTGAGTAGTATTCAGCAGGTGGGGATTTAAAATCCCCGCCTGTTGAATGGGCTGCCCCTGATTGGCTGAGCACTGTGACCAATCAGAGGCAGCTCTCAGCTATTGAATGACAGCTGAGAGCTGCCTCTGATTGCTGCAGCACTCACCCATTCATGAATTTGCTGTACAAATATCCCATAGGCAGACATGTTGCCGCTCACACAAACTGCGCAAATTACGCGTGCAAGAAAAATTGCAGTATGTGGTATCTTGGCACGTAATATGCGTGCATACACACCAAGCGAGTATATGGCGATGGGCGGCCAGCAGCATACTGGCTGCATGCATGTATGTCGCAGCCCACATGCTGCGAGATATGCGCGTGTGAGCTGGCCTATAGCTAGAAGAACCAGCCAGCAGTGAGCCGAATTATGGTGGTGTATAATAAATTCAGTACACCTTGCTAGACATGTTAGACACTTTGCTTTCCCTTATGCCACTTCTTGGATGGCTTGCTTCGCAACAGTACTTTATGCAAAAAAATATTGCATGTGATTAATAAATTGGCATAAAAAATATCTAATACAACTTATAAATCTGGCAGATGGCAGGTAGGACAGTTTTTTTTGGAGCATTTGAGACAGAACCCTAGCGCATTTCGCTTAGTAAAAATCTCCCATTGTGCTTATACCATGGTAGGTTACTCTGTGTGTCATGTCCATGAGCAATCAATAGGAAATGATAGCATGGTAAGGGGGAATTCTGACCTGCATTCCTCCATGAGAGGTCAGAATGCAGCAGGCATATTACCTGTCTGACAGGTAGAAGTGGCAAAACAAATAATATCTGGTAGCTTGCCATTAAACAGATGAGGTGTAACAAGTTATTATTAATGCATTTCACAACAAGCAGTCCTACAAGAAAGCCATGAATATAGTGACATTATATTATATAACAAAGGACACTTACTGGATGTCTCCATTGTGTTCTATGACATATGTTCTATTTCTTTACCCTTAGTTATTAGTTAATATTAGCTACCAGATTTAAGCTACTAATTGCATTATTGAGTTGCAGTAGGCTATAAAATGAGTCTGTAGCCCATCAGCATAAAGAAGAACATGGAGTCCTGGAAGTGATGATATGGCCCCACAGAGCCCTGATCTCAGCATGAAGAGATTGGAGAATCTGAGCAAGTCTACATCCACAGGAGATCTGTAGTTAGTTCTCCAAGACATTTGGAACAACCTTCTTGCAGAGGTCCTTTAAACACTGTGTCCAAGTGTACCTAGCGGTACTGATGCTGTTCTGAAGGCAAAGGGCGGTCACACCAAATACTGATGTGATTTAGATTTCTCTTTTGTTCATTCACTTTGCATTTTGTTATTTGACAACTACTGATACTAGTTTTGAAAGCATTCATAGGGCTCCTTCACACGAGCGTATGCGTTTTTACATTTGGACGTTCGTGCCGTCAATTCGCATGAATGGACTCTTTTTCACCATCAAGTCATGAGCTTAACTGCACTTTGTCCATTCACGTGGCCAGGTGCGATATTTTAGCGAAAAAGTACACCGCAGCCCAGAAATCCCTCGCTCGGCATAAATCCTCGAAATGACTTCAAACACCTAAATACAGGCACCTGTAAGCTTTGCCCTCCATTGGGTGCTGCTAAACTTCCTCCCTCTCCCTTTTTTTCCAGCTCCCATAGAAGTCTATGGGAGCCACCAGCAAAAATCTGTCAAAAGATAGAACCAAAACAATCTTTTTACCCAGCGTATAATAACAGGTATGGATTTCGGTCACGTATGTTCTTTTTTTTAATGGTGCAGCACTGTTAAACAAATGCCTCAGATGGTCGCATATATATCGACCGTCCATGAAAACGCGGCTACATAGCCGTGTATATACACTCATGTAAATAAAGCCTTAGGATGCTTATACACCTAACTTAGGCTAACTTCATACTGACGAGCCCAATATGGGGCCGTAAATTCTGCCCCCATATCATGCTCCCCACCATGTGAATTCCCTGAGGAGCATGCAAAACTTCGGGGAAGAAGCAATCCTCCGCCACGGCTGTCAGCCATGGCAGGAGGATCACATTGTTATTCCCATGGTTTCACAATACTGCCGTCAGTCCAATTAAAAACAATGGGCGGTGCGATGCGAGGGCACACAGGGAAATAGAACATGCCACAATTTGTTACCTGCAGCGCATCACGGTGCCATGTAGGAAGACATCACTCATGTGTATAACCCATTCAAAAGAATGAGGTTCATATTTGTGGGAGATTTGTGCGTCTTGCAACACAAAAATTTGGGGCAATTTTCTTGCCATTGTGAAGCCAGCCTCAGCGCTCAGTTCAGGGTTTTCGTCTCTGCTTTGGAGGAGAAAAACGGATATAAATGGAAAAAAAACTGATTAGTCTTTCCCCCATTGATTTCAATGAAGTTTAAAAAAAAAAAAAAAAACAGAAAGCAAACAAAAATGCATCCAAAAAACTGAAACCTGATAGAATGGAAACAAGTGCAAGGCTTTCCATTCTTTTTTTTTTGAAACCCCAATGAAATCAATCGGGAAAAAAGCGGATCGTTTTTTTCAGTTTTATTGAAGTTTCTCTCCTCCAAAAACGGCGCAGAGAGCCGTGGACCTTGAACTGAGCCCTAACGCTGGTGTGAAAGCAGCCATACTTTGCAGCATTTTTTTAATCACCTGCCTAATTCTTTTACACGGTACTGCATTGTAACAAGAAATTGTTCTCCATATAAGCAAAATGCCATCACAGAAACATAACTTTTGCTAAGTTTGTTAGCTACTAGAGATGAGCGAGCGTACTCGGTTCAGGTGTTTTTGCACTCGAGCACCGCTTTTTCCGAGTAACTGACTACTTGGACGAAAAGATTCGGGGGGTGCCGGGGTTGAGCGGGGGGTTGCAGAGGGTAGTGAGGGAGGGGGGGAGGGGGGAGAGAGCTCCCCCCTGTTCCCCATTGCTACACCCTGCTCCACCACGCCGCCCCCGCCCCCCGAATCTTTTCGACCGAGTAGTCAGTTACTCGGAAAAAGCGGTGCTTGAGTGCAAAAACACCCGAACCGAGTACACTCGCTCATCTCTATTAGCTACAATGCACAATCACACACAACCAAACACCAGTGTCCCTTAGCCAAGCTGGAGAGTAGCAGCAAGAGCAGACACTTTTACAGTAGGGATCACAATCTGATTGACTGGAGGAGAGAACAGTCAACCGAATAATATAGAATGCTGTTTTTACGACGTTCTATCCTGATTGGGAAAAAAATTAATGGTTTTCCAATGTTGAAAAAGATCAGTATGACAGTCATACTAAAAAAAAAATGGTTGAAGTTCAGCATCATATTAACCTGGCCACAGTTGGTGAGCACCATTCAGCACCACTGCTGATATCACAGGTCCTTCTCAAGCCACTAAAGGAAAAAATGACAACCAATTTTGTTCTGTAAGGTCTCTGTCAGTATGGGGGGCTGCAGGTGGGGCTGGGGGAGTACTAGCAGATTTTCTCCATTCGCTGGTGCTTTAAGTGCTGCTGCAAGCAAAGGAAACCAAGATGGGTCCCCATAACAGTCTGTGCTGCCCTTTGTTTTTACTGACTGTCCTTGCGATTCTCTAGTGAAATGGTCTTGCTGGAAATATCTCCTTACAACCTGTCAAGCCCCTGAATATTTACAAAAGAAGAGCTTTATCATTTATGTCACCGAGGCAGAGCCATTTTTAGCTCTATGACATCAGCGCTCTGAACACCTGTGTCTCTCCGCTGCACTTTCTCAATATAACCGAGTGGTCCAACAACATAGTACATGGAGCCAAGTCTGTAGCTCTAAGGGACCATGTTCCCACCATGTGTGCTGTGAGGATCAGCCCTACCTTAGAAGCATCATACAAAAGAATTGTTCCTTAACCAAAGCAAATCCCTTATCTAAACCAGGCTGATGGGAAGACACAAAAACCCTCATTATTTTCTCTAAACATTTATAATGATAAGACTTCTTCATTGAATATCCCAAATACAATGTAGTTAATATAGCTCAGATTAGAAAATACACCTTCTTATCCTACATATTGGAGAATATACTGTATTCTCCAATAAACTGGCAGAATGCTGTTCTTAGGCAATGACATTAGTTCCCCGCTGAACTTAGGAAATAGTCATATCCATGGAGAGATAGATAGATAGATAGATAGATAGATAGATAGATAGATAGATAGATAGATAGATAGATAGATAGATAGATAGATAGATATGAGAGAAATAGATAGATATGAGATAGATAGATAGATAGATAGATAGATAGATAGATAGATAGATAGATAGATAGATAGATAGATAGATAGATACAGTAGATAGATAGATAGATATGAGAGAAATAGATAGATATGAGATAGATAGATAGATAGATAGATAGATAGATAGATGATAGATAGATAGATAGATAGATAGATAGATAGATAGATAGATAGATAGATAGATAGATAGATAGATATGAGATAGGATATAGATAGATAGATAGATAGATAGATAGATAGAAGATAGATAGATAGATAGATAGATAGATAGATAGATAGATAGATAGATAGATAGATAGATAGATAGGAGATAGATAGGAGATAGATAGATAGATAGATAGATAGATAGATAGATAGATAGATAGATAGATAGATAGATAGATAGAAGATAGATAGATGAGAAATAGATAGACATATGACATCAGTTTCCTATTGAACTTAGCAAACATTGATATCAATGGAAGAATATATAAATAGATGATAGATACTATAACATAGATTGATTAATAGATAAATGGATAGATAGATACTATTAGATAGATGGATGACATCATTTTCCTATTGAACTTAGGAAACAGTGATATTCATGGAGGGATAGATAGATGGAACAATAAGATAGATAGATAGATAGATAGATAGATAGATAGATAGATAGATAGATAGATAGATAGATAGATAGATAGATAGATAGATAGATAGATGAAACAATTAGATAGATAGATAGATAGATAGATAGATAGATAGATAGGAGATAGATAGATAGGAGATAGATAGATAGATAGATAGATAGGAGATAGATAGATAGATAGATAGATAGATAGATAGATAGATAGATAGATAGATAGATAGATAGATAGATAGATAGATGGAACAATTGATAGATAGATAGATAGATAGATAGATAGATAGATAGGTAGATAGATAGATAGATAGATAGATAGATAGATAGATAGATAGATAGATAGATAGATAGATAGATAGATAGATAGATAGATAGATAGCTCTGGATGGAATGTTACATTGAGAATATATAGAAAATGTAAAAGTTGCCCCCATAGACACAGTAAGGCCTGCCTTATAGATCTAACATACTACTGGATTCATCAAGTTATTTGTACACTATAGACAATGAGCCTATAGATAGAGCCAAGTGCTTAGGAATACTGATTTAATCATTCTAAAGCTTCAGTGAAAGAGTTGGTTTTGTACAAAGAGCACCATATGAACAATACATTGTCTCAATGCAAACAATAGAAAGAACATAGTATACATGTATCCAAATACAGAAGACAAATACCGATAACCACAACAACATAATACATAATAAAGGTATAGAATGAGCAAACCTCTGCTGAGCACCACAAGGCTGCACAATAGTTACTCCTATACATGTGCTGTATGTGTCAGTGTATCCTCCACACATATGTGCAGCATACATGGGTGATGTACTTACAATTGGTACTCATGATGATGCCAGGCTCTTGTTCTCATCCAACCCCAGAGGAAGAGTGTGGATCTACCTGTGGTCTCTGGCACCCTGCGCTGAATCCTGCTGAGCTCTCCACTTAGAAGCTGCTGCCCATGCCAGCCATGCCCGGGCACAGTGCAGGTAGACGGAGGCTGGAGGAGAGGTGCCAGTGGCTGGTAAACACATGCAGCAGCAGCAGGAAGACAATGCTGCCAGATTACAGGGAGGTGCAGGAGTGATGCCACCTTCTCCAGCACACGCCTAGAGCCACACACTGTCACCAGAGCACTGGATCCTGGAGCTCTCCCAGCACTCGGGGGTGTGGACTGTGGAGGGGGAGCTAGATCCTCCACACAGACCTGAGTGCTCTTCTTCCAGCCCGCTCTGTTGTCCGCTGGTGGCAGTCAGTGGAATGCTCTTATGGCTGGGAATCCTCCGGGACATTCCCAGGACAGGATCACGGCGGCCGCGGGATGCGATTACCGGAGTGATCTGTTAGTGCATGGTCTGCTGCCACCTGCCGGTCAGCAGCGGGAGCGCCTCAGCGCAGACCATATGCTGGAATCAAAGAGAACAGCCGCTCGGTCTGGGCTGCACGCGGGGCCGCCGCACATCAAAGCGAGCCGGGCGCTGCGCTGGGGGCTACACTGCGCCTCATTACTGGCGCGGGCTGCACCAATTTGGGGTCGGGGATGAATAATATTACTTCTACTTGCCATTTTAAATTATTTTTTACATTGTTTTTTTTCTCTACTTGAACCGAAAAGAATCCTGTTGGTGCCTCAAATAAACGTGCCATTTTTTCTCACGGCTTTGGAGGTACAATATTTCCTTACCGCAACTCGCCAAGTAAGATGAAAAGAGGAGAACTGTCAGTGCAGGCGGAATTTGTTTTAAAAAGGGCACAATAGGGGGAAATTTGTCCATATTGTCTTAAAATGCATAATGCTCGGTAGTAGCGGTATGACTACAGCATGTGTCCACGTTGCCATTTAGCATGTGTCCACGGAAGGCGTTTAATAAAGAAACGGTCAAGAAACAATGTCAAACAACAAGGAAACAAAAGAAGTTCTTGTTTGGCATTGTTTCTTGACCGGTTCTTTATTAACCCTTTCCAATCCAATTTGTATCCTGGTTTTCCTAGGGGACTTACTCTTTCTGCCGTTATACAATGGCACTATCTGCTGGCTAAAGCCAGTACTGCATGAGGTGACAAGTTGGATAGGCTCCGACAGCAGAGCGGCTGGCAATATACAGTAAGAGAACCCCGACGGACGTCTTCCAACATCAGAGCTGTACAGCCTTAAATCATAATGTCTTCAGAGGTCAGACAGTGGATTGGAAAGGGTTAAAAACCTTACGTAGACACACATGCTAAATGGCAACGTGGACACATGCTGTAGTAATACCAAGTTAGGGCAAGTCCTATCTTTTTTTGCGCAAAATACTAACGCACAAGAATCACGCTAGTGAAAATGAAACCATTGAAACCAATCTCTGTTTTGCAGCTCTGATTTTCACGCCCGCAAATTGGGAAATAATCGCGGCCATGGGTTTAAGTCCTCAAGCAAATTGTAGCTGAATACAACGCTGGTGCTCCAAATGTGAGACTGCTTTAACGCAGCCGAGAAAATCACGCAAGATTTGTGCGTTGCAAAATCTTTTGAATAGGGTCATACACATAAGCGTTCTTTTCCTGCATCGCACCACGGGGGAAAATCGCAGCATGTCCTGTCTTTGGGCATTCCCTCGGAACGCATTACACATTGTTTTCAATGGAGCCGGCAAAGCATCGTATGGCATACAAGTTGCACGCGAGTGTGATGCAATGTTACCCCTTGAAAACAATGGGAAACACTCCGCGATCCTTAGCTGCGGCGGAGGATCGCTACTAACACAAAAACGCCTTCCATCTGTGGGGACATCACATGTTATCGAGCGCCATGTTGGGCTGAATTTCGCAGCCCAATATCGCACTCACTCGTGGAAAAGGCTAGTCTCACATGGGGGATTGTGATTTTGGGTCGAGAAACACTGCCTAATATTGCACTCGATAACATGCAATTTTCACGGTGGTGCGGGAGGTTTTTGATTAAAAATTGCGATCCTCACATACATATTTCACGCACGTAAGAGGACCTTCTTTTCATAGACTTCAATGGAAAAAAATTGCATGCGCATTGCATGGCGTGTGAGTGCCAATGGGATTTTTCCAAGGTCCCATAGGAAAAAACAGGCAATTCCTCCTGCTTGCAAGGAAAAAAAAAATCACTTGTGAATAAATCCATTCCAAAAAATGGATTTCATATTTGTGAGAATTTCTCGATGGTGTGAACTTTAGGCCACGCCCCTGTAAGTGACCCAAACCTGATATTTCCATCTGTGTGTGTGGTGCTTCATCAGCATTCCCATTGTCTGGGGGTCATATTTGACGCTAATCGTTCTTCACTCCCTACAGTCAATCACGTGCACATTAATGTCTCCTGCGCCTCAAAACCATCTCCAGAATCGGCCTTCTTTTATGGTACTAATAGCAAGAACTCTTTTTGTTACCCTAATCCATTCTTGGCTTGGTTACTGCAATCTGCTACAAATCAGTCCTCCCCTCACTAATGCTGGGTTCCCACCATACGCTTTCCCGGTGGAAATCTTGCAATTTTGCCGCAGCGAAAAAATGTGAGATTTCTGCAGGATAAGCACTGCTTCAAAAACCTGCATCACTTAGCCATGGGTTTTGGAGTGGCTTTGCCGCATGCTTTTCTGTTGCGGCCGGCTCTCCCATAGAGAGGAGCGAGGCCGCAACAGAAAAAAAAAGATTTGGACATGCTGCTTCCCGGGAATCTGCGCCGCAGTGCTGGCGAATGCCAGCTTTGCCGCAACAAATTGTCCGCCCTGTGTGGACGAGATTTTTGACAAATCTCGTCCACGTGGCTGGCTAACCCCCGGGATTAGTGGCCACAGGCGGACTTGCCGCAGCAAAATTCCACAGGGAAATTCTGCTGCAAATCCGCCCTATGTGAACCCAGCCTAAAAGTATCTTTTTGTCCTGCTGTTTCACCGATGCCTCCATCCTCTGCCAGTCACTGCACTGGTTGTCCTTCCATTATAGAGTACAATTTAACCCCTTCCCGCTCCAGGACATAAATGTACGTCCTGGAGCGTCGGGGTATGTATGCGGGCAATAGCTGCAATTGGCCGTTCAGCCGATCGCCGCTACTAACCCTTTAAATGCCGCTGTCAATTCTCACAGCGGCATTTAAATCCCCAGAACGTCATACTGCAGGAGCGATCAAAGAATCACATGTTGTAGTCCCCCAGGGACTACAAGTAAAGTTAAAAAAAGATCAATAAAGTTTTTTTAATTGTAAAAAAAAGTAATAAAAGTTTAAATCACCCCCTTTTTACCATATCTGTAATTAAAAATCTAAATCATAAAATAAAAATACATATTTGGTATCGCCATGTCCGTAAAAGTCTGATCTATCAAGGTAGCACATTATTTACCCTGCTCGGTGAACGTTGTCCGGAAAAACCCCCCACCAGAAATGCACTTTTTCAGTCACCCTGTCTCCCAGAAAAAACGCAATAAAAAGCGATCAAAAAGTTGTATGTATTCCAAATTAGTACTAACGGAAAATACAGGACATCACGCAAAAAATGAGCCATCGCTGAACTATGTCGACGGAAAAATAAAAAAGTTATTGCACGCAGAAGATGACTGCAGAAAATAATTGAAAAAAATTAAATATTTTTGAAAAAAAGAGTAGTATAGTAAAAAAAAACCTATAAGTTTGGTATCATAGTAATCGCACTGACTCATAGAATAAAGTTATCATGTCGTTTTTGTTGCAGTTTGTGCGCTGTAGAAACGACGCACTGAAAGATGGCGGAATGACTTTTTTTTCATTTTACTCCACATTTTTTAAAAGTTTATCAGTACATTATATGGTATATTAACCCCTTAGTGACCAAGCCTGTTTGCGCCTTAATGACCAGGCCAAATTTTGCAAATCTGACACGTGCCACTTTAGCATGGAAAAACACCAGAAAGGTTTTGCATATCCAAGCGATTCTGACATTGTTTTTTCGCCATATGTTGTACTTCATTTAGGTGGAAAAAATAGACCGATAGAATTCGTGTTTATTTATTTAAAGCGCCAAAGTTGGGAAAATTTTGAAAAAATCGTCATTTTTTCACATTTCCAACTGCAATATCTTAAATATGTGCAAACATAATATAGAAATTTTTGCTAAGATTTATATTTCCACCTGTTTACTTTATTTTGGGCGCACATTGGAAAAACTTTCGTTTTTTTTTTTAACCATTTAGGAGACGTACAAATTTAACATTACTTTTTAGCATTTTGAGAAACACTTTGTTTTCCTGCACCAAGCCAAGATTGGAAAGGCTCATGAGTGTCAGAATAATAGATACCACCACAAATGACCCCATTTTAAAAACTACACCCCTTAGTGTATTCACTGAGGGGTCGCATGAGTATTTTGACCCCACAGTTTTTTTTCAAGAATTAATTCAATTTAGAGGAGAAAAAGTAAAATTTCATATTTTTGCAATTCTATCATTTTAAAGAGATTTTTTTTTCTATAGTTTACATGAAAATGAGGATTTACACCCCAAAATGGATACCCCTGTTTCTCCCGTGTTCAGAAATATACCAATTGTGGCCCTAATATTATATCTGAGTCCACAACGGGGCCCAAAACGAAAGGAGTAGTCAGTGTCTTTCAGAACAGAAATTTTGCTTGAAGTCCTTTTAGACCCCATAGCACACATGTAGAGTTCTTGAGCGCCCAAAACCATAGAAAACACCCACAAATGACTCCATTTTGAAAACTAGACTCCTTAACGAATTTATCTAGGGGTGTACTGCGTATTTTGACCCTACAGTTTTTGAATAAATTCAAGCAAAGCAAAAGGAAAAGATTAAGATTTTCATTTTTTTGGCAATTCTGTCATTTTAAAAACAGCTTTTTTTGTACAGCACACATATGAAGGAAGACTTGCACCCCAAAATGGATACCCATATTTGTGCTGTTTTCAGAAATATACCCATTGTGGCCCTAATCTTATGTCCGCATGCACAACGGGGCCCAAAATGAAAGGAGTAATCGGTGGCTTCCAGAACATAGATTTTGCTTTTAGGCCCCATTGCCCACTTGTAGAGGTCTTGAGCGCCCAAAACCATAGAGAACCCCCACAAATTACCCCATTTTGAAAACTAGACCCCTTAACGAATTTAGGGGGTGTACTGTGTATTTTAACCCTACAATTTTTGAATAGATCTAAGCAAAGCAGTAAGAAAAAATTACGATTTTCATTTTTTGGGCTATTGCGTCAATTTAAAAACAGTTTTTTTTGTACAGCACACATATAAATGACGACTTTCACCCCAAAACGGATACCCCTGTTTGTCCTGTGTTCAGAAACATACCCATTGTGGCCCTAATAGACTTACAGGACACATGGCTAGGCCTACAATGAAAGGAATACCCGTTGGATTTCAGGGTACAACTGAATAAATTCCAGGCCCCATTGCCCACTTATAGAGCCATTGAGCGGCCAAAACTATAAAGAACCCCCTCAAATGACCCAATTTTGAAAACTAGACCCCTTAACAAATTCATCCAGGGGTGTACTGTGTATTTTGACCCCACAGTATTTGAATGAATCTAAGCAAAGCAGAAGAAAAAAGGTACGATTTTCAATTTTTTTGGCAATTTTTTAAATTTAAAAACAGTTTTTTTGTACAGGGTACATAGGAATGAAGATGTTCACCCCAAAATGGATACCCCCGTTTGTCCCGTGTTCAGAAACATACCCAATGTGACCCTAATTTACTTACAGGACCCATGGCAAGGCCTATAAAGGAGGGAACACCCGTTGTATTTCAGGGCACAACTGAATAACTCCCAGGCCCCATTGCTTATTTGTACGGAATAAAAATTGACTCCCTAAAAATCCCCCCCCCCCCTCCCACACACTCCGTGCCCTTTTTGGCGTTCGCAAATCTTAGATAAAAGTAATAATGTGAACTGTGTGGTATTTCCGAAGACAGGGGTAATTACGGAGGCTGGTTGGAATGGGCCCATGGGGAAATAAAACCGGTATCCTCCTCCTCTCATGCTTTTTGGGGGTCATTTCTTGACCTCAGTGGCAGGTATGGGGTGTAAAAAGTGGCGTTCCATGAGTCTCCGTAAGCTTGATGAGGTGCGGCGGTCTCACATAGAAGGCACTCAACAAGCTGCTCCTGGAACTGCATGAAGGCGAGCGTTCCTGGGGCTTCTTCTAAATTACGTATTACAGATAGCGGTCTGAATAGCGCCGGGCTCACACGGCCGTATGTGGAATCTGCTTGCGGAGGCCCGCAGCGGATCCCAGCTGTGAGCCCGGCTGTGACCCTGCGTACGGCCGCATAATGTACTGCGCATAACTGCCTACTCACACAGGCGGTCATGCGCAGTACTTTTTTTTGTTTGCATTTCCCACACCGTCGCTTAGCGATGACGCGGGTACCCGCAGCCCGTATACAACGTAGTTGCGTATGGGCAGCGGGTATATCCGCGACCATGGAGCACAATAGGCTCTATGTTGCGGATATCCGCGGTAAAATAGAACCTGCTGCGTTCTCTTTTCTGCGAGTGGATTACACAATTCCAACCCACTAATGTGAGTGGAAATATGTAATCCAATGCGATTGATCTGCGTAATACCGCGGATCAGACGCATGCGGAATCCGTAATTCCTATCCGGTCATGTGAGACCGGCCTAAGATAGATCGCTACCTTTTTATCCCGTGACCTGGGACCGCTCAACGAGGCCACCGGTCACGGCTCCCCGACTCCTGCGCATGTGTCCGGTGTTTTACCGGCGGTCGCATGTGCAGAATCCGGGTAAGTTCACGGATGAGGATCGCGTCGGGGTGCAAATACGGAGGCCTCCGATAAAAAGTTTCATCTCCTCTCACCAAATGCATCAGTGAGGGGAGATGAAACTTCAAATTTTTTTAAAACTTTTACGTGATCGCCATTATCCATTGTATAATGGCGAACACGTGATCAGGAACCGCTCACCGCGGCCCGCCGTGAAATCTCCAGGCTCTTGGTTCAGTTTTGTAGCCAGGAGCAGGGAGATTTTCATTTATCCTGGCAATCCACAGCTTTTGCGCATGCGTCCGCCATTTTGGCGACGGGCGTGTGCGCAGAAGCTGGGGTAAGGTCCGCGAATAAATCTGGGGACCTTATGTGCATACTTTCATCCTCCCTCACGAATATGATCCGTGAGGGGAGATGAAACGTACGCTTTTTAAACTTTTTTTTAACTTTTTAAAACTTTTTTAACTTTTTTTTTTTTTACTTTTTCACACTTTTTTTTAAACTTTACATGATCACTGTCATCCATTGGATAACAGTGATTATGTCCCCAGTGACATCCCTCTGCTCTTGGCTACACATGGCAGCCAGGAGAAGAGGGATTTTGAATTTCCCGGGGCTCGAGCCCCTCTGTGCACGCGCCCGATGTCAATCATCGGGCGCACATGCGCAGAGGGGGACTTCGGGTCCCGGACCATCGGGACATCGGGGAGGACTTAGGTGAGTATTTTCACCTCCCCTCATGGATCCGTTCCATGAGGGGAGGTGAAACTAGCACTTTTTTTTTACTTTTTAAATTTTTTCGCGATCGCCGCTATCCTTCAGGAGCCGGGAGCCAGGAGGTTTTGAATTTGCTGGGGGCTCACAGGCTTCTGCGCATGCGCCTGATGTAATTGTCTGGCGCGCATGCGCAGAAGGCCGCCGGCGGGTCCGGGAGGACCAGATCTCTGGGGGACACCGCCGACAAGCCAGGTGAGAATTTTCAGCTGCTCTGATGGATCCGATCCATCAGGGCAGCTGAATATCTATCTTTTTTCACTGCTTTATTTACTTCTTTGCAATCGGCGCTATCCATTGGATAGCGCCGATCGCAATGCCGGGGGGGGGGGGGGGGTCCCCGCAGCCCGGGATGACAGCTCCATGCTGTCGGCAACCTGCGGACACCGACAGCATGGAGCTGTCACGTCCATAGCCCACGGGGCTTTATTCTCTGTAGGACGCATGTTTTTACGTCCTCAGAGAATAAAGCCCACTTGGGCAGGACGTAAAAACACTATGGCCCGGTCGTTAAGGGGTTAAATAGCACCATTGAAAACTACAACTTGTCCCTCAAAAAACAAGCCTTCATAAGGGTCATTAAGGGGTTAAAGTCTTCACTCTTATCCATAAAGCTCTCCACAGTGCTGCACTGCCCTACATCTCCTCCCTCATCTCTGTCTACCTCCCTACCTGTACTGCTAATGATCCCAGACTAACATCCTCCATAATCCAAACCTTCCACTCCCATCACCAAGACCTTTCCTGTGCTGGTCCAGTTCTCTGGAATGTGCTACATCATGTGCAATCATGTTGTCAGTCCAGCTGTTGCATGGCCGAAGCTTCTTTGATTTGTTCTAGTGCAATGTTTGGCCTTCTTTGAATTATTGCCCCATTATTGCACATTTTTCACATCCATGATAACTTCACCACACGTTTCACTAAACTGACGATCACTGGCATAACTATAGGGGATGCGGATGCGCCCGGGCCCAAGAGCCTTAGGAGGCCCATAAGGTTGCTATTCATACTGCACTGTCATAGCTAAACTCATCGCTCATCGTTTATGCTGCATAAACAATGAGTTTAATTAAGACAATGCAGTGTGAATAGCAGCCGTTCAGTATTGAACGGTCACTATATTAACTGAATGCAGAGGGGCGGGGGAGAGCGAGAACTGAAATCTGCTTAGGCTGCCCCGCTGTGAGCCAGCGATACAAGCTCCCGTGCAGGAGCAAAGGAGCGTGTGTGTTTGGGGACGAGTGTTGGGCATCGCTTGCCCGACATTCGTCCCGTCTATATGGGGCTTTACTACAAAGGAGGAGCGGGGAGGGGACACCAAAAAAAACTCCAAAACATTTTGCACAGGGTGTTATCTAACCTAAGGCCAGCCCTGAGTGTAAGTAGACGAGATAAGGATGCCAGTAGAACTTCAGGCTGGTGACATGGTGGTGACATGCTAACTGTATCACAGAGGGGGCAGAGCCTCCTCTCCAGCACTCACAATGCCCGATCTCCTCCTTAGTATGGCCACCGGCGCAGCAGCAGCCGCCGCTGAATCTGCCACTAAAGGGAGCGTAGAGTGCTTCCTCCACCCTCCTACAATACGTAGATACTAGTATTATAATTTATAAATGACATATGGTAAGCGGGTGAGCCCGTCATAAATTTAGTGTCAGGGCCAAGTTAGTCTGTTAAGTGGTGCAGTTGTTAATAGCTGTGTTTTCTTAGTTTTTTTTGGAATCTATTATGACAGTGTTTCACATGTGTTCCTTTATTTTCTGCTTCTCTGACGTGAAAGTATTGTGATGGTTCATTAAGAGCGTTGCACCTGAGGTTCGCATGCCTCTGAGCCATATCACTTCTGCAATGTTTTGCTTCACAATGCTTCTCAGTTTCCTTTTGTCCTTTGTTAATATGTCACAATTTAAACACATTAAAGCGGCAGATCTAACAATACAGGAAGCACAACATTATTTGCAGTATTTACACCTAATTGTACTATATACCGAAATAACAGTTTGCTTCTGATACAGCTTTGCAAATCTCCACTTGTGGACTGATAGACCCGCTGTCTGGGCAATGCAGAGGTGTAGATTACAAATGAAAATCTATTTCCCCTTAGTCCTTTAACACATACGTCTCCAACGTATTACACATGCCTTCTATTACACTTTCAGCTCCAACTGCAAGGAGGATGGAGCTGTCAACATCAGGCTGGTCTGCAATAAATACAGGGATTGAGTTCAGCTGATTGTCAGAGGTCCCAAGCGGCAAACCCCGCCATGACAACCTATCCTGAGGATAGATCATCAATATTACAAATGGTAAAAGTTCTGTAATACCCCTTTAACCCTTTCCAGTCCAATTTGTATCCTGGTTTTCCTAGGGGGCTTACTCTTTTTCTGCCATTATACAACAGTGCTATATGCTGGCTAAAGCCAGTACTGCATGAGGTGACACGTTGGATAGGCTCTGACAGCAGAGAGGCTGGCAATATACAGTAAGAGAACCCTGACGGATATCTACCAACATCGGAGCTGTACAGCCTTAAATCATAATATCTTCACAGGTCAGACAGTGGATTGGAAAGGGTTAACTAATAATTTGAGGAATATGAGGAAAAATATAAGGTGTTCATTTGGCTTAAAAATGTTTCCAGATCTCAGTCTGATCGAGCATCTTTGGGATATGCTAGACAAACATATTTGATACACGGAGGCCCCAACCTACAGAATCTAAAGCATCTACTGCTAAATTCTTAGTGTCAGATACCACAAGACACATTTAGAGGTCTTGTGCAGTCCATGCTTTGACGGCTAACGCCACCTGCACACGGGAGGATTTCCATTGCGGAATTCGGGGCGGGCGTCTACCTCTGGGTTCCACAGCAACTACCGTGCATAGTGTGCTATGGAAAAGTGATTCTCCCTGCCCATAAGGGAAAACCAATTGCGGTTTCCGCTCATGGAGGAAAAATCGCAGCATGCTCCATTTTTGAGCGGATTCTGCATGGACAGCTTCCATTGAAGTCAATAAAAGCCATCCGACCCGTTGCCCTTCTGCAATTGATATTGCAGAAAGGTTGCAGATTCCGTGTCATCGCCAGGTGATGGTGCGGGAAATGCAGGAGATAAAAAGTCTGTACTATGCATGTCCAATGGCGAGCCATGTGGACCATCTGCAGTACAGATGAAGAGGAAGCAAGACAGGTACGCACGGACTCCACCACTGCCTTAGTGTCCCAGAGTAGGGACCCTCCAGCACTTTAATATTTATGTCCTTTGATGTGTGTATGTGTGTTTGTAATATTAAATGTAATTGACTGTGTGTTGTTATGTGTATTTGCTATGTCTGGGTCAATCTTAGTTCAATGTCTGGTGTCTGTGTAGCCTAACCTTGAGTGACTGCGCAGAACTTACCCTAACCCTGAGTGTCTTGTCTATCACCTTAACTAGCCCTGTGATTGGATAGGCAGATCACCCCATAGCTGTAGGTGAGCCTAGAAAAAGGTCAGAATATGGGTGTGGTTGAGAGAGGAGAGTCGTCATCGGAGATTGGGAAGAGAGGCGGTAGTCTGGTGGTGCAGGGTATTCAAGCCGGGCTTAAGTCAGGAGAAGTCGGGTCTGAGGGATTCTGGTCGAGCTCAGGAAGCAAAGTCAAGGTCTAGAGACTGGAGTGAATAGAGTCTTTCAACTCTGCTGGGGAAGAAAGCACAGACAGGGCAGACCCCTCGGAACTCAGAGGAAAACGGCCATTATCAACAGTGAGTCTAACTAATCTTGGGAGAGTTGGCCCAATTCCCTCCATTCCTCTGTAAATACCCATCCAGAAGATTTTCCCCCAGATAACTTAGACTGGTGGGCTCATCTTCCCGAACAGAGAAAGAGTACAGGAATTAATATGTGTGTTTTCTGTTGACAGTAACTCTATTGAAGTTAATGCTAATTGGAATTCTGCAAAGTGTGAACTGTTGTTAATCTTCTAAGCATTAAGTAAACTGTGTACCTTTGGTTTACTTTATCAAAATCTGGTGTGGACTCTTCATTGCATCGCTACAAGAATGCTTCACTAAAAAAGGTACTGGCGTCACGAGAACATTCAAATTACTGCATTCATCACCATTGTTAATACTTTTGCCACTGTGCGTAGCCGGGCTGCGTTCTGATGTTCCGGGAAGGGACAATAGAGCCACCGTTGACAACCATCCTATTTCCCCGCTGTTTCCCCCCTAAGGTCTACGCTCAGCCGCCACACTGCCAGGACCGGTTTTTGCTGTGGGATTCCACATGCGGAATCCGACTCTGCCATGTGCAGGTGGTGCAAAGGCAATCTACAGAACATAATATTAACCAGGTGGTTTAATGTTACAGCTGATCAGCGTGCAGTGGACATTTAATGAAGATAATGCTATAATTCAGTAGTCTGAAGAGTAGAGGGCAGACAAAACATGATATGCTCAATTAAGTGTAGCCATAGACATACAGTGCTTTGTTACAGTGTTGGAAATATGTTAAAAACACATTTTCAGAGCAAAACTTCCAATCTCTACAATTGGACCAAGCTCTTTAAATACATGTCTAAAAGAACAGTAATGTTGCTGTGCAAATCTTGTAATCTGTGGATTTGTGGCTCCCTCGTGGGTACAGTATACATACCTATGGCCATAGGGTGCTTTGTATGGAATGGTAGGAAGTCTAGTTGTTTTTCAGTTGAGAATTTTTCAAGCTTACAGTTAAGGAAAAGTAATTGAACTCTTAGGAATTACTTGGATTTCTGAATTGGTTACTAATCGAATCTGGTCTGATTGTTATCTAAGTAACAATTAATGATAAGACGAACTGTTGGGCAAATGATGCCCAGCAACTCGTCCCAGTGCTGCTCGCGCCTGTGCACAGGAGTGAGTATCGCTGGCATTACTCACAGCGCTGCCGCAATGGAGATGGAGCAGGCTGGGGGCATTCTCCCCACGCCTGCCTGCATTCACTAAACGGCTCATCATTCAGTTTTCTTGTTCAGTTGCGGCATGCATTTACACACGAAGACTATCATTCAAATTACTGCGGGAAGGCATGAATTTGAACAATAATTGTCCCGTGTAAAAGAGCCATAACACAAGCTGAACTCATAGCACACAGTTGTACTGTTCATGTCTTTTATTGAACAAAGCAGGCCAAACTATGATGCCCTCTCCGCCATGCTTCACAATTGGGATGAAATTTTGGTGTTGGTATGAAGTGTTCTCTTTCCTCCAAACATAGCAATATGCACTACTGCTAAAGGGTTCCATGTTGTCTTATCTGTCTATATAACAGAAGCAGTTTTCCCAGAAGTACTGTGGAACATCAAGATGATCTTTGACAAACTTGAGATAGGTCAAAATGTTTTTTGGCTTTTTTTTGGACAGCAGCAGCTTCCTTGGTGGTGTCCTCCCATGGGCACCATTCTTTTTCAATATTTTTCTGATATTGGACATATGAACAGAAATTTTTGCGGTTTGTAGAGTCGTCTTTAGGTCTTTTGCTGTTACTCTTGGGTTCTTTCTCGCTGCTTTCAGGATTGCCTGTTGTGCTGCTGGAGTAATGTGAACAGGATGCCCACTCCTAAGGAGAGTAGCAACAGTCCTGAATTTTCTCAACTTGCAGATAATTTCTCTAACTGGAAAGAGATTTACACCCAAGTCTTTAGTGATGCTTTTGTAGTCTTTTCCAGCTTCATGCATCTCTATAGCACGATTCTGAAAGTTGTTCACATCGAGGCATGGCTTACACTAACCAGTCTTTCTTGAGATAAACAGATTTATCAGTGACCAGGCTCTGAGTGCATTTATTTAATAGGCAAAGCAACTGTGAAACCCACACTTCCAATCTCAGCTCCATAATTCAAACATGTTTGCCAATTTTAGCACTTCAGGAAGTCATTAATACAGAGTTACTTACATTATGGATGTTTACTCAATGTAAAAGACTTGAAAGTTACAGCTGTTTGTGTGCTACTAGTTTGGTTATATGAAAAAAGGTTTGGAACCGTGTTAGCCAGTAGAGTAAAGTGTGATTGTTCTCAGTGAGAGAAACCAAGTAATCTTGTAGATATGATACCTTTTTAATGGCTGAAAAGGAGATCAAGACAGGTGTCCTCTTCCCAATCATTTTTTGTTTTTCTCATAAGAATTCAGAAATTAATTGTAAGAATGTTTCCATCCAATAGGTGGTGCTGTTGAGGTAGTATTTCTATCTGGTAAGAGACATCATAAAATTGTCACATTCCTCAGCTCAGTGAACTGATTTAGTTTTTATCTCTCTGCTCAGACTGTCTTGTGTTTTTTCAAGTCTCAAATTTCTGTGTGAACATTTATTTAGATCAAGAGGAATGTGTTCCCGTCCCCTCTGTATCCGTATGTTATAATTATATGCCATCCAAACTAGTTTCATTCATTAGCCTGACAAAGAGGGCGAGATATCCTGAAAGCTTGCTGTAACATCATGTATTTTTGTTAGCCACTAAAAGGTATCATATCTACAAGATTACTTGGTTTCTCTCACTGAGAACAATCGCACTAGTTTGGTAAGATTGTTTGTGTCTATATTTGTGACTTTGATAAAATATCTGATTGTTATTAGTAATCAATGCCGAAATCTAAGTACGTCTAAAAGAGTTCACTTATTTTTCTTGAACTGTACCTTTTCAATGCACAGACTATATTATTGAATAACACTTGAAGGGGTAATTCTACATATTAATGAAATCGATTTTACCTTCAGTGCAAGTTCTTAGCTACAGCAATAGATAGACTTTATTTGCTGCAATTCCTCAAACAGCCAACAAGGTGAAGACTACTGCATCTCACAAGTCCATCTTCCTTATTAGGGCCCGTCAAATTCCATGCCGTCAAGCTGAATATAATCCAGTTTTTGGTCAGCTGGGCCATTCTGAAACACCAGCTCCAAACTAAGTGGAACCTTCATAGATTCCCAGACTCTTCCACAGGAGCAGGGAAAACTACTCTCCTTCATGTGATTAATAAGATGGCTATTAGGGAGGTTTGGTCCTGTCTGACCTCTGTCTGAACTCTTGAGTCCTCCAGCATGGGAATAAGTGCATAAACCAACCGTAAATTCTAGGATATGAAGAAGACATATAGAGCATACAATCTGTTGGGTGATAGATTGAGCCTATTTCTGAAAGAATGTCGAGAATGAGATATATCTTCTTTAAGCCCCAACTCTTTAAGTTGAGCGAACACCTACGTTCTCTAACATTGGAGGAATCACTTTACGTTCCCTAGTTTTGGAGGATAACTCCATCTCCTTGAGAGTCCAGAGATAGGCATGGGTAACCTATCCCCTGATGGATGTATCAGTAGAGAAGAGTAACCCCTGTGGGGGAGTCTTGCTTTTGTCCTCTTTCAGGGCTGTCCATCAGAGAAGTAAGCTTCTGGTCTGCTGACTCAACTTGAATGTCTGATCCAAAGAGTTTCTCTGCTGGTTGCATCTCTTCAGCCATTCTGACTGTAAAGTTCTGTAATACAAATTGTCCCATGGAACTGTAACTATGGTTGTAGACTTAAGGTCAAGTAATCCCATGACCAGGCACATAAAAACAGGTCTATGTTCTATAAACTCTGAACATGAGAAATTAATATATCTATCAGCTGAGAATAGGAATGATGATGTCTGGTTCATATGTCTTCTCAGGCAAGCTTCTGACTGCCTTAATGAAGTAATTACTCAACTGAAAATATATGTGTTGGATCTGTGAATCCCATGTGATAACTAGCCTCCAGAATCTTCTGTTGACCTGGCTACTGGGACGTTCAAATAGTCATCCCTGAGCTCCAGGCTTACCATATAATAGTACCTTTTCATCTAGGACTCCACCAACCTTATTGTCCCCATCCTGAACAATTCGTCTCTGAAGAAAGGTGTTGAGATATTTCAGGTTGATTATGATCCTGAACTTCCTAACTGGTATATCCAGACCCCACAGTTCCCATATTTTGAAAACTGAGCCCTGTGCATGCAAGACGGCTATAATTGGTGTAGAAAGATGGCAAAGCTGCCACAAGCTTTCAATTTGCCTGTATCAAAATCACCAGCTGTGTTACATATCAAATACAAAGATAGCAATGAACTATAACAAAATTAGAACATAAATAATATGCAATGTTTGGAAAACTGCCCACGATGTATGACAGACTGCTGTGAGCGGTGCAGAAAGATGACAGAGCCGTCACAAGCTTTCAATGTGTGTTTGTCTGACTGATCATTAGGCTTGCAATGAACGCCCAAGTGTAATATCAAAGTCACCACCTTTGTTACATATGCAACACAAACATATAGTACTGGGCTACAAAAGGCTTAGAACATAAATACCTAACACCTACTTAGGCTGATTTCACACGGGCGAACGCGATATGGGGCTGTAAATCCCACCCCCATATTGCGCTCCCCACCATGTGAAATCCCTGTCGTTGCGAAGCGTTATCATGGGAAAACAGCTTTGCATCACTTTGGGGATGCAAGGATCCTCTGGCGCGGCCGTCACAACCGTGCCGGAGGATCGCAGAGTTTCTCCCACTGCTTTCAATGGGTCCAACACTGCTGCTGGCCCCAATGAAATCAATGGGGCTATGATGCGAGAGCACGCAGAAAGGTAGAACATGCCATGATTTAGCATCGTACCGCGGTGCCATGTGGAAAAACATTGCTCATATGTATGACCCCATTTAAAAGAATGGGGTTTATATTTTTCCAAGATTTGTCTCACAACACATGGATCTTGCGCAACTTTCTCAGCCGCATGAAGCCGGCCTTACCATTTAGTAGTTTAATTCTTAGTTGCCGCAAGCCACAGAAACTGCCCTAGGATGGTACACACATGCATACCAATCATTACCTGCAGCATCCAGCCATAGAACACTGCAGGGCAACTCTCCAGGAGTTAAAACTGAACAGCGCACAGCTGAGGTGTCTGTGCAATGTGTATAAGTGATGCACAACAGCTTAAAGTAACCCTCCAATCCAGAAACAAAGAGGGCCACATCAGCTTCTCTGACTGCCCGATGCCCACCGTGCATTAGTATTCATCACAATTACTCCTTCACATGCATGTATGAATTTTTGCGCCGTGAACAAGGCACTTTTGGACATGTTTTGGCGCATTTTACTGTACTTTTTGCACTTGCAGAGCATGTTCACATAGACGCAGGACACAACTCCGTACTGCTTTATAAGGCTATTTAGCCTAATGAGGTCCAGATGTGTTTTTTTCCCACAGTTTTGCTCATTATTTTTTGCATCACCAGAAATGCGCACGACAGGGAAGTGAGATAGACCCCATTGAAGTCAGTATGCACAAAAACACACGCAAATACACCCGTGTGAAAGAGCCCCTAATCTATGACAATACACACCTGCTTTGATTGACCAGGTGAGCAGTGCTGGCCAGTCACATCAGCATGTAGTGTGTAACACCCAAACACACTTACAGTTGGTATGGCCCAAGGCCTTTTGTTGTCACGGTTACGCTACACTCTATTTGGACACTCCGGATGGTATGCTGCAGAAATAACAGAGACGAGTCCAGTATAGTTTAGTAAACTGAGAGTGAGCAGTTTTACTAATTTTGGTATGGGTAAACAACAGGTTAACTTTACAACTATCTGTGGAGGGCTTTATCTCAGGTGAACAAGGATGCAATACAAGACAGACAAGATACAGTAAGATTGTTTTGGTGTTTCGCTGGTTTTTAACGCTCTTCCTGTTATTTAGCTGGATACTGATTTGCTAGACGATTTTCCCCGCTAGTGAAGTTAGATGAACAGATTTAAGTTTGCTTTAACTGAAGGTGTATTTGTGAAGCAGAGACTAGTGACTATATGCTGATCCCGGCTCTGATTTCACCGGGTAGCTGTAACTCACTGGTTGATGAAGATGCACCTTGGAAAGGGTCTTCTGGAACTCTGCTGTAGAATAGCAAGGGAGCGGGTGGTAAACCGCGCTCTACCTTGGCTAGAAATAACTTGCTGAATACTCATCCTTGCCGACTACTGAAACTACAACCTTCTCCTTACACTCTCCTGGCTGAGTCTGCTAACTGCTCTGCGTCATTTCCTTATTTTAGGGACAAACAGTAGGGCTTCCTACTGTTAAAGTTTATTGCACCGATGCAACACAAAGGAAGGCTCCATAGCGAAACATGGGCTACAAAACATCGCAAATCGCGGCAATATTCAGCATTTTTCTCTCTCAATGTAGCAACCTACAAAACATCGCTAATGTGAAGAAACCCATAGGAAAGCATGGGCTCCACATACATGCGATTCGTAGCACTGTCACATCGTGAGAAAATCGCGTGACTTTGCCACCTGTGTGAAAGCAGCCTTAAATGTATACACAATATAGTAGTTCAGGAGGTGTTTTCATGAAGGCAGATTCTTTTTTATAGTCTTATTTTATTTCAAACAGTTATCAAATTTAGGTCTTTTCCATCTAGCGCCACCTTTTCCATTTTATGAGCCACTTAGTTGTAGTTACTCCCCTTCAGACATATGTAGTGGCCCAGAACACCATCCTGGTCTCCTTCATAAATGTCATACATGTATTGTCTCATGTGGATGCACTGTGCAAAACTGTCATGTCATTTTCTGTATGTATGTTGCAAAGCTGGGGCATCTAAAGGGTTAACTGTAATAAAATCATTGCCTATCTGCTGATTGTATCTTTTCTACTGTGTCATGTGGTACAAATGAGGTTATAAATGTGAGTGTCAGAGAGCGGGAAAGTAGTCCATCTTCTGGAGCAAAGAGTGCTAACACAGAGCCACATGGAAGCACCTTTAGCTTCCATGTAGGTGAAGATGAAGGAAGAAGAGCGACATCCCATAGTATCTGGAGAGTGGATGTGAGAGTATTGAGTCGCAGCATCAGAGAAAGAGAGAGCGTGTTACTCCAGTCTCTAAAACAGGTACCCATTCACAATACAGGCGTTTTCCTGTACAGCCGTCCATCAGTTAGGATCACCGCACAGAGGTACTTTATTGGCTAAGCCTTTTCTAAATAAGTGTTCTTACCAGAGTGTATGTGGAGTGACCCCTACCCCCTTCCTTCTCCGGACTGCTCCCAGGACTGGTGACATATGGATAACTTGGACTATAGGGCCGTATTTATCCTGTGTATCCTCCCTACCTCTGCATTATAGCCTGTAACTATTGCAAGTGAATTGTGCCTGTAATTACCTGTTATACAAAATTATTTCTAATAAAAGTTATACCGGGCCCTAACCGTTCCTAGGGATCCCAGGTACTACACACAAGTCTCCGTGTTTATTACTCATAGAATAACGCTGTGTGGGAACTGTGGCGTAACGAGTGATATCGACTTCAACCCCCCTCATCCCCTTTATTGGCGCTGGCTGCAGGAGTGTTGAAGCTGGGCTTGCAATCTACACTGGCCTTGGCAGCGTGTCATCCCTACGGGACCAGATCATGATAAGTACCACCATTACAAGTCAGCACTTAACCCTCCCAGCTCTTCACGTTAGCCAGGTGCCCAGGGTCACCCCTCTGTGGTGTTGCACATATATTGGGATAATATGAGCTTTCTGTTTGTAAAGGGACTTTGGAAATGCATCATCAATGAACTTTTTCTACTGCAACAAAACTGTTTACTAAAACAGGTAAATGAGTAACTGACCTTTACTGAATGCAAAGTGAGATCAAAGGTAACAAATACCTTTTTTTAAATAGGATATAAGCCCTGGTATTCATTTCTGAAGGACAGTGGTGTCTATTTCACACACCGGTCCAAGTAAATACTGCGCCCGGCTATAAGCGATAAATGTATTAAGAAACGCGAGTCTCTTAATACATTTGTCTCATCTAATGCCAATTTTGTGTGTCAGGTGAACACCTATGCCAGCTCTGATCTGGAGTGGTTTCTCCTATAATATATGTCAGTTTCTGGCATAAATTATATTAAATGTGATGGACCGCGCACAGCCCAGAACCCATGAGGTTGAACCCCATCCACTTTTTTGTTGCAGGGTTGCATAACTGTTGCTGTTCCGAAGGCCCCACTGTCATATTAAACCACTCCCAATGGCCCTAAAAAGACTTAAAGAGTACCTGCACTTTCCCCTTTGGAGCCCTTTTGTTTCGGCAGCTGTTTCCGGCTCACCCCGAAGGGGTAAGGGCAGATACTTCTTAGGGCAGTATTACCATCTGAGACATATATAGCATATCAAAAGTATATGTCACAAATGTCTAATAGGTTGGAGTTCAATAATGGTAGAGCCCTTCTCCTTTCAATCAGCACTCCAAGTAGAAGGAGACTATGCATGCATGTGGCCCTCTTCATTGTAGATTATGGGTGTTGTGTTAACAGCTTAGCATTTCACAACTAATGTATTTATGTAGCTTGATTCTCATGCTATGTTTATAATCTGAGTTTAGTTCTGGTACTTTATTTATGTTACATGCTTGGTTCTGGTATAGTACGGGTAGAATATAGGCAGACTGCTTATATATCGTTTTTTTCTTATGATGGGAAACTTTAAAACAAATTCCATATAGGGTGCCTCTGCCTAAAGCTGACTGGTGCAGTTGACTGTCAGGATCCGCATTAAAATCTCGATGTGCATTTTAGTGCAGATCTTCACCTGGATTTTCTCCACCCCTCGGCCGCATTGCAGCGTTATTGCATTGGTGGTCTGTGCGATATCACCACATTTTCTCATGGCGATAATGCGATTTTGTGGTGCTACTAAGTCGCACGTGATGCTACAAGGTCACACAACTTTGTAGCACCACGTGCAAGGATTTTTGGTCATGGAAGGGGAGGGGGGGCTTGAAAAATAAGCCCTACTCCAAAAATAGGCCCAAGCTGTATTAAAAAAATTCAAAAAAAGAATACATCACCTAAGAAGTGCTCTGGCACGTCTTCTCCTCGGTTCCTGGCACTAGTCTTCAGCATGTCTTCTGGTTATCAACCAATCAGAGGCAACGCTTCCTGGAGGTGGGGGTTTTCCAATCTCCGGCCAGAAGACATGCTGAAGACCAGTGTCGGGAACCGGGGAGAAGACAAAGCGGAGTCGGACAGAGCTTCTTAGGTGATGTATTCTTTTTTTACATTTTTTCTGCAGCTAGGGGTTATTTTTGGGGTAAGGGTTATATTTCAAGCCCCCTTCCCGAAAATCCATGCATGT
Organism: Eleutherodactylus coqui; assembly: GCF_035609145.1. Taxonomy (NCBI): domain Eukaryota; kingdom Metazoa; phylum Chordata; class Amphibia; order Anura; family Eleutherodactylidae; genus Eleutherodactylus; species Eleutherodactylus coqui. Next base: position 106,048,924 of record NC_089838.1, on the reverse strand, counting down.
AGTGCTACAAAGTCACGCGACTTAGTAGCACCACGGTCGACTTTTTTAGTGCCACAAAATAGCTGTATCACCGCAAGAAAACGCAGTAATATCGCACGGACCACCAATGTTATATCACTGAGATTTTCTAACGGCAATATCGTGTCACCCGTGTGAAACAGGCTTAATACAGATACTTTAATAAACCATTTTTAAACTTCAGACCAGTGGAAAAATCTGGTATTGAGTTTGAGGATCCAGCTATTGTATTTATTAAGGAGAAGCTGCCTTCATTTGTCACCTCTCATTGGTCTGGATATTTTGTCACTAAAATCACCCGTGTGTCGTGTCGGTCAATGAGCTGCCTTTCTGTCCCAGAGTCATGTGATTGTTTATTTAATATATCATATAAATGTTCTGCTATACAAATTTTAATTTCCTCAATCGTGCCTCCTCCGTATCTCAGGTTGAGGCAAGTACATTCAATAATATAAATCACATTATCTGTGCTGCAATTAAGAAAAGGCTTGATGTTATCATTTTTCCCATCTGGAAGAGTAAAAGTAATTTTCTTGCTATCGTATCTACAGACTGAACATTTACTGTTGCCACGCTTAACGAATTCATTGTGTGAAAACCAGATTTTAGGTTCTGATTATCTACAAAAAAGGCTGAGCGAAAGAATGTTGCCCAATGATCTACCCCTTCTAGAAATAGAACTAAAGCCTTGGCTGGCGATGCGTTTCAAAGCAAAATTGCAATTTATGATAGGTAAATATTTCAATAAAATTTGCCTTATTTTATTAGCATTTACACTGTATGGTGTAGAAAAAACACTCCCTTACTCCTATGAGATTTGCATATGTCACTTGATTTAATTAAGAGTTGCTGTGATGTTAGATGCTACTATAATTGCCTTCCATGCACACAGGGACTTCCTTTCTCTCCCCCACTAATTATATAGCCCCGCCTCCATAAGCATCTTTCCACACTTTGCTCCTCCCTCTAGACATCAGGGAAAGGCTTCTGTCATCCCTGTATCTCAGGGCATCAGCTTTCATTGTAACGGGCAGGGTAAGTCTCTTGGCCGGAGGAAACAGTAGGGAAAAAAACCTGATGTCGTGTCACAGGTGGCTCTACCATCTTCTCCCGATAAATCCAAAGTGATGCCAGCCCAGCCAAACATGGGGCCTGGTCATAGCAGCCATGCTGATTTGAATTTGTTACCTGTTTGTCCACGTGACGCCAGTGCCTCTTTCAAATGATCGAACACCCAAACCAAATAACAGAGTCCACAGTCAAAGAAGTCGTTTTAATCCAGAGGCACATGGTTTTGCTTTACTTACATATTCAACTTTGATTTCCCAAGAACACGGAGTTATAACATTTTTAGGCATAACAACTCAGGCATGTTTGTCCTCCCCTCTCCTGAGAATCTCCAACACATTTGTATCTAGAAGTCACTCTTTTCCTCCCAACATATGAGCATCCTCAGTCTCAGTTATCTGATGGACGATCTCTGGGGGAATGTACTCCTGACACATAGGGGAACACACGACATACCCTTTCATTTCTTGTTACAACCTTCTCTTTCTCCATCCCAGTCACACTGAACAGTCTTGGTGACTCACTCCTCACTCATCCTAAGAACTGCAGTAGTTACGCGGAAAGGATATGCAATCACCACCGCCGACTCCAAGAAATAGGATCTGAACTCACCGGAGGGGAGATATCCCATAGACATTGGGATAGGCCTGAGGCTCTGCTTGGGGAGTAGCTTCAGCCCTCTGCTCACATGTCCTTCTCCACCGACTACATCTCCACACACCCTCGAATGCACTTCCTACTGAACTCCACCGCCAACGTTCCTAACCAACCACCCACGTCACACACTCAGCAGGTTGGAGGGGCAGAACACACTATGAGGATAGGTAACACCAACACAGTACAGAGACAGACACAAGTACACATACAGTGACACAAAGACAAATCAATATGAGGTAGGCAAACGTCACAGAGAGAAATACCCTAACTCTGGGCCGCAACAACATGGTGCTGTCTCCATGACAACAGCAACACAATGGCTCATCCATTGGCTCCGGAGCTATGTTTTTTAGGGTAACTTCACTCATGGTGAAGAAATTGTGCACCACGTAAAAATCTGCAACAATGTCTGTGGATTTTGGTGCAGATTTTGATTGCAGAATTCACTCACTGCAATTAATTAATTCCGCTGTGAAAATTTGTCAAAACAGCCTTGCATCACTTCGGGGATGAAGGGAACCTCCGCCACGGCTGCTGCCGGCCCCATTGGAAACAATGGGTGATGCGATGTGAGAGCACGCAGAAAGACAGAGCATGCGATTTGTTTCCTGCATCGTATCACGGGGCCATGCAGGAAAACATCGCCCACGTGTATGACCCCATTCAAAAGAAATGGATTCATATTTGTGCATCTTGTAATGCACAAAACTCCAGTGACTTTGACGTCCGTGTAGAACTGGTCTAAGTAAACAGGGAATTTTATCATGAAATCTGCAGTCGAAATTCCGCAGTAATTCCACAGTGTGTAAATTCACCCTAAGGCTACCTAAGCAATGCAGGAAACAAATCGCAACATGTTCTATCTTGCTGCATGCTCTTGCATCGTAGCTCCTTTATTCTCAATGGGACTGGCGGCAGCATTGCACCATGTGCTAGGTGCACGCGATGCGAGATCTCCCATTGAAAACAGTGGGAGAAAGACTGCGATCCTCCCACTGATCCCTGAATCCCCGAAGTGATGCAAGGCCGTTTTGCATGAAAACGCCTCCCATCCATGGGGATTTACTATGGATGGCGAGTGCGTTATGGGGCAGGATTCACGGTTCCACATCGCACTCGCCCGCATGAAGTTAGGGCTTAAACAGACAAGCGCATGCACAAATACACTCACCGCAACAGAACATATTTGCGCATGAATAAATCAAAATTAATTTTTTCTACCGTTTAAATTTTGTGCTCTTGTATGTGGTAAAAAAAACTTTTTTTGCCCGGAGTAAATAGACATGGTCTTGAGGCTCTAGACTTTTGTGCATGCTCACAGCCATTCTCTTCACTTGTAAATACTCAGTAAAAACCTTCTATTATCTAGGGATGAGCAGTGGGAGTGGCTCTATTGCCGGCTGCACACAAACAGGTCGAATTCCACATACAGGAACCTGCAGCGGAATCTGACCCTGTGCCCAGCCGGCATCTGCATGTACCTGTATTTTCTGTACTACAGATGATTCCGACGACTCGCTGTAGGACATGCAGGGTACAGATTGCTAGGCGATAATGCGATAATGCGGAATCCGCAGTCTATTCTCAATGGCAAGTATGGAAGGGCTGCAGGTCAGTCAGCTTTCATTGACTTCAATGTAAGCTGTCCATGCGGACACTGCCCAAAAAAATAGCATGTTACGATTTTTCATTTGCTTGCAGAAATCGCAATTAGTTTCCGCGAGTGTGCAGGAAGAAGCAATTTTCCATAGCATGCTATGAACGGTATTTGGTGCGGAACCACAGTGCGGACGCCGACCTTGGATTCTGCAATGCAAATTTGTTCGTATGCAGGTGGCCTTAATCTGGAAATTCAGTGAACTGGCAAGGGGGCTAGCCATGCTGTAATAGAGGGATGGTGGGCACAAATAATAAAAAAAACTTCACTGCAAATTTCCTTAAAGTGTTATTTCACACGCTAATCTTAAATAAAAGTACATTACAGGGAAATGATCCAAAGATACATGTCTCATAATATCGTTGGCACATTATTGGCTGTCCATGTATCAGAAATTGAAATCTATGCCTGCTGTATGATTTACCCAAATTCGTGGTGTAAATTATAGTAAATCTGTGGGACCAAAAGCGACCCTGTAGAGTTTTGCCTGATTCCGCCTCATTTTTCTTGCCACTTTTCAAAAGTAACAAGAGAAGTAAAACATTGCAAATTGTGGCACAAATATGGTTATTACAAATATTAACATTGTAGCAATTCACAAGATACAAGTAACAACTTCTCAGCAGTTTGTATATCAAAACGAAAAAATAGAAAACAACAACAAAAGGACAATCTGAGACAAAAGTTCATTAGCAGTACAAACCAGAAGCACAGAGTGTGAAACAGATGCTCTTCTCTCTTGCAAGATCACAAATCACATTGAAAGGCAATTTAGTCTTAAGTGCAGTACTCATTTGAAAACATTAAATTTACCGCTTCACAAAAGCTCCATCTATAAAGTCTCCCTCTTACTTCTAGATAAAATACCAAGCAGGACCCCATGCCTGCTCTCCACATTATATTAGAACATCTAATGGAAATTACCTCCGCAGACAGTTAGGCATTTTCCCAGTCAGCATTCATCTATTCGCACTATGTGTATTTTTCTCAGCACCGTGAGTCCAACTAGCAGTTGCTTACAGCTACAGTTTCAATGATACATTTGCAAACAGAGAACAATATCAAATGAGCATATAATCAATTTCTGTGCTGGTGTTTATTCACAAATGGCTCAGCATATCAGCAGTTGGTAATTCACAGACTTTAATGTGCTCCTACAGCGAGGAAACTCATAGACTGATGATGACTGGCTCAATGTTAGTCATAAAGGAGAACATATGTGTGACCTCCACTAGATTTGGCTGCAGAAAATGGAACATATGACTCCATGAATTGTATTCACTAATAAAAATACATGATATAAGCAGCACTCAACCTAGTATCCCAAGTCAGGGGCGTAGCTAAAGGCTCATGGACCTGGGTGCAAAAGTTTATCCCGGGGCCCCCCAACTTCTCTTAACTCCATAATGCAGAGGTGTAACTTGAAGCTCCTGGGCCCCAATGCAAAACCTATAACAGGGCCCCCAACTATAATGCTTTATTCATAGTACTGGGCTTCCTATATGGAGAAGAGAGGCCTCTTGGGCCCCCAAAGGCTCCTGGGCCTGGGTGCAACCGCATCTCCTGCATCCCCTATAGTAACACCAGTGTCCCAAGTAGGGACCATGCACAGCTACGAATGCCTGGAATCCACAGACCCTTATAATCCCAAGTAATTGTGATAGCATAGACCAGTGATTCCAAACCAGGGCACTGCTGTGCCATGAGAAGCTCCCAGAAGTGGCAGAAGAGAGTGAAAGCCCGAAGGAAGAGATTTTTTTTACAGGGGTGCCGTGAGCTAATTGTTTTTTTGACAAGGTGTGCTGCAAGCTGAAAAAGGTTAGGAAATATAGGCATAAATGGTGCAAAATAGTGACTTTTTATTCCTTAATCACAAATGTGATATTTTGACCAACATGGTCCTTATGAAACATATGAACCAGTGTGCAGGGTAGCAAATATATAGAAAGCTAAGACCGGTTTCAGATATGCGTTGGAAACTCATGGTTTCGTTACAGATCTGGCGCAAAATACCGTAAGAAAAAAGCGCTGTATGCAGTGCTTTTTCTTCCATCCAAAATCTGGGTGGAAAGCAGATGGACCCCGATTATAGCCAATGGGGTCTGTCTGGCACTGTTCGGTTCTGTCCAGAGACAGAACCATTCAGCCATGGGGATTACCCTTTCCTGCTCCCCAAACTCAACAGAGAAGGAAAGCAGAACCCCCGAGCACAGATGTAAAACCACTCATATCCCCATTAACCACTGTAGACATGTGCAAGGAACGGTACTGGAGGGAGTGTACATTTCACCCAAATGCTTAGCCTGTGTGAGATAAAACTCCAGCACAGATCTTCCTTCTGCATAGCAGTGAGCTCAGCTGGGTGCACTGAGTTAATCACTGGGACATAAAAGGCTGAAAGCTAGTAGTAAGTGAGAGAATTACTGTCCAGTTGGCACCTTGACGGGCAAACATTTGTTTTGTTTATTACGCAAAGTGTATGTGCTGCCAGTGGCGATTGCTTTCCACTAGGTTTTCTGTTATTGCTGAATATTCAAGAAAATAAAGTTATTTGGACTTTTTCATGGACTGAATAAGCCGCTGTGTCGTGGCCGACCCCCATCCCCCCACCACCACCAATCTGATTAATGCCAGCCCCTTATATAAAACAAGTGACAAATCACTTACAGCTATGTGCAGCTGGACTATAACCAGAACTCATGCCCAGTGCCCCACCTGCAATTGTGAGACAAGTCCCAGACTGTAGGCAGTGCCATCTTAACATATGGGCCTGATAGGCACTTGTCTGGGGGCCCCACAAGCATAGGGGCCCCATACTAATCTATGTATGTTAATATTTCAATGTACCTTGTTTCATATATGATAATGTTGTGTGGCGGGTTATGAACTTGGCTCCAATCTGTCTATGTCATGTGTGAAGACTCTAATTTTGTCACTTTCTCTTTCACTTTCAAATTACCCATAATTCTTTTTGTAAATTAACCATCATTTCCAAAATAAAAAGAGAGATTTCCCGCCGACTAGATGTGTGGATCATCTTGTGAAGCTCAGTACATCGTCTCATTACTTTCTAGTGTAAAGTAGCCTGGCACTATGAACAAAGAGACGTCTACAGTGCAAGAGGGAAATGGACCCTAGAGACTTAGACTTCCGGTTCTCCAGCCTAGGTCACCGCTTACTAACTTGCTCGTCCCCTTTATTCCTGTGAGTAGTTGTCGTAGGGGCCCCAGCTCACTTCCTTTGCCCGGGGGCCCATAATACTATTAAAACTGCACTGATTGTAGGGATGATAGGAAAGAAAAGTACCTGTGTTTTGTCCTGGTTGTCAGGCTGTTTGTCTCCCAATATAGACTCCACTGAGCAATGTTTCTAAGAGAACACCTCTGTATATAGTCTATCTGATAGAGCACTCCACGATTTTTGTTCTGTCTGATTTGTAGAGAATCCAACAGACAAAACCACTAAGTGCACTGACTTTCTTCCTCTACCTTGTTGATATTCTTTCGTATACTGTACATATGTAGTGGCCCAGAAGATCCCACAGGATGTCACACATTCAACCATATTTAAAACTCCCGTTTATGTATTCCTTAAGAAATATTTCTCGGGTTGTCTGTCAGAGAAACCCTGTTTCTCCCCCTTTACTTCACAGATGACGTCTTAATCTGCTCGGCAACGTCTGTCTCCTGATTGGTTACTGTCACACAGATTGCTGATTGGTAGAGGGGATCCAAGTCCGGGAAAAGAGAGCAGCGCAAGTCGGGATATGGGGAGGTGTTACACAGTTTTCAGTCAGAGAGTTTGAGCGGTAAAGTCAATTTGAGTCAGAGAGTCAGTGAGAGAAGAAGTCTGTGAGTCGTTCAGCCAGTCAGTCAGTCAGTCAGAGCTGGAACGTGAAGAAAGTCAGTTAGAGAAGAGTCTGAGGAGAAGTACGGTCACTATCTGGGAGGAAGGAGAGTCGTAGTCGGAAGGAAGAAAGCTTGCGAAATGTCTCAACACCAGTGCAGTGTGGAGGAGAATAGGTTGGGATCCTATTACAGCAACAGTGAGTGCGATGAACCCCTGTTATTCTAGAGACAGTCAGGAAAAAGTCCGCCTCACCCAAGCTTCCATTACCGACATAGTCTCACCGACTAGTTCAAACAAACCCTCAGATAATTTAAACTGATGGGAATCCTGTAAAAGGAAAAGCTAAAATAAAGAGAGAGTGCGTTGAATATAACTCTGGTAGAGGCTCTAGGAAATACTGAAGTCAGCGTATCATCCTGTATTAAACAGAAATTTGCATTTTGCTGTGATTTGTACAACTGTTCTGATAGAAAAAGAAAAGAAAGACTGTTAGTAAACTGTGTACCTTCGGTTTGCAGCAGAAAAACTGTGGACTCGTCTCAGTTATTTTCGCATCATCCACTAGGAGTTCACAACCTAAAGGTACTGCCGTCACCCGTGACAAATACCCCTCGACATTAGTCGATTCAAGTCCCAATTCCTGTTTAACCTCCGCGTGCAACCCAGCAAGGCCTCTTCGTGGCCATTTTGTGGAGAGAGATCGAAGAGCCACCTGTGACCCGCATCTTGTTTATGCCCGCGGTCTTCCCCGCAGCTGGCTCTCCTCCGCTGGGGTGCCGCACATACATGTAAGGGGGTTGGATAAAGTTAACCCTTTGAATATAGAAAAGTTGTCAGGTTTATTAGAGACTAGTTGGATAGAATGTAGAGAGTGTTATCTGCTGCTAGGGAAATCCCATGATTATTGAGACAGAGTTGGGATGATATGTGGGATGACGATATAACCTAAATGTATAATGTTTATGGTTTATTTGTAACAGCTACTGTCACAACCTGTACACACAAGTGTATGAAGCCCTGAACCCAAACATGGTGACAATCGGGGAATGCGCTGCAACCAGTCACCATGCTAGGAGGAACCAGTGCATGTGTGAGCAAAGTGAGGACCCACTGTGCCTAAGGATGGTGCCAATGAAAGTATAAAAAGTGCGATGTGGCATATATGTGGCGCTGTGTTGTTGTTGAGTGAAGTGTACAAGGAGAAGTGAGTGCAGCGAAACAAGGTTGGAAGCCAGGGCAAGAGGTATGGAGCAGAGTCGAGTCAGATGTGCAAGATTTTCTGACTGGGGTGTTGGACAGTTGACCGTGAGAGCTGGATAGGTCATCAATAGTTGATCAGCTGGGGTCCGTCATTGGGACCCCGACCAATCCCGCTGACGCCGACACAAATACATAGGAGATGCAGTGGAAGCAGCATAAGTCTCTGCTCCGACCTCTGTGTAGTGGCCGGTGTTGGCAACTGCAGGCATGACTCCCATTGATTTCAATGAGGACTGCACCGGCCACTTCACAGCGGTTGGAACAGAGACTTCGGCTGCTTCTACTCTGGTCCTGTCAGCTGATTGGTCAGGGCCCTGTGCAACAGATCCCAGCTGATCAACTATTGATGACCCATCCTGAGGATAGGTCATCAATATTATTCTCCCTGGAAAACCCCTTTAAGAAATTGTGTACTGTATGCTTTGAAGAGGTCTAAGAACTATTGAGTAACTGGATGTGACTAAAGCTGCAACGTAACTAAGTGACTGCATTTCTGAGTGAGTGCAATTGCAGCAGACCTGCGCCTGTAAGGACTCGGATTTGTTCCCACTACAGGCCGTAACAGACTTGCTGCAGTCTTTTGGACTGTGTCAAAAACGCTTTTTAAGTTCAGATGAGTGTACCGCTGATTCCGTTGAAGTGACTGTATCACTATTCAGCTGCTAAGCTAAGTTAATTGTTATTTTTCAGATTCTGCAATCTTTCACTCATTCTATCTCAATGTAGGGGTGCGCTATATACATCCAGGGCTTTTCGCATTGAACTTTGATATGAATGTCTCTGTAGGAGTTACGCTGATTAGACTGGGAGATAAAATAATCCTCAAGTTCTCCAGCTATAAACCCTATAAGGTGTGGGCTTCCATGCGGAGTATTCCCAGGTTATTGCTATCAGAATAATCTTTTATAGTCCAGTGCAAATTTTCAATAATTGAAGCAGATCCACTAACTCAAAAGGCAAAAAGGAATCCAGGAGATGAGCTGAAAATCAGGCTTAGGCTTTATTCCCACAAGCTTATATCAGCTGTCTGTTTTCACGACTGGCCGATATACGCTGTGATCTGATGCATTGGATTCCAATGTATCAGATCACATGGCCGTATTCCTGAGACGTAAAAGCACCCGGTCAGGCCAATATAGCGCTGGGCGTTTTTACCTCAGGCCCAAAAGATAGTCCTGGAACTATTTTTTGAGCCGGAATACATTGGCCGCTGCATAGGTTCCTATGGGAGCCCATGGCAGCGGCTGGAGGTCGGAGGGAGTTTAGGAGCATGGCTGCTAAACTCCCTCCCTCTGCTCTTCTCCCTGTTCACAGGCTCACCTCTGCTCTCCTCCCTTCTAGTTCTTTGCAATGGGAGAGGGTGGGACGGCGGCGGAGCTAAGCGCCGCCCCATGCCGCCTCCTCCCATTGCTAGCTGTGGACAAGGGGCAGGGCAGGGGCAGAGCTAGGCTCCACCCCCTCCCGCAGCCAGCAATGGTAGGTGGTGGGATGGGGCGGCGCTTTGCCCCGCTCCGTCCCACCCCCTCTCGTTGCAAAGAATGAGAAGGGAGGAGAGCAGAGGTGAGCCTGCCAGCCGGGAGAGAGGGTAAAGGGGGCGACGGCATGGTGACCTCGCGTATATACACCAGGGGCCCATGCCATGTGAGCGGGCGCACAAACGGCAGATTTGTGCGCCCGTTCACGAGCTTCTACGCCCAGATGGTAGCATATATCAGCCGCCTGTGAAAACGCCAGCCGATATACGTTCGTGGGAATAAGCCCTTAAATCATAACAGATGGGGAATATGCAGATGCCAAGGAAGAAGCACAGAACTCTCCGTAGTAATGTAAAGACCGGAAGAACTTTTACTCATCAACTGTAGGATTTTAAAGATGCTCCTGGTATATCCCATTAGAAAGTCATGCTGCAGTACCCAACTTCATCCTCTAGGTTGTACTCATCAGTGCCTAAATTAACCACTTTAGGATGGGGTTAGCAACTAGTTACATTTCTCTTCTACTGTGTGCATTTTCTGGAATCCTCTTTGTCATGTTATAATGTCATATTTAAAGCCTCTTCAAACTATCAAAGTGAAGATCTAACTTTAGGTTTCTTCTGCACAACATGCACTACAACATTTGTAATTTACCTTTATTGGTCTCCTCTAGGACTATTCAATTTACAAAGCATACAATCTGAACTGTAAATGTTGACTAAGACCCACTTCAATATTGCTCCTTTTATAGCTTTCAAAATTTATAGCCGAGAGACAATCCGCTCCTGCGGGGAGAGAGACCCGTGTGCAGCATTCATAAATATAGGATTAATTTGATACATTTCCTTACTTTGGCAGTTCTGCTAGCCAAGAAATAAGTTAGACTTAATTACTTTAATTTAATATATGTTATGCGGCAACAATTTCATTTAATAGGCGTTAATGCAGCCTTCCGACGTTGTATTATAGTAGCAATGCAGGTTGCAGTCCCTATTCCTCAGCAATCATTTGGACGTTTTAATTGCCATTGTATAATTACCAATCAGATAATAAATGCGTAGGAACACATAATAATACATTGCGTTTCCTACAAAAGTAGGAAATCAGAATGTTATTTGTCACCTTACTGAACCCTTATTGCCTGCTTTGTAAGGACCTATTCACACAGGGGATTGTCTCGGTCATGTGCTGTATGTGCTTGCCCCCTCCCATTGCTGGCTGCGGACAAGGGGCAGGAACTTAGCTCTGCCCCCTCCCATTGCACAGTCGGACGTGAGGGGGGAAGAGGTGAGCCGATGAGGGGAAGCCCAACGGCATTGCGGGCTCAGCGTGTATGCAACTGGCGCACAAACGTTAGATTTGTGCGCCCGTTCACGTGTTTTTACGGTGCCGGCGTAAAAATGCCTACGGCCGTGTGAAAGCGCCCTTAGTATGCTAGAAAAACGGATGACAGATGGTAGTAAAAATCCGGCACACGCTATGCGTACAGATGCAAAACAGACATTTAAAGGCTTTTTTACATGGGTGAGTATAAGTTGTGCTTGAGAATCTTTGATGTAACTCGCATCAGACAGCACATGGATGGTGCATATTGCATGTCCTATTCTCAATCATGGTATAGATGAAAATAGGACACGCGGGTCCATGTGAAAACTGCTTGTGCTTAACCCTTTCCAATCCAATTTGTATCCTGGTTTTCCTAGTCAGTCCACTCTTTTTCTGTCATTATACAACAGTGCTATCTGCTGGCTAAAGCCAGTGCTGCATGAGGGGACACGTTGGATAGGCTCCGCCAGCAGAGAGGCTGGCAATATACAGTAAGAGAACCCCGACGGACGTCTTACAAGATCTGAGCTGTACAGCCTTAAATCAAAATGTCTTTAGACGTCAGACAGTGGATTGGAAAGGGTTAAAGCCTCACAGATCATAATGCGTCCATGAAATGCGTCTGTGAAAAATACGGACCTCACATGGACGGAAAATATGCCCATGTGAATAAGCCCTAAATCTCGTTTAGAGAGGAGTGTCTGATTGATTAATTTTTCTGTAAGGTTGCTTATACACGGGCGATTTTGTAGCGACGCGGCAGCGCTACAAATCACATGTATGTGGAGCCCATGCTTTCCTATGGCTTCTTACACGTGAGAAATGTTTTGTAGCCTGCTGCACTACGAGATTACAAAATTGCGGCATGCTCTATACAGCAGCGATTTGCGAGTTTTTTTGTAGCCTATGATTCCCTACAGAGACCCCTTGTTTATCGCATTACATAGCACGGACTTGCGTTTTTCGTGCAATGCAAGTTTTTTTGCATTAGAAAGTCCTATTAACTTTCTCGCTACAAAATCGTGCGGTTTCATCGCGTAATAAAATCGCGGTTAGCAGCGATGCGATGCTACATTTATCCCAAGAAAAAAGCATCACTGACGCTGCAAAATTGTGTGTACATAGCAGTGATATCGCAGCGGCAACATAGCTGTCACCCGTGTGGAAGCGGCCTAAAGAGAACTTGTCACACTGAACACATGATTTGATTTGCCAGCATTGTGTTTAGAGCAGGAGCCGCTTAATATAACGTAAGTTTTATTTAGAAGATTCAATAGAAATGGTAATTTATTGATTGAATTCCCTGCACTTTCTTGGCTCAGGCATCCAGTGAGCAGTCTTAAGGCCCATTTAGGCACAATGATTATTGCTCAAAATTCACCCAAAAGCCATCTTTTGAGCGATAATCGTTACGTCTAAACATGCGGCCATTGTGAACTGTTCGCGTACTATTCGTTCATCGGTGATTTCTAGCAAGCTAGAAATCACCTATGACTGTTATCAGCGCCGCATGCTGATTTTCTCAGCGGGCGGTGCTGATAGTATTCTTTCAGCTGGTATCCCGCTGGCAGTTCTCAGCGGGACACTAGCTGAAAGTTCTGAGAACAATGCAGCTGTTTGCATATAGAAAACAGCTGCTTTGTTCTTGCAATCAGCGGTGTCCCGCTCCGCCTGCAATAACTCTTAAGTAGCTAATTAGCTACTTAGAGTTATGCAAAGCTGATCGCTCAAAGCTGTCACTCAAACTGCCGCTCCAAAACACAGGAGACATGGAGAAGCAAGAAACTGATTGAAGGCAAACGTGGACAACAGGTGCAGAAGGGTTAACTCCTTCATCGCCGGATTAACCCTTCTAGCACTGGGTAAGTCCACTTTTTACTTAGCTAAAAGCATTTTTTTGTTTTAATTGCATGAGAGGCGCATTTTAAACTATATTTTCCAAACTGTCGTTTGAGCTATTTTTGAGCGATTATCTTGCAGTGTAAATGGTCCTTTACTTAGTGATTCACATCTATTATGCATGCACACTCATAAAGGAAGGCTGCCAATCATTGGTTGCCAATGAGCACCTCATGCTCTATACCATGATGTTGATAAGTTGGACTACGTTTTCATGGTAACAGGTTTTGCTAAATATTCATGGTTTCAGCAGTGTGGTTTGGTTGATAACTGTGACAATGAGTCTTTAATCCAGTATATCTTGTTCTAGTCCTAAATACTGTACCTTGTTCTAGTCTAGTTTATCCAGTCAGTGTGGTCTTGTATCTTGGTTATTCCTAGTTCTGTCTGTTTCTTAACCCCATGTTTCCTGTTTTTGTGCTATCATTCCTTGTTTCTTTATGTCTTTGATGCTTATTTCAGCATTGTTTGTTAGATTTTTGTCTGGGTCGTAGTGCCCTCTTCTTTTCAGGTGTAGTGTTTGAGACAGGGATGCCAGTAGAGACAACTGAGGGCTACTTGGCGGTAGTTTTTTGTGTTGAGAGTATCAGGGGGAGATTAGGGAAAGACATCCCTTCCAAATAGAGAATTCATTTAAGGAGTTACTGAAGCTTAGAGCTATATAAGCAAAAGAGAAAGTGTGGGAGCGTGCAAAAGTGTTGGGATCTAACGCGTGTTGTGCCTTAGATGTGTGATTTGAGATTAAGTGACTTTACATTCAGGGACTTAGACAGGAATTACTTGTATCTATTTATTGCTTATCTCTGTTATTTTTCACTTATATAATTTACTTCAATTTTTATCTGTACTATCTTCATTTAGAATGTGCTTCACGATTGACAACAGTTTTGCAAAGTTGGCAGATGAGGTGAATGACATTAAAGGATTAGCACTGCTGCAGCACAACATGGCCTCTGACCACCATGGGAACGTCCGCTCCAGTAAGAAGGGGAATAGGAGCGCAGGGCAGACTAGACAGGCAATGGTAGTGGGTGACTCAATTGTTAGGGGTACAAACAGGGCATCTGCCACAAAGACCAGGATCATTGAATGGTGTGTTGTCTTCCTGGAGCTCGACTTTGACACATCGCAGATCAGGTTGACAGATTACTGGGAGGGCTGCTGAGGAAGCAGCAGTCAAGGTACACATTGGCACCTATGACAAAGTTAGGGGTAGGTGAAAGGTCCTTAAAAATGATTTCAGGGACCTAGGATGTAAGCTTAGATCCAGGGCCTCCAAAGCAGCATTTTCTGAAATACTATCAGTATCATGTGCCACACCAGAAAGGCAGAGGGAGGTTACGGAGGTAAACAAGTGGCTCAAGAGTTGGTGTAGAAAGGAGAGATCAGGGTTCCTGGAGAATTGGGACTAAAGGTTGATTTAGACACAATGATTATCGCTCGAAATTTACTCAAAAGCCATCGTCTAAGCAATAATTGTTGTGTCTATCTTGCGCCCATCGTGCAGTTATCGTTAAAGATTCGCTCATCATTTGTCTTTCAGTCCGCTTAAAATCTGTTGTTCGGCTGTTTGCTTCTCATTTGGTTAAAATGACATTCGTTCAGTCATTCATTCAGTGATTTTAGGAGAGTTTTCAATGCAGACACTACACAATGACAATATGACTGAAAAGCTGACATTTTCCAACGATTTTCTTTAGGTTAAAAACGTCCGTCTTTAAAAGAAAAACCATCACTCACTTTTATTGTTATAACGAATTTCGAGCGATAATCTATGTGTCTAATTGGGGCTTAAGAATTGAAAATGAGATGGAACAGTGAGTGGGATTAGAGCAGTTAGAATTGGCAGAAGAGTTAATAGGGACACACTTAGAATAAAAATAACCAAAAACCTCTAAACTGAGTGGTGACTAATGCTAGAAGTCTGACCAATAAAATTGACAAACTAGAAGTAATAATGTCTAAAGAAAACTATGACATAGTGGGAATAACTGAGACCTGGTTGGATGAAAGCTGTGACTGGGCGGTTAACTTACAGGGTTCCAGTTTATTCAGAAGAAATCATTAAAAAGTAAAAAGGAGGATTTGTTTTTTTGTAAATTCCTGTTTAAAGCCCACATTATGGGAAGATATGTGTTAGGAAAACGAGTCTCTGTGGATAGAAATTCATGAAGGGAAAAACAATAATACAATCCTTAAAGTGTTTTTTTATAAGACAGCAAATATAACAGAATCCACAGAAAATCTATTACTGAAGCAAATAGATGAAACGGCAAATCCCAATGAAGTAATTATGGGAGA
The DNA here is from genome assembly GCF_035609145.1 of Eleutherodactylus coqui. Lineage (NCBI taxonomy): Eukaryota > Metazoa > Chordata > Amphibia > Anura > Eleutherodactylidae > Eleutherodactylus > Eleutherodactylus coqui. The sequence goes on along the minus strand of NC_089838.1, from coordinate 106,033,414 downwards.
CTTTAACTATCTATATGTAAACTGGAAAACTGAAACCTGCGGGTCTCATAAAGGTAACAAGTTTTAGTGAATAGTTAAAGATAATTACTTTTTCAAACTCATACGTACAGGAACAATCTGTAGGGATAGCTATTATGAATTCAATACTAATCAACAGAAATGACAGAATAAGAAAAGTGCAGGTCAAGGGGGGTGGGGGGTGGGGGGGACCTAAAAGATAATGATCATAATATAATAAATTTCCGCTTGTATTTCAATAGGGCATTTTATTATGGTGGAGACAAAAATATTGTACTTCAGGAAGGCAGGTTCAATCAGCTTAGAAATGCCCTTTACCTTATTGACTGGGACAGTGTCCTCAAAAATAGGAGTACAGACCAGACAAAAATAGTAACATAGTATGCAAGGCTGAAAAAAGAAATATGTCCATCCAGTTCAGCCTATAACTCCCCACCTCCATCAATGTTGATCCAGAGGAAGGCAAAAACAACCCCAATAAGTCAATTTACTTCATTAAAGGGAAAATATTCCATCCCAACTTCAATTTGGCAATCAGAATAATCCCTAGATCACAGACCCTTCTGAAGTTATTAATGATTAACATATAATATTGTATCGCTTAAAAAAGGCATCCGAATCCTCTCGAACTCTTTTATCGAATATGCCTTTACCATGTCCTCAGGCCATAGTCTCACTGCTCTTACAGTAAAAAAAGCCTTTTATGTATTGTTCCTTGATATATTTATAGCACTACTTTGCCCTGTTTAACCCCTTCACGACCAATGACGTACCGGTACGTCATGGAGCCGCGGGGTATGTATGACGATAGGTTGCGTGGCAACCTCTCTTCATACAGTGCGGGCGTCAGCTGTTTATAACAGCTAACACCCGCGGGCAATAGCCGCGAGCAGCCACGCGGCCGATCACGGCTATTAACCATTTAAATGCCGCTGTCAACTCTGATAGCGGCATTTAAATCCCCCGAACATCGTTCGGGGGTCCCGCACGCCCCCCCCCCCCCCGCGGTAATGAAAGGCCCCAGGGCTGCCTTAACAGACTGCCTATGAAGCCATCCCCGTGGGGTGGCTTGATAGACTGCCTGTCAAGAAGCAGTATGACGTAATCCTATAGCATTACGTCATACTGCAGGAGCGATCAAAGCATCGCATCTTCAAGTCCCCCAGGGGGACTTCAAAGTAATGTAAAAAAAAATAATCAATAAAGTTCTTTTTAATTGAAAAAAAAGAAAAAGTTGTAAAAGTTTAAATCACCCCCCTTTTGCCATATCTATTATTAAAAAGTCTAAATAATAAATGAAAAATATGTATTTGGTATTGCCGCGTCCGTAAAAGTCCAAACTATCAAAGTAGTCCATTATTTTTCCCACATGGTGAACGTCGTCCGAAAAAAAAATTAAGAACGCCAGAAATGCACTTTTTTAGTTACCCTGTCTCCCAGAAAAAACGCAATAAAAAGCGATCAAAAGTCGTATGTATTCCAAATTGATACTATAAGAAACTACAGTACATTACGCAAAAAATGAGACCTTGCTGAACTATGTCGACGGAAAAATAAAAAAGTTATCGCACGCACAAAATGACCGCAGAAAATAATTGAAAAAAATTGAATGTCTTTGAAAAAAAAAAAGAGGAGTATAGTAAAAAAATAAACTATACAAGTTTGGTATCGTAGTAATCGTACCGACCCATAGAATAAAGTTATCATGTCGTTATTATTGCCGTTTGTGCGCCGTAGAAACAAGACGCACTAAAAGATGGCGAAATGTCGTTTTTTTTTTCCATTTTACTCCACTTAGAATTTTTTTAAAGTTTTTCAGTACATTATATGGTACTTTAAATAGCACCATTGAAAAATACAACTCGTCCCGCAAAAAACAAGCCCTCATACAGCGACGTCGATGGATAAATAAAGGAGTTACGATTTTTTTAATGGGGGGAGGAAAAAACGAAAATGGAAAAAGAAAAAGGGCTGCGTCATTAAGGGGTTAATAAAACTCCACTTTTTCAAGTCATCACCGACAAGTCTCTTTACCTCATTTCATAAGTCATTGCACTTGACCATAACCACGTTACCCTGAGTGCAGGAATTTTGTCTCTTTCTCTCCATCTGCACTGTTAATTGTTCTGGGGGCCCACCTGGCTCCCCAGCCTTTATTCCATGCTCTCATTTGATGTCCTGCAAAGGGACAGTGTTTCCTCTTTCTACATCACTCTGACTGCTTCAACTATCACTGTCTGTGAAGCATTATAGGTCCATCAGGTCAAGACATATAGAGGCGCTGTACAGGCCACCACATTTTATCTTGATATATTTATACATAGTTATTAGGTTACCCTTCAGCCATCTTCTTTCTAAACTAAATAACCCCAGTGTAGTGGTTTAAGGCACTGGGGGGGAGCCTCAGGTGTAGCAGCTGTAGGTCTGGAGAGTAGTCAGGGAAGAGCCAGAAGTCAGCAATGAGAGGTCTTGGTTTGCAGTACAAATGGATAAGGCAGCTAGCATAGTAAAAAGGGAAGCCTGGGGTTAGGAATGGGAGGTCTCAGTTTGCAGTACAGATGGATGAGGCGGGTAGCGTAGTTAGAAGAGAATCCAGAAGTCGGTATCAGGAGGTCTTGTAGCAGTAGCAGAGGAGTAGGCAGAAGTGGAGCTTGGCCAATGCTGTGGAGCAGAATAATCACACACGGAAGGAGTGTCAGGGCCAAGCTTTTATCCTAATCAGAAACAGGTGGAGCTAAAACGGGGTCTGGATAGTAGGATCTGGTAACAAAGTCAAGCTATGCAGGTGAACTGTCCAAGGCTGGATGTTTCAATAGGGAGTGCCACAGATTAGAGCACAGGAGGTCATGGGTTCGAGCCCTGACACCAAGTTTTGATAACCTCTCTGGATATTGTAGTCCGCCCATTCCATTTAATACTTTAGTTGCCCACCTTTGTAACCACTGATACTCTGATATGCCCTTCTTGACTACTGATGCCCAAAATTATACACAATATTCCATGTGCGGTCTAACCAGTGACTTGTAAAGAGGAAGTACAATGTTCTCGTCATGTGCCCCATGACCTCTTTTGATACACCCCATGATCCTATTTGTCTTGGCAGCTCCAGTTAAGCTTAAAAAATTGAAAAGGGAAATATAAACAGACAACAAAAAAATCACAGAGAGTGGCCATATACTTACTGATATACTAATATAAGTATTAGGTAGAAGCACCACATCCCTCAACATGCAGACAGCCAAACTGCTATATGGAGGAACATTGCACAAGTTCAAGGCACTGATGAACCACTACTCACACACCCCTCTTATACTGAGGGGGTGGCTGATTAGTACTATTCTTGCAAAAAGAATCATATACAGGGTGTAATGCCACATGGTATGTGTAGTGCACCATGTAGGCTTACAACCTTTTATTGACACCATATTTCAATTCACCACTCATGTCAAGAATCCTTGTGTTACGGTACTAGTGGGGTGCCTAGGTACGCACAGCGCGGGGCTCCCTGTTCTTCACCTACGCCACTGTCCCTTCCTGGAGATAGCCCTGATGATGGACACATCCAGGCCGCCAACTCTGACCCTACACTTCCTAGGGAAGGACAGGCCAGGACCGCCATACTTATGCAAGAGACTACTACGCACTAGCACTGACAGGAGAGGCAGATGACAAGAACCAACATGAACAATACAAACATGACAGAGGCAGATGGAAAGGCCTGGCTGATAACAGAAAGTAAAGCAGACAATAGCAAGGATACAAAGAGAGGCAGATTGGAAAACCCTGGCTGATAACAGCGAGGTCTAGTGGACAAGCTGACAGAAGCAGGATACCAAACAAGGCAGACATGCTAGCAGACTGAGGGAATGGCACAAAGTACCAGGGCCAGATTACCAGCAGGTCAGAGTAGCTGGACTACACAGCAGACACTGAACAATAATCGGCCCCTCCCAGGCAGCCAGAGCTGGATATTATAGGAAGGTGGGAGGAGCCGATAGGTAGATAGACCTGTCAATCACCAGCACACCTCTCAGACACATAGCAGGGTAATTAACCTGACTGAAAGGCACAGGAGCTGTTAACCCTGGCTCGTCTGGACAGAACAAAGTGTGCTGGCAAAAGTAACTAAGAGCTGACAGGCGTAACACCTTGTTTATTGTGAGTCCCTAAACTAACAACAATATATTTCCCTTTTCTGTGATTTTAAACAAAAAAAAAATGACAGAAAGCAAACATATACTTACTGATATACTGATACAAGAGGGCAGCTGAGATTACTCACCCCTGTCCTCCGTGATGTCCCGCGGTGATCTGCACTTGCCGCGGGCTTCTGCGCATGAGCCGATGCGGCGTGCATGCGCAGAAGGCCGGAGAGCCCGGCAAATTTAAAAGATAGCCGAGTGCAGGGAGATGCCACTGGGGGCTGCTGTATGTGGTTCCCGGTTACGTGATCGCTGCTATCCATTATATAACGGTGATCATGTAAAGTTTAAAAGTGTAAAAAAAAAGTTCAAAAAGTTAGCTTCATCCCACCTTACGGATCGGATCTGTGAGTGGAGATGAAATTTCATACCCAAGGTCCCTGGATTTCTCCCCCGATTGGATCGTTATCTGCAGTCCCTTCCCAGCTTTGGCTCATGCGCCCATCAGCATAATGCGTCCGGATGCATGCGCAAGAGTCAAAGATTGCCTGGGAAATTTAAAATCTCCCTGCTCCTGGCTACCCTGGACTTGTAATGGGGGCCGCGGTATATGGTTCCTCGTCACGTGATCGCCATTGTGAACACGCAGTTATGCGCAGTACATTACACGGTCGTACACAGGGCCACGGCCGGCCTCACAGCTGGGATCCGCTGCGAGCCTCTGAAAGCGGATTCTACATATAGCTGTGTGAATCGGGCATTATTCAGACCGCTACCTGTAATACGTAATTTACAAGAAGCCCCGGAAATGCTCGTCTTCCTGTAGTTCCAGGAGCAACTTGTTGAGCGCCTTCTGTGTGGGACCGCCGCACCTCCGCAAGCTTACGAAGCCTCACAGAGTGGCACGTTTTACACCCCATCCCTGCTGCTGAGGTTAAGAAATACCTCCCAAAAAAGGATGAGAGGAGGGGGGGATACCCAATTTTATTGCCCCATGTGCCCAATCCCAACCGGGCCTCTGTAATTACCCCTTTCTTCGGAAATACCACACAGTTTACATTCTTACTTTTATCTAATATTTGGGGAATGCCAAAAAGGGTATGTGAGAGGGGGGGATTATATTTTGGGAGTCAAATTTTTTACTGCACAAGTGAGCAATGGGGCCTGGAATTTATTCAGTAGTGCCCTCAAATCCAATGGGTGTTCCATCAATTATAGGCTTAACCATGTGTTCTGTAAGTAGATTAGGGCCACAATGGGTATGTTTCTGAACACGGGACAAATGGAGGTATCCATTTAGGGGTGAACGTCTTCATTCATATGTATACTGTACAAAAAAAACTGTTTTTAAAATGACACAATTGGCAAAAAATTGTAAATCATAATTTTTTCCTTCAGCTTTGCTTAGATTCTTTCAAAAACTGTGGGGCCAAAATACACAGTACACTCCTAGATGAATTTTTTAAGGGGTCTAGTTTTTAAAATGGTGTCATTTGTGGGGCTTCTATATCACTTTTGCCACTCAAGAGCTCTACAAGTGTGCTATGGTGCCTAAAACACCTTCAAGCAAAATTTCTGTTCTGAAAGCCACCGGCTGCTCCTTTCATTTTGGGCCCTGTTGTGCATACAAACATAAGATTAGGACCACAATCAGTATGTTTATGAACACAGGACAAACTGGAGTATCGATTTTGGGTTGTAAATCCTCATTTTCATGTGCACTATAAGAGAAAGACCTGCCTGTAAAATGACATATTTGCAAAAATATGAAATTTTATTTTTTCGCCTCTAAATTGAATTAACTCCTGAAAAAGCTGTAGGGTCAAAATACTCATGACCCCCCCTCAGTGAATATATTAAGGGGTTTAGTTTTTAAAATGGGGTCATTTGTGGGGGTATTTATCATTCTGACACCTATGAGTCTTTGCAATCTTGGCTTGGTGTAAGAAAACAAAGTATTCCTCAAAATGTAGATAATCAATGTTAAATTTGTACGTCTCATAAATGGTTAAAACAACACTAAAGTTTTTCAAATGTTCATCCAGAATAAAGTAAACAGATGGAAATATATATTTTATCAAAAATGTGTACAGTATGTTTGCACATATTTGAGGTATTGAAACTGAAAATGGGAAACTTTTTAAAAAATTGTCATTTTTTCACAAGCTTGGTGCTTTTAATAAATATACACAAATTTTTTTATATACACTATTTTTACCACCTAAATAAAGTACAATATGTGGCAAAAAAACCAATGTCAGAATCACTTAAATATGCAAAACTTTTACAGAGTTATTCTATGTTAAAGTGACACATATCAGATTTCCAAAATTTGTCTTGGTCATTAAGGCGCAAACAGGCTTGGTTACTAAGGGGTTAAATCTCATTTGTCCCTTTTCTGCCCAAGCCTCCAACTTATCCAGATATTTTTAAAAGCATCTTAAATACTTACTGTGAGCCATTCATACCTTACAGGAATAATAGGGTTAGCAATAGGAGAAAACTACTGTGGCTGAATAAAGATGTAAAGGGGACAATAAATAATAAATATAGCGCAGTAAAACTACTAAAATAAGAAGGCAGTGAAGAAGCACTAAATCTAAAAGGAAAAAAAATTACGTAAAAAGCAAAAGCAGCAAAGGTGGAGACAGAAAGGTTGATTGCCAAAGACAGTCAAATTATCTTAAACTGTTCTTCCATTATATAAACAGTAAAAAGAGTAAACTGAATGTGTTGTCACTTTAAAAATTATGAGAGAAGAATTGTAGAGGGTAATGAGGAAAAAGCAAATCTATTATAGTTTTTTCTCCAGTGTATTCACAGAGGAAAATTAAATGTCAGGTGAAATGCAGAGTGATAAAGTAAACTCTCCATTAAGTGTCACCACTGTAACCCAGGAAGAAGTGCTGAGCTGCTTTAAAAAGATTAAAATAGACAAATCGCCGGGTTTCGATGACATACACTCCTGGGTTCTATTTCAAAAGCTTTATTAAGTTTTAATATAAGAATTCACAAATATAGCACAGTGTCTCAGTATCGTGATCATATATGGTTAGAATGACTACAGAGATTACTTATACAAACAAATGGATAAATCAAAAGGTCCATAATCAAATCTCGACCTATGAACCACAGGAGTGTTCGATGAAGTAATTAATAAAAGAAATTAATACTAAACGGTACGCCAAAGGACCTCCACAAGAACAGCATTATAACCACTGAACTTCAGAACAGAAAAGAAGAAAAGAAGAGTGAAGAATAAAGTAAGGTAAGACAGAGAAAAGGTGCAGCCACTGGTTCTAAGGAAATTAAAGGGATTTTCCTATTTCCTCAGGATAGGTCATCAATAGTTGATTGGCTGGAGTCTGTCACTCGCGACCCGGCCAATCAGCTGATTGTGCTCCTGCTGAGAGTGCTGCAATTACACAGGGGTCAGAGCGGAAGCAGTGGAAATCTCTGCTATGACCTCTGTCTAGTGACCGGCGCTTGTAACTGCAGGCCCAGCTCGCATTGATTTCAATGCCAGCTGTGCTTGCAGTTACAAGCACCAGATACTTCATGAAGGTTGGAGCAGAGACTTCTGCTGCTTCAGCTCCAAACCCTGTCTATTTGCGGCTCTGTTAGTGGATGCACAGTCAGCTGATCGGTCGGGGGTCCTGAGCGACAGACCCCAGACGATAGTATTCTACAATTGTATTCTCCCTGGAAAACCCCTTTAAGTAATGTGATAGAACAGTGTTTTTTATATTTAAGGACTCTATAGTGATGAAGTCTGTGCAACAGGATAGGTGCCAGTATTCCAAAACGGGTCAAAAAGTGAATCCGGAAACTATAGGCCGGTAAGTCTTAATTCTACTGTGAGTAAAATGTTTGAGATGCTATGCTGGAATACCTCCAGGAAAATAGCTGTATAACTCTTGTGACAACACGGGGGTTACATATCACGCCAAACGGTCACTTTTCTTCTTTACTTGCACTTTATTCACACAATCTTTAACAGCAACATAAACGACTGGGTCTCCAGATAAATAATAAATGATTGCAACAACAAAAGTCTCTTTTAAACATCCCTTCACAGTCCTTTTTAGAGTCCCCTCAGTACAGTCCTCCACAGGGTTGAAGGCAACCGCAACAACAAGTCCAGTTGATTTGCACAGACCTGTGGATGTCCATATCGCAGCTGGTCCTTAGTCTGTCATGCCTTCAGACCCTTAGTCCCAGGGCAGGCGTACTTCAGGGGTCCTGCTGGAACCACGTAGTTCCTGGTCCATAACGTCTCTCTACTGCATACAACTGGAGTCACCGGTTAACTGCAGCCTGAATCTCCCAGGCATACACACACCTCTCCTAGGTGTGGAGGTGAGGGCGTCTCCCTGTCCACCTCTGGGGTTCTTAGCCACACACTGGGCCTGGCAGCCTCAGCTCCACTTGGCTGTCACACTGTCTCTGGTGTTGAGGTGAGGGGCATCTCCCTGTCCACCTCTGGCCTTCTTAGCCACACACAGGGCCTGGCAGCCCTACAGCTCCACTGAGCTGTCACACTGGGCCTGGCAGCCCTGCACTCTCTCTCTCTGGCTCTCTCAGCCAGACACTGTCTCTCTTGCAGCAGGGTACAACCCTTTTTATAGCACTGACCACACCTGTTGGTGTTTTCCCTCTTACTTCAGGCATCAGACTGATTGTCTGTTGCCCCCTACAGGCCAACTTCTGTAGCGCACCCCTACACTCTATATATTTTATGAGGGGTCACTACTGTTGAATCAATCTGATCAGCTTCAATGAAGTAGTAAGTTCTAGACTGGACTTGGGGAGGTGTCATATAACATGATTTTTCCAAAGTGTTTAATACTGTGCCGCATAAAGGGTTGGTATATAAGATGAGAATGCTTGGTCCGGGTGAAAACGTGTATAAGTGGGTAAGTAACTGGCTCAGTGATAGAAAGCAGAGGGTGGTTATAAATGGTACATACTCTGGTTGGGTCACCGTTACTAATGGTGTACCACAGGGGGCAGTATTGGGCCCTATTCTGTTTAATATATTTATTATTGACCTGCTAGAAGATGGCACACAAACTTCCACCAATGCTAATCTTCAAAAGAAAAAGCATGCCAAAAGAGGTGATCCCACGTGGAGTTATTGTTCATGTTCATGAGAAAAGATGGATAGACGAAATATGGGTAGAAAAAGTGTGGTCCAAATGCCCTGGAGGGCTTCTGAAGAATCTTGCCCTACTACTACTTCACCAGTTTAGGGCACATATCAGTGAAAACACAAAAAAAGACCAATCTAGCTGTAATTTCTGGGGGGCTTACCAGCTAGCTGCAACCTCTGGATGTCTCTATTAACAAGGCATTTAAAGTTTTCATGCTAGACGAGTGGAACAAGTGGGTGGCTGCTGGGAAATTATGACCTGACACCCACCGGATGGAGGAAAAGGCCCACTATCACTCAGGTTTGTGAGTGGGTGAAAAGATCATGGCAGGCTGTGAAGGAGGAAACGGTTGTAGGATCCTTCAAAAAATGTGGCATCAGTAATGCCTTGGACGGTCCCCCCCCCCCCCTATATCGCCTCCCTCATCTCAATCCATCAACCAGCCCGGGCTCTCCGCTCTGCTAACGAAACCAGACTGAGCGCCCCTTTAATTTGAACTTCTCAGTCCCGCCTTCAAGACTTCTCCAGAGCAGCATCAGTCCTCTGGAATGCACTACCTAAGGCTACCCGAGCAATCCAGGACTCGCAGAACTTCAGGTGTGCTCTAAAAACACACCTCTTCAGGGAGGCATACCGCATTCCCTAAACAAACCCCTCTGTACACCGCCTGATAACATGCTCCCTGACCTACTGACTGCAATCTCTGCTAGCCATCATAAACCGCTGCTGCAGTCATACCGATTCTGCCGTCACATGGCTAAATGTCTGACCATTGTCTATGTGTATAACAATACTCACTCTCCACCTCGCCATACCGTGCACATCTTCAGCCCTTTACCTTCTGTATCACCCCATTATTTGCAGTATGTAAGCTTGTTGGAGCAGGACCCTCACCCCTATTGTTTCCATCAACTGATTACTATGTAACCGGGGTTCTGTAATTTTTGTACTTTTGTCTTTCTGTATTCCCCCTGTCTGTGTAAGCGCTGCGGAATATGTTGGCGCTGTACAAATAAAGTTTATTATTCTGAGGATGGAATCCTTTGTGAAGACGCTGACACCAGCGATAGTGAGTCAATGAGCTCGATAAGCTCGGACAGTAGTGAGGAGTTTTTTGGGTTTCCTGATGACTAGAGGTGCATTGCTCAAAGATAAAAATCTGCTAATTACAGTAATAATGGTTCTTAATGCGGCTGTTGACTGCTGTTCATGTTTACATAGTATTCTGTTATTTTATTAAATATCTTAGCCCACTTTTTGGTTCAAAATATGTTTTTCCTATTTTCCTTCTCTAAAACCTAGGTGCGTCTTATAGAGCGAAAAATACGGTACCGCCTCGTAGAAGCTGATCAGTTTGGTCGCGACCCCTCATAAACCCATGCTGATATGCAGTTATACAGCTATTCTCCTTGAGGTCCTCCAGGATAGCATCCCTTAGAAACCCTTCTAACATTTTACCGACAAAAGAAGTAAGATTACAAGTTTGTGCTCTTCTTTCGTTTGTCTCGGAGGCATTTTAGGTCTATGCAATAACCCCTGACATAGTGCTGCGGAACCGTCCTCTTTTTTATGACTGAACGGGGATTATAGGTTTCCCTGTTATATATACTCTACAGTTCTACGTGGCTAAAGGCCCATTTACCCGAGCAGACAGTTTGAGCGACAGCTTTGAGCGATTATTTTGCATAAAAAATAATTGGTATTTTAGTAGCTACTCAGCTACTTAAATACCAATTATGAATGCAAATGAAGCCTTCCCTGAATGCAGCTAATAGCCGCAGGCTATTATCTGCGCTCAGATCCTTTGTTCTCCACGGGGAAACAATGCTGTCAGCACTCCTCTGTGGAGAACTACTGATAAAAATAAGCAATGATTTTTAGGTGAGCTTGATTTTAACGATCACCTAAAAGAGCCCGAAATGCGGGTGCCCCGCGCCCATTTACACGCACCAATTATCGCTAAAACAATCGCCGATTAGCGAATTACTAGCGATAATCGTCCAGTGTAAATGGGCCTTAACAGATGGTATACATATGTTCTGTAGATATCATTATAATACATGGACTACAGCTGCTGCTGTTATATGTATGCTGTAGCTGAGTTTGCTATAAGTGGGGTACAACTGGCACCATTATAATAGCACTGTGGTTGGTTCTAGTATAGATGGGAGGCAGGTTGAACTGTTGTTTGTACAGTAGCTGTATATGGGCTACTTTTAAGTGCACTAGTCATTTTATGTCCTCGGTACCTTTATATATGGACTATGGTTGGTATTTTTATATAGGTGCTACAGATTGGCCTGCGTTTTTTTATATAGGCTATAGTTGGTACTGTCACATATGCACTATGGTTTATGTTGTTATACAGTATATACAGGACAGCAGACCTGTCTCCATACTACTGTATGCTGCCACTATACAGGGTGGCCTAGTATACAACCATATCTTGCTTACTGGTATGCAGAGAATAGTGACGCTAGCCCGGCAAGCTGGATATAACTTTACATCGGCTGGATGAGCTGCTTCCATTCCAGGAGCTTTATATTCCATAAATTCAGATGATAAGGGGTTGCCTGTGGCAGAAGCCACTTTGAGAACATGTGGGTGTTATTCAGACTGCAGATTCTGAATCACTCTGTGGGTGGAATGATGCTTCAAGGACTATACATTTGAGAAGTTCACACCAATTTTAGAAGTCTGCATTTAGCTTTTCTCGCCACAAGGTGGTGACATATCTTTAATTATTACAAAACTCAAATAAGCATTCTTGTTAGCCATGATTTAAATATGAATATTTGTGTATAGAGCAAACACATCTCTTCTCTCAGAAAATTAAAACGGTGTTCCAGGGCGAATATATTAATGACCTATCCTCACATTATCACAGAGAGGATGGATATCAATATCAGATCGAAGTGGACATTGCGCTCGGAAGAGCACTGATGTCATTATGCTGCACATAAGTCACAGCGCTGTACATTTCATAGTGGCTGTTCCTAATATTGCAAGTCAGACCCATTCATTTAAATAGTACTGTGCTGCTCTCAGACCATGTGACCAATGAACTTGGCCTAAAAAGAAACTGCGGCCTCTTCAATCAGCTGATGGGTGGCGATCCTAATCTGATATCGATGACCTATTCTTAGGACAGGTTATGTAGGCACTGAACAATCTGCTATTTAGTGTAAATAACTAATAGTTAATTTACTGCTGCTATTAGAGGCGCAAATCTGTTCTATCTGTTTTCCACTTACCATTTGAATTTGTATTGAAAGTAGAAACACAGAAGGGTATATACCAGTGCCACACTAACCCCTCCATGCCAGAATATGATGAGAGCAGCAGGCTGTGTGTAACGCCTCTTGGTCACAGGTAAAATCAGACATATTCAGCAAAGATCCAGCTGGTGCGCTACTGCGTCTGCCAATATAATGTACGTAATGACACATAATGATAAACTAATTAGTCTGAGAAGAAAGAATAGACGGCTTATTGAATTTAGGTAATTGCCCGAAGAAACAGAAGATCCAAAGTGATGAATTCTGAGTCCTGTATCCAAATTCCTTGGGGTTCCCACTAGGCAGTAAAAAATCCAGCTGGTCACTGTCTGTCATTCTCACCTTTGTTCCCTATCGGTGATGTAGGGTATTGAATAAGCATAGCTGTCGGCAATGGCTAAAAAGCCTCCAGTGCATTTCAGGAAGGTGGCTATGCCCATCACTAAGCCACTAATCGGTAGATTTCTTTTCCAGATTTCTGTCATATTGGCGCATACTGCAGCAGGTCAGCTAACTCATTTGTCTACTTGAATCCATACTGAAAAGTAACTTTGTGGCCTATAAATGTATTCAAGACTTTTGCATTTTAAGTTATGCATTCATATTAACTCTAGTCTGCAGCACTCATAGAGATACCGCCATCTAGTGACCACTGTAGGAAATACATTATTCAAGGTCTTTTGAGATTAAGGCTTTATTCACACGAGCGTTTTCACACCCGGCTGAAAATCACGACCATCTGAGGGATTGGATTCCAATGCATTTGTTCACATGGGCAATTTTGCGCCAGGAACAAACGCCCGGCAGGAAAAAAATAGCACATAAGCTATCGATTCTGGCTGGCACTTTCACGTGAGGCCAGAGAAGATGGTTCTGGTTCTATTTTTCAACCGATATACACTGGCGGCTTCCATAGACTCCTATGGGAGCTGGAAAAATAGGGAGGGGAGGCAGTTTAGCAGTGTTCAATGCAGGGAAAAGCTTACAGGTGCCTCTATTTAGGCATTTGAAGTCATTCCGAGGATTAAGGCCGAGCGAGGGAGATCCGGACTGCGTGAATGGATGTAAAAACGCTAATCAAGCTCGGGACCTGATCATGTCATTTCTTAATTCACTAGATTTAATGGCGCATGCGGGTGACCAATAAAAACACATATGCTCTTCTGAAAGCTGGAACCACACGGAGCAGATTTGTAGCGGAATGTCTGCAGCAGGCATTCTGCTAAAGATCGGCAGCGGAAAGCCTGCCTCCAAACTATCCCAGATTTTGAAGTGGGTTTTATGGCATATTTCTGTGCGGAATTCACCCCCTTTTTAAGAAGAGGTGAATTCCGCAATGGATATGGTGATAAAATTGACATGCCGCAGAATTGATTTCCGCACGGGTTTTGTACGGGCTATTTTCGCAGCTTGTGGACGAGGCTTTCAAAACCTCATCCACTTTGCTGCTACTGTAAATGCTGTGAAATTTCCGTGCGGAGGTTCCATGGCAAGTCCACCGCGTGCGGACCCCCCTAGTATACAGTCTAAGCTTGCTTCTTGTTTGTCTTCTGTATATACAGTAAGAGCTCTATTGTCACTTATCCTTTTGTCATCGTCATCTAGAATACATTGATTTCTCCTCCTGACACACTGACAACGCCTCGGTTCCTCTCTCCCACTCATCTGCATAATAGTGAATGACTCATGCTGATGTATACATGATGCATCGCTCTGTGCAGTTATTATTGATGCCCCACGTATGCTAAAGGATGATGTGATGAGGTGAGACTTGTCTTGGCGAGTTTGCAATAGTGTGGAGACGCTTTTGTGGCATTTTGTCTTTCCATCCTATGCTGTCAATGTAGGCTGTATCTGGAAAGAAAATCTATAGTGCCTTGTCTCATCTTCTATTATAATACACATATTCATATGTTTATGCAACTCCTACCATGAGCGATACGTACATGTCAGCACATGCTGCAACATTTGTACAAGGGTCTAGTCGGCTTTGGAAAATAGAATTTTACGCTTCTTTGGAATTGCGAAAGGTGCAAGAAATAGCACCAGCTTTACTAAGTGTCTGATAAAGAACGCTATGGCTATGGCATGCAATAATATTATTTGGACATAATGGAACAGGTTACTAACGATCAATTAACATTAGAACTCAGTCTGCTTCCTATGAATAGGATGCATATAATGCTATGCACACACTTTTGGAATATCACAGTCCATTTACAGTTTACCCTGGCGGGGGCAAGGGTCTCCGCAGCTGCTATCTGAAGGTGAGAGCATCCTCCTAAGCAACTAAGGGGGCACTTTATGTGGGGCGATTATCGCCCAGATTCTCGCTGGAAACAGTGAATTTGGGCAATAATTGTCCTGTATACATGCAGCCGTCAACAGGAGCTGCTTGATGCTTACTGTAAATGGAGGCAGGCGACCCGCTCTACCCCCATTCATTTGAATGACTATCGCTCCTGAGTAAGCACAAGACTGATAGTTGGGTGGTGGACTGTGGAATGGCTGACTGTTGTCCCGTGTAAAGAGAGCCATGGTCGTACAGAATCTTTGTTAACCTAATATCAAAATCCAGCGGTTTAGAACATACATTCACTGTCCACGGAACAACTCCTTTTGGGGAGACTGTACACTGATGGGTCTAACATGAGTCAATCTATCAGAGATGATGTTGGGTGTTGGTACTGATGATGGCGCACACTTCCGAAACTTAGCTATTCAGATAGTTGCTGCCAATCCCTGTGTCATCGCGGTCATCCTTTATTCTGTTCATGGCTCAAAGCCTACAGTTGGTGACCGCAATCAATGTGCAACTCAGATCTAGTTAGTCCATAGCAACAGAAATCAGAGTGAATAAAGTCATGTGACCTCTCTCTGAAGGTCCTGGTAGGAATATAAAGTACAATACCAGTCACACACGGATTAGAATTTCAATTCTGACCTGTCCACTGTGAAACGTGTTATACAGTGTGAACATTGCTGCTCTGTGAGAAGCAATAAAGGCTGGTGCATGCCAGATTTAAAGAGAAAACTCTTATTGGAGTAACTTTATGCATATATGCCAATCATTTTGCCCAGGGGATGGTGATTCAACGAGTAGACTAACCCACAAAGTATTACAATATAACCCCTTATATTATTACAGGGCCTAATATATATGGGCATTTAACCCCTTGCAAAATTCCAGGGCAATCTCAATCACAATGTCTATAATGTATGTACCACATGGCAGAAGAAAAAAAGAGGTTTATACTGGGGCTCTAAAGTAATAGCAATTCAATTTATTTGTTTGAAGTCTTCTGGAGTTCATCGGCTTTGTTGTTTTTCTAATGAATAGAAAATAAACTATGAAGCAACTTTGCAAATAGTCATGAACCAGAGGCGTAACTTAAAGCTCCTGGGCCCCAATGCAAAACCTGTAACAGGGCCCCCAACTATAACGCCTTAGGGCGAGCACCCACTGGCGTTTGCGTTTCCCGCGGGGAAAAAACGCAGCGTTTTCGCCGCGTGTCCCGCGTTTTTCGCGGCGTTTTCGCAGCGTTTTCGCGGCTTTGCCATTAATTTCCATGGAGAAAAATAAGGACACATATGCAACTGACAGTTCCTATGTTAAAAACGCAAACGCAATGCAAAAAAAACGCCAGTGGACAGGAACACATGTTATCTCTATGCCTGTGCAGGAAAAACGCAAAACGCAGGTAAAAAAACGCCAGTGGGTGCTCGCCCTTATTCATAGTACTGGGCTCCCTATATGGAGAAGAGAGGCCTTATGGGCCCCCTAAGGCTCCTGGGCCCGGGTGCAACCGCATCCCCTGCATCCTCTATAGTTACACCAGTGGTGTTGACTACCTTTAGTAATCTATTGTTTTGTGACTACATTTAGTAATCTATTGTTTTGTGTCTACAGCTCCTATTTATCCTCATGTGCAGCAGATGGATACAGCTGCTACTCCATTGTTGAAGTTATAAACACTATGTACAGCTGAATCCTGAAATCTTTTGTTACTGGTGTAGCAATTGTCAACATGACTGGCACATTGCAATAACTTGATTTAGAACATTATAGTACTTTATAGTTAAAGGGGCTTTCCAGGGAGAATACTATTGATGACCTATCCTCAGTATAGACAATGCAGAAAGATTTCTTTACCTTCTTTACCTATCCTCAGGATATGTCATCAATAATTGATCGGTTGAAGTCTATCGCTCAAGACCCTGACCAGTCAGCTGACAGCACCGCGATTACACAGAGGTCAGAACGGAAGCAGTGGAAGTCTTTGTCCCGACCTCTGTGAAGTGGTCGGTGCTTGTAACTACAAGTGCAGCTCCCATTGAAACCAATGGACCTATTTTACCTTTTTTTTTTTCAAACACACACGCACTAGCGCAGAGTTTGAATAGTCCGAAAAAGAACCCCAACCCCGGTTCATGCGCTAATATGCTCTGTAGCGGCGACCATATTAGCGCATGCGCCCATGTTTTTTTGCTCCGAGTTACATTTTTTTTCAAAGAAGTTACAGTTTTTTATATCCATGACAATGTGAAACTGGGAGAAAGTAAATCCGCGGCAGCAGAAGGAGATGCAGTTTCAATCAAACGTCTTTATTCCTCCATTACACCCATGCAACATTTCGATCTGGTTACAGATCTTTGTCATGACAATGTGAAAGGTGGAGAGGTGAAGATACAAAGACATAGGCTAAAGAGTGGTTCCATGGCTATCTTTACTCTCTTAAGTGTTTTAAGGCATTGTCCACCCCACCTAGCTATATGGATTAAAGCGGTTCTCTTATGAAGAGAACTTTTGTCTACATGCCATATTAGGGCATATGGACATCAGAGATGGGGTTCCTGCTCAGGACCCCCCTGTATGAGCCAAAATGAAAAGTCACACTGTATGAGTTGTTCCTGTTCTGACGGACTCAAGCTCTCCTTGTATTACATGGACGACCGTACATCTAGAAGGCTGCCATGTAATACTATGTAAAGGAAATGCCTGGCTGGCTGGGGCTTCCCCCAGTAAACTCAGCTGTTGTCCAGGGATTCGGGAAGGGAGATCGATGGCAATCAGCTCCCAGCCATATTTTGAAAGGAGTTGTCTCTGAAGATGAAGCCTGGATGTCCTGATGTCTTTTGTTACATCTGATTAGAATTCTCAGTCAGTTATCTGATTCCTTTCTCACATTGGTCAGCAAAAAGCTGATTTTTTGGAGGGAAACAGAACTATAGCAATAGTAAATTTAACATTCAAATGAATGTTCAACCATGTAATGCATGTCTGTCAGTGGCTCCTGTCTCTGGCTAATGGAGAAGAGTCCCTGAACAGGGGATACTTCTACTTGGGTTCATCATAGTAGTTTCTAGCTAAGAATGTTTTGGAACCAACAGACTATATCATTTAAAGAAGAGAATGGAAGCAATAGAGAGAATGCTTCACAGGGAACATCCACTGAGCTCTGAACAAGCAGGTCCACAAGCAGGCATTTTAGAAAAAGCAGGACTTGAAAGTAAAAAAATAGAGACATTAGCCAAACAGTTGAGGATTCAAGGGGTTTGTTACACCTGGTACATTCCTAATATGAAATAGAATGCTGCGTGCCCAAAGGAAATTACTATGTGAGTCCCTTTTATGCACTTACACTCCCATTGGTGAAACTGTAAGGGAGTAACACTACCGCATTTGCATGGAGCAGTGTACAGCCACTGACAGCAGCGGCCAATGGCCACACTTATCCCCACCCTCTCTGGTCTGGGTCCTGGTATGTAGGGGGAGCAGGTGGAAAACAGAAGACCAGCACTTGTCAGATCAACGCTTCAGCAGAGTCTTCCCTCCGCCAACCAAATCCACGGCTGGGGAGGGAAGGCAGGAGGGAGTGCTGTGAAGACTCAGCCATAGATAGAGATCATCCAAGGCTAGGCCCCCTCCCCAGAAAGTCCAGGAGATTTTGGCATGATAGGCATCCAGTATAAAAGTCTTTGATCTGTGTCACAGCAGGCGGAGGTAGACAGACACATAGGCAAAGCAGCAGGAGAATCGTGGTGGCCACCATTTATACTGGTCACCAGTGAACGTACTAGAGACAGCAGGAGAAGCTGCAGCAAATGTTGATAGGGCCAGGAAAGTGGCGGAGGTCAGCCACCATTGAAAGAAACAATAACTGCATCCACTTGGCAGGGTATCATTCAGGAGGCAGAGAAGTGTCGGGAACATCCGCAAGGCCCTATGATCTGGGGCCAAAAACATCAAGCCACATGGAAGGAGAGGGAGACTCTTCCCACAGGAGATTTGGTCCCTGAAGAAGATGATGGTACCATAGACCTGTGAGTGGCTAAGTGCAGGAATTGTGTAAGACTGGCCTAATGAGACAGTAGTGTGCACACTATAGAGACTATGATGGACAAGTTTGGACTGGGGGAGTATCTCTGCAAGGGGACCACAGTTAGGCTGGACTGTGGGTAATGGGGAAGTGGCGTGTTGAGAGTTACATTATGTTTGCCTCATGAGAGTTATATGATGTTTGTTAATGTGATGTGTAAAATGTGATGTCACAGAGAACAGGGCACTTCGGGGGTTGCAGTGCATTGTGCAAATTAAAGTGTACGACAAACAGCGATTCTATAGGCCAGTTTAGAGGGGACGAGTGTCAGGCAAACGATGACCGACACTCATGCCCACACATACTAGCTCCTGTGCTGCTGCACAAGAGCTAGTATCGCTGGCTCACAGCCAGGCGGCTGTAGTAGATTTCTCTTCTCTCTCTCTCCCGCCCCTCTCCATTGACATAACATAGCTGCCGTTCAATACTGAATAGCCGCTACTTACACTGAACCATCAGCTCATCGTCTATCATTTATGCTGCATAAACAATGTACGATGAGCTGATTGCTGATCACTCAGTGTAAATAGCAGCCTTCAGTACTGAACGGCCGCTATGTTATGTCAACAGAGAGGGGCACGGAAGCATGAGGAGAGAAATCTCCTGCAGCCGCCCCGCTGTGAGCCAGCGATATGGCGATATGTGCGGGAACGAGTGTTGGGCATAGTTTGCCCGACACTCGTCCCGTCTAAATAGGCCTTATGACAGATATAGATTTGCATCTATGGTGTGTGTGAGGCCACAGTGATGCGGAGCTCCTGAAATTTAGGATGTACTTTGGCACCTACGGTGCATTATGTTGTGATGTCAACATGCCGCGGACCTTGGGTAATACAGAGTGTGATGATTATTATGGAGCAATTCAAGGATGATGAATAGTGAAGGTGTGCGAAATGCCTTGTCACCCTGAGGAGAAAAAAAGGAGATGGACCCAGCACTGATAGTGCATTGAACCCGCATGCTGCGGAGTACTAAAACAAGTGTGAATTCCAGTTAACTATATATAATGTTTAAGTACCATACCCTCCATAGAGTGATGCATAATACTAGTTAGTTAAGTAAGTTATTTTTATAAAAAAGAAAAGCTGCCTCTTCCTCCGTCTGTCATCGTCACGCCATCCTGAAGCTGTGTCACACCATTACCTGTGACAAAACTGTCATCACTGAACAAACATGGTAGTCCTATTGCTCACTTACATGACCAATATTTCTAACTGGGAAACTAAAGTTCCCTGAACCACCTGAAACATCTCCTGGCAGTTTAATCATTTCTTCAATCCCCTGTAAAGGCCCTTATAAACACAAGGAGAACCCCATGATTCTCGTTTGCCCAAGCGAGTGATGTGGTAATGTCATCACAAACTTGTTTGCGCAACCTGTTTGGACAGCAGAATTATCGTTGAGAATCATGCATGTTGCGGCGGTTCTGGAATTGCTGCCCTGCTGATAGTCTGGTACTGGTTTTGGACGTATTTCTATATCTTCTGGCTCAGTGGGTATGGTATTAGGTGTGACATGCTCGGTTGCACCTATGGGTAATTCTAGAATTATTTAACCTGGCCTGATACTGAGCTGAATTGCAGTTGATTCTCAGTCTCTCCCTGACTAGGCCAGCAGTCAGTAGGTTTCTGCTGGATCGTTCAGTTACTTGCTGCATCTTAAGCTAAGTGCTGAATTTATTTGCATTGCTATTTAGTTTTTTTGGTGTTGTTTTCTTTCCCCACGTAGGGTCAACTAGGGGCCAAGGCACATGGCCGGGGCTGTCCTTATTGGGGTGATCGCCCTGCTTTCAGGCAGGGCCCTTCCAAGGGTTTGGTTGAATAGGGACAGTGTTTCCTATATTTTTGTTCTATTCTTGTTTTGTTGTTTATTTGCCTTTTTGGTAGATCTGTGAGTGACAGATCCAGCACATCCAGGTTGGATGTAACAGTGCAGTTCTCTTTCAGTTCTTGTTCAGTGTTTCACCTTCTAGGTGCTCTACGTAAGGAAAGACGATACCCCTCCTGACCCATGTCACAGGCCTCTCACTAGCCAAGAAACCTACTGCACACTGATGAGGGAGAAACACCCCGAAACAGCTTTCCGTGTATGGTTTTCTGGCTTTTGGTTTTTAATTCCCAGTCATTGTTATAAAGACTTGTATTAAGGATCGGACATTGATTTGCAGAATGCTGCCCTCTAATAGGTGGCTCTGCATAGGTATTGTTCCATCTACATAGAAATGTGAAACACTGAATGACTAGTTCACAAAAACTGCATGATTCTCAATAATAATCAAGCTGTTTAAGCAGCAAGATGGTGCTGATGTCACCACGTCATTCCCTCTGGCAAACAAGAATTGTGAGATTCTTGGCCTTGTAAAAGGGCCATAATGAGCAGGAGTCAATATTTGCACAGTGTATGCAAGAGAGGGGAAGGAAACTGCAAAACTTATCTCCTACAGCCCTGATCAAACCCATGACACTGTACCTGTGCAAAGGGTTAACCTTTTGTCAGAGAAGAGGATGGAGCTGAGCTATCGAAATAGAGAGTAGCATGGCTATCTCTGCACATGCTCATCCTGTGTGCTGGAGCCAGGGACAGAGCGATTACATGGGAGTAAAGGCTGGCTGAACTGAGCATGCTCAATCAGTGTGGAGAACTACTGGAGGACATGGCTAAGAGCAACCAAAGATAAACAGAGTGGGGATGGGATGCTTACAGGGGAGAATCAGGATGGGGGCATTTACAAAAAATGGGTGGATTTGCAATGTTTACTGAGTTCAGATATAGAATACACTGAGACATCAATGTGAACTTAGGAACACCCCTTCAAGGTCACGGGCGATTTTAGTCACAATTGTTCTTATGATGGTACATCTGCATAATTTTTGATTGAGGTCAATAGATTTCTGTTTATTGATGTTAACAGATAGGTGCTGACTATACATAAGTCATATGCATTGATTTGAGTAAAGAGCTTAGAAATGCTGAGTATAGAATAAATCATGTGCCCACAGTCATATCAGCACATCACTTTTTGTTTTGTTTTTTTCTCTAATGTGTGTGGTTTTCAGTCAAATGTTAAGTGGCTTTTCTAGGCAAGTACAATTGATGCTCAGTGTATTGTGGATCCCCTTATAAACAGAAACCATGACACAGTGCTAGATCCTTCACACAAGGGATACCAGCACTGCCCAATGGACTCCATTGACTGAAATGGTAGCTGACAGTTTTGCCAATGTGTCTGATATTTTGAAAAAAGCACTGCATGGTCCAGAATCTCCAACGCAGATGTTAACAGAGCCTTAATGCCCTTTTACGTGCAACAATTATCGCTCAAAATCTATTCAAAAGTGAGCGATAATTGTTACGTGTAAGCATAGGCAGTTGTGCACTATTCCTTCTATTGTCGTTCAGCGCAGGTTTTTAGCCAGCATAAAATCCATGGTGAAGCTGTTTGGAATTTGTTCCATTTAAATGCAGTTCTTTCAGTCTTTTCAGTGACTTAACAATGGATTTGTTTGCTTTGCATAGACAATGAGTGCAGTGTTTACTTAGCATTGTGTATGCAAGGGAGTAGACAATGGAATCTACTGGCCAGATAATCTCTAGCGTAAACACACACCCAGCTGCTACTGAGTTTACTTTAGCTAATGAGGCAAAAAACTAATTATTAGGTGCAAGTAATTTTATTTAAAAATGTTGGCAGTTCGTTCAGTCGTGCAGTTGTTTAAGTGATAATCATTGCGTGTATAAGGGCCTTTAGGTCTTGTTCACTTCACACCCTTGGTGAATGGATACATCTTATGATGGAACCGAATGGCGCCAAAATGATGCAATTGCCTATAATAAGATCCATTTGTTTTCCAGCTGTCTATCTGGTATGCTTTAGGGGGATTACATCAGGAGTTTGGTATGCCTGTCTGAAGAGGTGAGTTTTTAAGGCGCATCTGAAATTTCATGCATCGGGAATTGTCCGGATGCCTTGGGGTAGAGCGTTCCAGAGGATGCGTGCTGCTCTGGTTAAGTCCTGTAGGTGAGCATGTGAGGTTTGCACTAGAGGGGTGTTTAGTCCGAGTGCATTAGCAGATCGGAGTGTGCGGGCTTGGTGGTGTATGGACAGAAGGGGGTCGATGTACAGTGGCACGGCGGAATGGAGAGCTTTGTGGGTGAGGAGTTTAAATTTAGTTCTGCAGTGGATGGGCAGCCAATGCAGTGACTGGCATAGTGCACAGGCGTCTGAGTAACGGCTCGATAGAAAAATGAGCCTAGCTGCCACATTTAGTATGGATTGGAGTGGAGCGAGTCTGGTGTGGAGAAGGCCAATGAATAGCGAGTTGCAGTAATCAAGTCGGGAGTGGATGAGGGTGACAATGAGTGTCTTTAGCGGGTCCGTGGTTAGGAACGGACAGATTTTAGCAATATTTCTGAGGTGCATGTGGCATGTTTGGGTCCAAGATTGGATGTAGGGGGTAAAGGAGAGGTCAGAGTCTAGTGTGACCCCAAGACAGTGGGCATGCTGTCTGGGGGTTATGATGGTGCCAGACACTGGAATGGAGATGTTGAGGGGAGGTCAGTTGAAAGGTGGAAAGATGAGAAGGTCAGTTTTAGAGTTATTAAGTTTAAGAAAAAGGGAGGACATAGTATTAGAGTACTAGGACCGAGTCCTGGGTAACCCAGGCAGCGAGAGGAAGTGGAGAGGAGATAGAGCTAGCAAATGAGATGCTGATAGAGCAGTCAGAGAGGTAAGAGGAGAACAAGGAGAGAGCGGTTGATCAGAGCGTAGTGAGAAAGAAGTCATGGTCAATGGTGTCAAATGCAGCAGACAGGTCAAGGAGGATTAGTAGGGAGTAGTCGCCTCTCGACTTTGCCGTCATCAGATCATTTGATACTTTTCTGAGGGTTTCGGTCGAGTGTAGAGTGCAGAAACCAGACTGGAGGGGGTCAAGGAGAGAGTTGTCAGAGAGAAAGCATGTTAGGCGGGAGCAGACCAGGCATTCTAGTAATTTGGAGATGAAGGAGAGGTTTGAGACAGGTCGGTAGTTGGCAGCATCGGTCGGGTCAAGGGTTTGTTTATTAAGCAGAGAGAATATGATGGAGTGTTTAAATGAGGAGGGGAAGGTGCCAGAGGTTAGGGAGAGGTTGCAGATGGTGGTGAGCAATGAGAGCTGAGGAAATGGACCAGAGGAGGTGAGAGGGTCGCTAGCGCAGGTGGTGGGGCGAGCAGCGGAAAGCAGCCTGGAAACTTCTTCCTCTGTCATTGGTTCTAACATAGAAAGTGAGTGGGTGCTGGATGCAGTGCTGTGGAGACTGGGATCAGGGCTAGCCATGCAGTTTTCGGAGATTTCTTTTTGGATGTTTTCGCTTTTTTATTTTTCTTTGAACTAGGCGGTTAGTTTTCCCGCACTGAGATCCATCACAGGGGCCTGTTCTTTGGGGCTGAGGAGGGAGAGAAAAGTGTCAAAGAGTCGTTTTGGGTTGTGGGCTAGTGAGGAGACAAGGGAGGTGAAATAAACTTGTTTGGCAGTTTAAAGCATGAATTTGAAGTGGGGGAAGCCTGCAGGCAGTTTTGGGCCGCTTGGGGCACCTAAAGCACCACCAGATGAGGCGTTTGGGACATAAGTCAAGGTTGCTGTGGTCTGTGGTTGATGGCTCATGTCACGTATGGTGACGCTTTGTCCAGGGCACGTCTGAGGGTGGTGTGGTAGTGTTCAGCTGCCAGGTTAGGACAGTGGAGAAGAGAGATAGGGGATAGGGAGATCTGGATGGTCTCAGTGAGGTTCCTAGAGGTGCGATAGATAGGAGGGTCATGGGAGATGCTAAGGTTCCTGATAGAGAAAGAATGGGGGTTGTGACCTGAGAGTAGAAGGGGGGAGTTAGTAAAGTGAGAGGCAGAACAGAAATGGAGGAAGATTAAATCGAGAGTGTTGCCGCCTCTGTGAGTGGGGGAGTCTGAGAGTTGTGATAGGCTGAAGGAAGAGGTAAGCGATAAAAGCCGGGAGGGAGATGAGAAGCTGGGGTCATTAGTAGGGTTGTTGAAATCACCAAGGATGAGGGTTGGGATTTCACAGGATAGGAAGTGGGGTAACCAGGCGGCGAAGTGCTCTAGGAACAGGTGGGTGGGACCTGGGGACCAGTAAGCAACTGCGACACGCAGGGACAGTGGGCAGAAGAGTCGTAGGGTGTGGACTTTAAAATTCTGGAAGGTCAGTGAGGGAGCTGAGGAAGTTTTGCAAGAGGAGGACGCCTACTCCTCTGCCCCGCCTGTCGTCTGATCTGGGGGTGTGGGAGAACTGCAGGCCATAATAGGACAATGCAGCGGGGGCTGTAGAATTGGACTGCTGTATCCAGGTTTTAGTGAGTGCAAGCAGGTTGAAGTGTTTTGTGTTGAAGAGGTCATGGATAGTTAGGAGTTTGTTGCACACGGATTGGGAGTTCCATAGGGAGCATTTGAATGGGGCAGGGGGGGGGGGGCATTTTGGTAGAGAACAGTACAGGGTGGGCCTGGGTTGGGGGATATGTGTCCTGCAGCTAGGAGTAGCAGGGTAGTGAGGGTTAGGGCATTTGTGTGGTTAGCTGAAGTGTTTCTTGGCGGTATGGGGGGGGGGTTGAGACATCTGAAGAAGGTGAAAAGTGCATGGGAGAGGAGAGAGGGGCTGATGTGGATGGAGTGTGTTGGGGCTGGGCGTAGGAAGAAAGTGTTAAGGCTTGAAAGGAGAATAGCGGTGGAGATTAGTGCAAAGAGGAGAGTATTTTGCTGAAGACATTGGACAGTTGTGGATTTTAACTGTCTCCTGCTCTGTTGAACTGTGCTGTATAACTGCATCATTCGACTGCATAAGACACTTGTTCCCAGACACTAAGTACTAGACACCCATGCGTGCCAACCACATGCGTGGCAATGAAACTATCACTAGCTTTAAGCCTACAGCTAGGAGTGGCTAGTTACAATTCATTAGTCAACCAGCTGGCCCCATCTTTGCATGGCTAATGAACAAGATGGGGGGGGGGGGTGTTTTAGTGGTTTATTGCCCTCTTTAAATAAACAGAATGTGCCCAGCAACACTAAGATGAGATAGAGGAGAGGAAAAATGCTTGGGGTGGTGATAGGGGAAAATTACATGTAGTAACAAATAGTCAATTCAGTTAATATCAAGCAGGGGAACATAACATTTCACACAGATTATCATATTAAATGAACGATTGCACGGCAGACAAGCAGAGGGGAGGCAGATCAGTCAAATTCAGATAGATGAAGCAATGGATCACATGTTGGTGAGAGAGAGAAGGTAGATGAATATTAATATTAGGTATGTGCATTTGTGCATGCAAATAGATACGCATTGATGCTCCTAGCCGTTGAAATGGATTAGTCTAATGAGTTCTTTTAATGCGCAATTACACTGCATATTGTGCATCTCCTAGTGTTTTGCACGTGCATTTTCACACCCCTATTGACTTCTATGGGGCTTTTGGTGCACAAGGTCTGTGGAAGCCCACAAAAAAACCAAATTTGTAACAGCGGCACCACAGGCCAATCCCTCCTGGGAGAGCAAAGAAAAACAATGTTGCACGCTCTAAAGCAGGATCCGGACTTCAAGATCCAAAAGATACAGTCCCTGGATAAGTACATGGTGTAGAGCAGCAACTGAGGTGCAAGCAAAAGAGGATGACGATACTCCCATCCAATCCTTCATGATACTAACCTTATTCTAGACATCAGTCCACTGCATCACCTGCAACATTTCAACTGGGCACTCCAGTCTTTGACAAAGACTACTATCATGATTACTAGTTTTATGATTAATGGCCAGATGGAGCTGAATGTGAAGTCATTTAGCCGGTTCAGTACATGTTTTCATATATAAACCAGATTTTCCCCCTTTTTCGTAATATAATGATTTTCCTTTATTGCACTCTAGTCCCAATTTAGTGGGAAATATTAGCAAAATATGACCCTGTTGTTATGAAGACGCCCACATGGATTAATTCTTTACTACAGGCCGTATTTTTTTTAATGTGCCAGCATGATGCAATCACACAGTCTGTTCAGTGATGAAATTACCGTGTCTTCTAATTGCCAATATCACTAATGAGACATAAATTGCTGCCTGAACATGTTGTTCGGGTTCTGTGATGTCTTGTTATGTCGTGTTTCTAGAATGGTGCACAACTAATATCCCCTAGATCTCAATACTACTGAGCACGTTTCTGAATGGGCTGCCAAGAAATTGGTATTTTAATTACTTGACCCTGTCATGTCAATGTGGACCAAAATCTCTAGGAAAGATAAGATCTCTTGTGCTACCGGTGTATGTCCCCCCAAATTAAAATGTGGCCCTAACCTAAAAGGGTCTGTCTCTGATGATACAAGTACTCTAAAGCTACTTGGACATGGAAATTTATGAAGCTTCTTACAAACCGCTTTTGTGCTACTGTTGCCTCCGGAGGCAGCTTGGGAGTAGCTAGTGACCCAGACTTGGTGCTACAAAAGACTTTTCTGGGGAAAATAGTGTTAAAATAGTTTGTTGCTGTGACTGAAACTGTTTATTACTGTGATGTTTCCATTTAATATATTGAAAACTACTAAAATGAAGTTAGTGATGAGGGAACCAGGGAGTTTGAATCAGGGAAGCAGAGTAGCTCAGCATTTTTCAGCATCTGTCTAGCCCCTCAGCTTTATGCTGCTAGGAGGATCAAAAGTTTTTAAATACAACTATTTAGCTCTAGAAAGTTCAGTAAAGAGTAGGTGTAGAGAAAAAGTTGGTGGAAGAAGCACAAAAGGTGTAGCCAACGTCATCCCTAAGTAGGAGGAAAGAGGAAATGGTGCCAGCTACACTTATTGTTTCCCAGGCCCCGATGAGTCACCTGGACAAGCAGTATCGGAATTTTTGTTAGTTAAGCGGTATCTCCAGTCACCAAACTCTGAAATCCAGATGTATGGACATGGGCTATATGGAGCACCTTCTTGGTTGCCTGGAACTGCAATAAAAGGGAGTTTTTGCTTCCTAACCCTTTCCCTGATGCCTAGAGCTTCTTCCTACTAGGGAAAACCTGCACGATGCAACACCACTACACCGGCCTCCAGGAGCAGAGACCAGCACCCAACCCCAAGTTCCCCCATCATCATTCTTATTTGTAGCATGACTGGGTGAGAGTCAGAGTACATTGTTGCCCCTCACTCTGGCATACTACAAATTGGAGTCACAAACTACAACAACCATTACTTTCACTTGTAACATAGCTGGAAGGGAGTCAGAGTACATAGTCACAATGAACCCAAGTTGATCCCAAGTCCAGCTCGTTGCATTAGGGAATCTGTTTTTATATAGAGTACTAGCTACTTTATGCCTAATGGTCCAATTTTGTGAATTGGGCATTCTAGCTCTTAATGCATAAACTGTTGTTAACGCTAACCATTAACAGCACTAATGGCTGACTGGGCAGCTCTAACAGGACAGAAATTTGATGACCTAGCTTTTACACATTAATAGATTTAGCTGCTAGTGTTTGTCTATGGAGATTGCATGTCTGAATGCTTGACTGTGGTGGAAACGGTGAAACCTATGCTAAGTTCACATGGACAATAATTGTGCATTTCCTATGTGGAATTCTGTACCAAAAATGTATATTAGATCTCAGTACAGAGCAAGTGAATAGGCACACCCCATCATACAGTGCAGAACACATCTATTTTAGCACATGCTGTAGGTTTTCAAATGTTGCTCATATTCATAGCAGGCTTTTTGTGTCACATGTTAACTTATTCACACTAGGGCTATTACGGTAGTAGTTACTTGCATAAATTAGAATTTAAAGGCTGTAACTATGATTTTACATATACCAGTGGTTACTTTGAGTTTAAAAAAAAAGTTGCACCGAGTTTCAAGTGATAATTTCTGTTTTGATAGTCTGACCTCTCCCAAGAGTGAGCAGTGACACGCTCACCTAAGAAAAGCCCATTCAGGTTAAGGGCTCTTTCACATGAGCGCAGGTGTTTCTACATGCGCCCGCCGGCGCCGGAGAAATGTGTGAACGGGCGTACAAATCTGCCATTTGTGCACCAGTTCAGGTGGCCTAGGCCCGGCGCATATACGCCGAGCCCTGAATTCCCGTCTGGCAGGGGGAGACAGTTTAGCTCTGCTAAGCTGCCATCCCCCTTTCCGCCCCCTCGCGGCTCTCAGCAAGGAGAGGTGGCGGGATGGGGCGGGAGCTAGTGTGCTAAGCTGCTAAGCTTGTCAGGCCCTTGTCAGCAGCCAGCAATGGGAGGTGGCGGGACGGGGCGGCAGCTTAGCAACTAGCTCCCACCCCATCCCGCCCCGTCCCATTGCAAACAGCCAGCAAGTTGCGGAGAGGAAGTGAGAAGGGGGACCAAGTTTAGCAGTCACGCTGCTAAACTCCCTCCCACCTCCCTTCTCCGGCAGCTGTCATAGGCTCCCATAGCAATCTATGCAACGGCCGACGTTTTCGGGCCAGAAATATAGTTGCTCAACTATCTTTGCTGGCCAGCGTAAAAGCGCTCGGCCGAAATGCGCTATCTTGGCCAGCTGGGTGCTTTAACGTGGCAGAAAATCGCCCATTTGATCTGATGCATTGGAATCCATTGCATCAGATGGTAGGGTATAATGGACGGCCATGAAAATGGTGGCTGACATCGATTGTGTAAATAAAGCCTAAGAAGGCCAAACGGTGAGTATGGAAAATAAATGGTTAGAGTCAGCTGGGCCGCAGTTGGAGAGCCATGCAGCCATTCCATTGATGCAGCCCAAAGTTGTCTAGATGGTTTTCACATAGACTCAGGCACCTTTCACTTCCACATTACTATCTTTCCATATTCAGATATTGGTGTCTTATTGGCCATAGGAATGGAAGGGTTAAAACCCGTTTTTATCTGTCCAACTAAACACAACATATTTAATCAAGTCTAGATTATAGGGAGGGCAAAAGGGCCAACCACCTAAGGACCTAAACTAGCAAACAAACCTTGTCCTCCTGCCAATCTCAAAAAGGAATCAATGAAGGAGATAGATTTTTTTTAGGAGATGTATTATGTTTCATGGTACGAGTAGTCCCAGGTTTAGGGTGATCTTCCACCAGCATTTTATTGCAACTATTTTGCCGTGATAAAACATGGGCCGAAAATCGCAACCGCCTGAGGCCTTGGATTCCAATGTATTCATTCAGACGACTGCTTTTTAGTCACGTCAAAACATCGCAGCCGTGAGATTAGGACATTGCTGCTGAAGACGCGGGGCAATGTTTTGACGTGGCCCTATCTTTCAGCCATGATTAGCTGGCAGCTCCCATAGGCTTCTATGGGAGCTGCTGGCAAAGGGAAGAGGAGGGAATTTAGCAAACGCTAGCACTGCTAAACTATGTCAGCTGGCTCTATTGAGCCAATAAAATCATTTTTGCCAGCCGAAGGAATGCCGGGCATCTATATGCCACGCTGGCCATGTGAATGGGCGAGAAAACTTGAGATTTAGCCGCGACTTTATTGCCCATATGAAAGAAATGCCCTTAAAATATGTGTTGCTCCATATAAACACCACACAGTATGGTATGAAGTAGCCATTAAATGTAGCCCTCAAATTGACTGCCAAGTTCCCTTATTCAATGGCATGGTGATTATAGTAACCGATGACGGCATTTTAATTTTATTTGTATCATTAATTAGAGATGAGCGAGCGTACTCGGAAAAGCACTACTCGCTCCAGTAATGTGCTTTATCCGAGTATCGCTGTGCTCGTCCCTGAAGATTCGGGTGCCGCTGCGGCTGACAGGTGAGTCGCAGCGGGGAGCAGGGGAGAGCGGGCGGGAGAGAGGGAGAGAAAGATCTCCCCTCCGTTCCTCCCCGCTCTCCCCTGCAGCTCCCCGCTCCGTGCCGGCACCCGAATCTTCAGACCCGAGCACAGCGATACTCAGATAAAGCAAATTACTCGAGCGAGTAGGGCTTTTCCGAGTACGCTCGCTCATCTCTAATCATTATTATTAATAATAACAATAATAATAATTGACTTCAACTATTCGGCCACATATAGAAGTATCACTTTGATAAAGTTCAGGGTATGTTGAGTTTTCACTTTCTATAAGGATGTCCTGGATTAATGTGATTGTGTATGGCTTTAGAATGAAATGTCTTTTTTTTTTTTTTTTGCTTGCCTTGAAATAAAGAATGTGATGCATATGGCTGTGTAGTGGGAGGATTAGTAGGAGTGCACATGTGTGGATTCATGATACATTCTGGGCATTACGAAGTATCCAGACTGTACTGAGTAACAGCGCGGAGGCACAGCTCGCCTTCATTCCCTGTGACTAATGTCCACAATTAACACACCGAGTTATGAATAATCACAAGTAAAGACACATGGCTTCATCTTGTATTGTTCGGAGCTGCGGAGTAGGCACGTTGTATCTTCACTGCTGTCATTATAGAAACACAGTTTAGTAATACAGTAACTGAGAAACATTCAGAATCAGCTGAATATATATATATATATATATATATACTGTATATATATATATATATATATATATATATATATATTATATAATATATGTGAAGGCTACAGCATTATCTTCTTGCAAGTCGTTGCTTTATACTTTCCGTCTAGTTTATTAAGGATCTGTCATCTCACCTTCTCTAATAAAAAAAGCATTATGGGCTTCCTAGGTTCTCAACCTGTGCTACTCAACATTTTGTAGATTCTAAGACCCTTTCAAGTATTGCAGATGGTGTAGAGGCACAGAGAGCACCGAAAGGGTAAAAGTCTATTACCCATTTAAGAACCAAGCACAGTAAATTTGCAGCACTTGATTCTAGGCTTTAATCCCACCTGATAGCAAACAGACGGTGCGGGATCAAAGTTCCTGGTCGGGTCCTCAGCTGTCAGACACAGCTGAGAACTGTAGAGCCCAAGCAGAAGCGATTCTGTAACGGCTTCTGCCTTCTCTTTCACAGGTTACATAGGACTCAATGAGCGCTATGTAGTACTGGGAGAAAATGTTTCTTCCATTATTAGGCCCAGCAATCACGTGACTGCCAGGTGCCCCCTGCCATGGCAGAGCTGCAGGGTTTTAGCAGACCCTGATCTGCTCTCACAGTGACTATTGTCACTACAGCCAAATGTTTTGCCCTCAAACTGGGGTTCCTATGGATGCCCTAGCTACCGCGAAAAGTCTGAGATAATAAAAAACAAAAGGAAATATGAATGAACCCCAGAGGTCTTATATAATGTCATGTGGGACATAGATGGTAAAAAAAAATAGTTACAAAGATAAGTAAAAAAAAATAAAATTACAGAATAAAATAAAAAAATATATATACGTAAATAATGAAAATTATCCACTGCCGACACCAACCAAAATTGTCACCATATGCGCCCTGTAATAAAACTATGCAAATTATATACCAAAACGTCTAAAAAAATAAGAAACCCAATTCCATACCTTATTTTAGTGTAAATATACTAATTTTAAAAAAAAAGTCTATAAATAAAAAAAAAATAGTTATTTATCTTTTTACTGTAAGAAATTGAAAAAAGTCAGTAAAAAGAGATATACAAAAATAGCTTCATATGTCACAGGAAAAAAACGTAGCAAAAAAATAGGGCAGTAAAACCACCACATGGGTAAAATGATAATCCCTAAAACGTATCTGGTCCTTTAGGACCAAAACACCCTGGTACTTAAGGGGTTAACGACATGACTGAGGGATATCGCTTTTACCCTACTGCCAATTTTATGGCTTTGACCCCAGTACCAAGTTCTAAAAATGCAACGGCCTATGTAGTCACTGCTGCTGGGAGCCGGACAGCCACTGTTTGGGGAACTTGCATGGTACTTATGCTGCGTTTTTAATAGCTACAGCACTGTGTATGATTATACCCTTGGGGTACTTTGATGCGGTTGAAGACCCCCTCCTGGCAGTGACATGGGGCTCCTCTGGGATAGGCATAGGCTTAAGGAGTTAGGTGAATTCTTAGTCAGCTCCTAACCGTCATTGTGTGGAGATTTGGGTACATCCAACTCTGACCTTGGTCCTTGTCAATGTTGACAGAAGAACACTCGGTAAGGCCTCATGTCCACAAGCAGATGTGGGAGCTTGCAGCAGAATCCGACCCTACCTATAGCACCCTGCGTACCTGTCCATGTGTTCTTTTTCTTCTACTATGGATGTATACGGAAGTACCGGGCAGAGCACATGTACAGTAGAGCGTTTTGTTTTTTTCAAACTCCTGCTTCCCCGTGGAATCCGTGGCCTGTCTGCAAAGTCTATTGCGGATAGACCGCGGATCGGACGGCTCCCATTGACTTCAATAGAAGCCATCCATGCAGGAACCGCACAGGAATGGAGCATGCTGCGATTTGATTTCCACATCCAAAGATCTGCAAATCAAATCCGCATGTTTTAATTCAGGTGCGGACGCCCTTGTTTCCCTATGGGCGCCTTGAACTGCGGATCGTCCGCGTGGGTGCTCGCAATTCAAATCTGCCCGTGAACGTTGGACCTAACAGAGCCCTTGGATAGGCACTCACAAAATATGTCACTTTAGTGATGCATCACAGCGGAACTTAATTAACGGCAGCAACAACAGTCCACAAATAGTTTGGATAAGTGGAGGCCGTTTGTTCTGGCAGGTACTTCTGTTTTAGCAGCAACTGGACGCCGACATTTCTAGCCCACCCAATCGTACCTTCCCGTATTCTAGTTACCCTTCCAGGCTTGCAGGCTTCATTCTCATTCCCGCACCTACGCACACACAAGGCCTCTACACAACTCCAAAACAGCAATACTGTCCGGGCTGCAAGGCCACAATTTTACCCCCTTATACTATTATTTGAGAATGGGGAACTTGGCTTAGGAGTGTTGAGAAACATTGATCGGCGCCAGGCTTGTGGTTACTGCTTTATACTACTGTAGAGGAATCACCTGACCTTTCTTGCTACAAATATAAATGATGTTTCTCCTAGAGTTTCCATAATCTGACTTGACTGGTCTCTATTAGAATAAATGGAACAGTAATGCGTATGCTCTGAAGATCCCCCAGCTAAAAGACGCAATAAGTTTATTATGGTGGTCAATGCAGGCCACAGCTAATGACCCCCATCCAGGACATGTCAGAAGATGTCTGTAGGAGAAGATGCTAGCTCAGCAGGTCTGTGAGGCTACACATGCATTTACCTAATTACTGTGTATATTAGCAGGAGGATAGGATGGCTCACTGACTTGTATTCTTCCTACATTACAATTATGAAGAACCTTCCCTCTTCTTCCTTTGTTCTTTGTGTTGTATATCATGTTACAAGTCTAATAGACAGAATGTGGGTAACCTATAACATCTACTTACATTTGATTATTATTTTATACGTGTATTTACTGGCAACTTGCACAGGCAGACCTGGGGAGTAAAACAATATAGTTACAACCAAAATAACTCTAATGTATTTCTTAGGATGTATAATGGTCAGCATATTTCACAGATTCTATTCAATCACATTGTTAGTTGTCTGGGGTTGGTAACCGTACGGCAGCGTCACACGAACTCATTGCAAAATCCGCTTGCTCCTGCGCAACTTTTTTGTACAGAGAACAAGTATACTTTGCGCATGCCTGCCTGCACACAATACTATGCATATTTGCACAGGCACAGCCACTTCACATGGGCGATGGGGAATCACCTTGCCCTGATTTAAATGGCTATTAAGTCAAATGAGGTGCCAGTGGGTATGGGTATACACATCCCTGCGCATACACATGTGCACATTTACGCACATTTTATAGACTCTGTGGGTCTCTTTAGTGTGCAAATGCGCATAACATAGAACAGATGCTATTTTTTGGTGCCCACGGGAACCATGTGCACGAAAAGAAAAGAAATGAGAATGAATCTGTTCATTGTTCTCAGTAAGAGAAACCAAGTAATCTTGTAGAAATGATACCTTTTAGTGGCTAACAAAAATACATAATGATATA
The DNA here is from genome assembly GCF_035609145.1 of Eleutherodactylus coqui. NCBI lineage: Eukaryota > Metazoa > Chordata > Amphibia > Anura > Eleutherodactylidae > Eleutherodactylus > Eleutherodactylus coqui. The sequence goes on along the minus strand of NC_089838.1, from coordinate 105,998,485 downwards.
GCGAGCTTTCGGATCTTCTATCGATCCTTCCTCAGGCTTAAATGGAACTGGTCTGCGGACAGGATACGGATCCCCAACACACAGCAGGACTATAAGATCCCGGGGACATTGAAAATCTTAAGTTTTGCTGGTTGGGATCTGTTGTACTATGGTTTCTAGCAGCACAAGCCCACAGTGTCGGGACCGGCAGCTCTCAGGGTCTCTGTGCCCACACCGCCGGTCCTATCATCTGGGCTGTAGGGGTGTGGCGCAGGGGAGCCCCGTTTTTTGTGCCCTCCCCTGGCCGGCGTAATCCTGGATGCCAGCTCCTGATGCGCGCTCCCGGGCTCAGGGGCAGGCGCCTAGGTAGCTAGGTTGCTGGGGACGCGGCAGGTGCCGTCCCGCGCCGCATCCCTGTTGCCATGACATCTGGGCGTGCTTGCTCTGTCTCTGCCTGTCTTTAGCAGGCCCCGGGGGCTGTTTCTCCCAGCGTCCTGTGATTGGGTCCTGCTGCTGTCGGGCTCCCTGCCCCAATCAGTTGCTGGAGCGGGAGTTCTGACAGCATTTAAACTGCTCAGTTCCCTTTTGACCTCGCCAGGGTATGTTTGGTCTCCAGCTACAGGGATTTTAAATCCCTGGCTGCTGAATACTACTCAGAGCAGTTCAGGAGAACTGCCGGCCAGACGCGGCTGAACTCCGGCTTCAGCGGAAAGATGAGTATACATTTTTTTTTATTTTTACACATTTTAGGATGATTTTCAGGTAAGGGCTTATATTTTTAAGCCCTTCCCGAAAATTCATCCCGCGCTCGCCAGCTGTATTGCCGGCTCCATTGAATTCAATGGGCTAATATTGTTGTTCTCTGCCACAGCTGTTACAGCTGTGGCAGAGGAAAACGATCTTTATGCTGACAGTGCGGGGGGGGGGGGGGGGAGCACTCTTGCCGCTATTGTGGCTTAATAGTGGGACCTGGGGACTTGAGATGCAGCCCAATATGTAGCCCCTCGCCTGCCCTATCCGTTTCTGTGTCGTTTCCATCACTTTCGTGAATTTCCCAGATTTTCACAAATGAAAACCTTAGCGAGCATCCGCGATATGCAAAAATGCTCGAGTCGCCCATTGACTTTAATGGGGTTCGTTACTCGAAACGAACCCTCGAGCATTGCGGGAAGTTTAACTCGAGTAACGAGCACTCGAGCATTTTGGTGCTCGCCCATCTCTAATAATGGACATAATGCTTAAATAATATGGGATACTAAATAAATACATAGAGTATATAATAGGTGATTTTTGCTACTTTCCTACAATCTTTGTCACCCCAACGCTTGTCTTTAATTATACATAAAATTTATTGGGTGGAGTTTGAAAATTCCTGCTTTTTACCCTACTTTTCTGTTATTGCAAAGCTGAAAAACTCGCAGTATTGTGTCATCTAAAAATAGCTTGTTCTTTCCTCTTCCTTTCCGCTTCTAGTTAGTGAGGTTATATGAAATCTCAGTACAGGTTCCTGTGGGGAATTTTTGCAGGCCTACTAGCTAAATATCTTGGCAGGCTTTCGCCACCTTTCTATCCTTTGCTACAAATTGGCACCAATGAACCTGCGGAGCAATAAACCTGGTCAGACTGGCCTGGCGAGCTTTGTCTAAACTTAACCTTTCGCTGCCTTGCAGACCAGTATATACTAATATCTGCATAGGGGAGACAGGCAGATTTGTTTGGGACTGATCTAACTTTGCTCCCTGTAACCAAGGCTAAACTATTGTCACATACTTTTCTTGTATACAAAACACAATGTCTACAAAGTCTATGATGACACTCATAAGTCAACAGAAACTTCTCAGTACTAGCTAGAATGGAGAATGTCATAAACCTGTCTGTATTGTTGCTCCCATTGTCTTACAGGTCTGGTTAGTCTGCATTTTCTAGTTCACTGTTTAGTAAGGATCTTGTCCATTAGACCCATTTTACAGTAAATATAAGCTATGTCCTGTGATAACGTCCACTGCTGAATTGTACCTGCCTGGGAGTGGTGCTATTGATTTGATTTAATAATTAATGCAGTCTGAATACGGGAATAACTCTTAGGCATTGAGATGCTTTCAGTGTATTGCGTGAAGCCATGACACAACTTTGGATGATTACTAGTTAACGGAATTTCAGAAACCTATCAAGTAGAAATGGAAGATCAGAGATGTATGAGCATGTTGTACCAGTTTGCCAGGAATGCCAACAGCAGAGCATCTTTGTATAATAATTGCCATCAAAAAGGACGAACGTCGTCTCTTTGGAAAGCTCTACAAAGACATGCCTCAGAGTTCGGTAAGTGTGATCCTTTATACTGACCATCATAGGAAGCCAAGTTTACTTTTGATCCTTAGCTATTCATAAAGATGATAAGATTTGGTTTTAATTCTGTGCTTTTAACACTGGAAAAACTATTTTTAAAGAAAGTTTCTTTGGAATATAACTTTTCTAATATTTCTCATTACCATAATGTAAATGGTATGCATATAGAATTACTGCTATTGATTGTTAAAGGATTCTTGAAGCCAAATGACTTGCTGCATATTCTAATGTAGAATCAATATGCATTGCTCTGTTATAGGACACTTCCACTCAGAATGAAATTGTAAGTCCTGGATTTATAGGATGAGTATAATAAAACATAAGCACTTCCTCTATACCAATTAAATGGAATGAAAGCCATACCACTATTGCACATTTCAGGTGCAGTTATATCTTAATTTATATATTCACAGGTTTAGTGAATATATATATATATATACATATATATATATATATATATATATATACACACATATATATATATACACACATATATATATATATATATATATATATAATGTGTGTGTATAGAAAGATAGATCTATATATATATATATATATATATATATATATATATATATATATATATATATATATACACGTCTTTACAGAATGCCTGCCAAAATACAATATACTGCTATACTGAAGTATTGCAGTATATTGTACAAGCAATTAAAGAAGTCCAAGACTAAAAAATTGTTTAAAGAAGGCAAAGTTTTTATAACTATTACAGAAATATAATTTTTCAATAAAACCATTTCCTCATATGAATAATTAAAAAGTCAAAACAAAAAAATAAACATTTGTATTGCCGAGTCTGTGAATGTCTGATCTATTAAAAAAAATACATTATTTATTAAACATGATGAACACCACCAAAAAAAAAGTACACAACACCAGAATTGTGCTTTTTTGATAACCTCCATTTCCAACAAAAAAAAAAAACTAGTAAAAAATGATAAAAAAATTGTTACCCTCCCCCCAACATAGTACCAATAGAAATTAAATTCATCCCGCTAAAAGAAATCTTTACACAGATGCATCGATAAAATTTTTTATGACGGTCAGAAGATGGCAACAGAAAGTGATTTTTTTGGTATTTGTATTTTCTGTGAAGTAGTACAATAAAATAAAGGTATATACATTTGGTATTGTCATATTGACCCAAAGAATAAAGTTATGTCATTTCTGCCACACTAGGTACACTGTAAAAACAAGGGCCTTGCTTAAAAAAAGGCGCATTTGCGTTTTTCCACGAAACTTATGAACTTCCTTTTCATTTTTCTTATTTTTGGAATTAACTAAAAAAGAATTGCAGCAAAGTAGCCTCAGGGTAAATTCACACTCAGCAGATGTGATGCAGAAATGCCTACAATTGAAATTCCTTTCCATACTGTGAATGAGGTTATTTTCTGCAGCATGTACGTGGTCTCGTACAAGACCTGTTCAGATGAATGAGACATCCACAGCAATGTAATAAAGGGCTTGCAAACAAGAATATATTACTAGTCAATGATTTTAATAATGTAAATGGAATTTTAACAATCTCTTGCTCATTAACATAAGACGAATGTGGCTGTGAACCTGCAATCAGCATTAAATTAAACCACTAAAATTCTAGCATGAACTTCATGGATCTTGTTAAAGTCTTTAAAAAGAGTAAACCAGATAAAGTAATAGCAGGGGAATGATATTGGTTGGGTGAATTACCTTTAAAGGAAACCTGCCAACTCTTCTAATGTGTCTATGTTATTAAGTATTTATTTTCCCAATACTATAGCACACTTGTTTTATGAAGAATATATACAAAACTGAAATGTCAGTAGAGCTGAAAGGTCCTCTCTAACCCCCTACTGATTATCTTCAGCTCTGTTTGATCAACAGGAAAAGGACATTGCAGTTTTGGATATAGAACAGAGCTTGTTCTACTTCAAATGGCTTTAGCTTCGGATTTATTGTAGCTACAGCGAAGTGTTTGGTCTCATTTTAAAGCTAAACTAACCCAGACATAGTGTGGGCAGAACCAGAAGAAGACAACTGACAGTGGGCCCAGTGAACAGTCTGAGTGGTGAACCCCCATAAATCAACTATTGATAACCTATCCTAAGGATAGGTCATCAATAGTTACATCTTGGAAAACCTTTTTATGTATTTGCTTGATAACTTCATGCTAATCCATTATGCAAATATCTATTTATGGAATACATAATCACATTCTAACTGAATAATTCTATCATAGTTAAGCCCTTTTTACATGAGACGAATGTTAGGCAAACGATGCCTGAGATTTGCCCCTGCATGTACTCGATCCTGTGCTGTCACAGAGGAGCGAGTATCGTTGGCTCACAGCAGAGCGGCTGGATTACACTGAATGATCATCATTCCGGATTTTATGCAGCTTAAACGATGAGTGATGATTCTGAATGATGATCGCTCAGTGTAAATAGCAGCCGTTCAGTATTGAACGGCCGATGTGTTAAGTGAATTGAGAGGGGCGGGGGAGAGCGAGGACTGAAATCTCCTCCAGCCGCCCCTGCCCCCTGCTGGACGATCTGTCAGGGAGCCAGCAATACTCGCTCCTGTGTAACAGCATAGGAGCAATTATGTGCGGGGACGAGTGTCGGGCATTGTTTGCATTGTTTCACTTTATTACTTTCCCTACACTGGAAGAATAAAACTCCAGTAGGGAAATCACAAAAGCTTTGTTTTACTGCTGATTCCAGCATGAACGACCAGCATCTATATTCTTCTTTGAGACCTGGGGCATCATAGCACTGGTGGTAGGTCATCTGTATGGACCACTAATGCCAACACCACCAAGCTTAATTCACGCCACTATTATGGTGCAATGATGGTGCGGAACCAGGAGCTGTGCCCTTGCCCCATCATTTGCAGGTTACAACTGTAATATAATGGTCGAAATTGGAGATAAACTCCATCCAAGTTGTTTATTCCCTCAGATGCTTCAATCAATATTAGTCAACAGAGAGAGGAGGCTCCCTGGGACTGGGATTTACAAAAAAAAAGTAGAAAAGAGTGAAAAAACAAAAATTTCCAAGTAAAAATATCTTTTTAGCAATTACTGAGTCATTTAAAAAAAATATTTTATTATATATATTTTATATTTATTTTGTTTTTTAAATAAATATAAAATATACATGATTGGCATCGCCACATTCTTAATGGCACAGACCAAAAATGAATGCATTATTTATCCTGTTTGGTGAACATTTGAAGAAAAAAAACTAAGCAAAAACAAAGCCAAAATTCCTTTTTCTTTTCATTACACCAACTCGCCGGGGCTGAGGTGGGGTAAGTATCTGCACCTGACATTAAAATTTTATATAGTAACCAGACAACCCCTCTAATGGGAGCTGTACAAATCTTTATGTAATGAACTCACTCTAGTCGTGGCTCCAATGAAACTCTATAATAGGTGCAGAAAGTACATTTGCACTTGGGCCCTAGAGCCCTAGGTAACCCAAAGTGTTTCTGTTCTTTTCTTGGGGAGCCCTTTTACTGCTTTTGCATTGAGACTCAACAGCCACGAGTTATCCTCTGCTTACAGTCGTCGCTTGGTCATATTCTATGGAAGGCAACTAGCTTGCATATTTTTTATACAGTGACTATGCATGGTGCCCGTTGCACACAGCCATTTTTTATATTTTTAAATGTTTCTGTGGAGATTTTTGAATATTAAACTGCAAGGATGTTCGAATTCACCCTAAAGATGCTAAACAAGGATGAGGTTGGGTATTGTGCAATCCAGTCAAGTTATTCTACTTCAGAACCATCAAACCATTTGTATGGACCTTACTTAGTTTTGGAGACCAGTGTCTTTCTCCAAGCTGCGCCACACAGATTGGAACGCACAGTTCCTTAGATTGTAATTTTTTTTTCTTTCAGGGCTGAATACTCCCTTTTAAATAATCTCCAGTGAGCAAATAACATTAGCAGTATGGAAAAATCTACTTCTTCATCCTTAAAGTCTGATTCTCCAAGATGCACATGGCACGTTTGATAGATCACTCCAAGCAGCAATTACAAGCTGTTGGCACTAAAACATTTGTTAAGTGGCACTAATGATTGATGCAGGGCCACAACTAGACTGCTTCACTTTCGGCAACTCCAATAATTTCCTTCCAATATACTGAAAGATTTTTTTCTCTTTATTTTACTGGAAAACAAATTTAGCGATTGTGATGACTTGCTGATGATTAAGAGGTCACATGATTCATTATGTGATTTCGGGATTAGCTGTGACCACAACTTGTGAACAGAGCTATTACAGTCATTTCAGAATCCTCATTAATGGTGGTTAAAATGCAGGGTCTTCATGGATACTAATTAGATAATGTCTGTTACCAAGCGGGATATGCAAACTTATAGTAGCTCATATACATTAGATTATTGTTAATGCATATCGCCAATTGGAGGGGGATCAGCCAACAATCTACTATCACATGAGGAAGGATTTCATTATGTTGAATACTATCTCTGCCAGGACATAAGATGAGATGAATGTTCATGTTTATGGGGAAGACTGTTCGGAGAGTCATCTTATGTTATGGAAATGGCCATATAAGGTCAATATGGTAAAGTTGATAAGAACTCCATAATAAATCTCAAACTCTGCAATCCAATTCCTCAGAGTCAGACTATGTTCCTTCGTGGAACTGATAAAAATTGGTACTCTGTAAAATACCAAAATCAAAAACTTTAGGGTTTTGTTCACACATTGTTGGGGTGGGACATTAGTGGTGAGGCAGAGATCTCTTCCACTGTCACCCCAAATCTTGCTTGACAAGTAGTTTTTTACTTTGATTGCGGATGTATTTTTATATGAAGAGACAGTTCAGCATTTTTCTGAGGCCCAACAGTCTACTATTGACTATGATGAACCAACACTGCTGCCCCCGGAGAATGCTAAGTGCAGATAACAGAAGATGGAGATCCATGGTGCTTTCCTAGCTCTGCAGCCACTTACTTCTAGCAATCGGCAGGGGGATCTAACAATTTGCCATCACTGTCTGTCATGAGGTATTCCCTTTAGGATGCAGTCAATATTTGTGTTTCAGACAGCCATAGCTATATACTTCTATAATCACATAACTTTTTGAAGCCTTGTTTGTTGTAGGCTGAATTTTTAAGAATTATTTTAGCATATGAGTTAAGATGAAAGGGACTCTTTCATATGATTTATGCCTACCAAACTATTCACACCCCTTGGTAGGGTACTCAGAAATTTGTGGATATATATATATATATATATATACATTGTAGAAAAACTAACTTTAGCAGTACAAATTAATGCAAATTAGCCCGGAAGGGCCTGGAAGGCTCCAGTTTATGTCACAAAACCCCTCAGTGTTGACTGATGGTTAAATTACACATGAACATAGTAATGTAAGGGTCTTCCAACAGCCATTGGAGAACTTTATATTTGTAGTCACCTGATTGTAGAAGAATGTTCAGTAGGTAGTAAATACCTTGCACTTTTATTTTTTTATGTGTTTGTCAAGTTTATACTTAACTACATTGCAAAGTTCATTCTTCAAGGGTGGCTGGAGAGGACCAGGGCCAGATGTCTTAGCTGCACTAATACACAATAAGCAGCTCTGTTCAGAGTACAGAGTAGTAATTGCCTAATCAGAGCTATCACAATTGTCATGATGATTATTTGTCAATGAGACTTCAGTATGTAAAATGCCTGATTACCACAGCTGGCTGTATTTTTAACTAGTAGCAATGATAATACCAATACTGGTAGTAATTCAACACAAACTCTATATAATCACATTTTCTAGCCTCTCATGCATTAAAAATCGATATTCAAATTTTATTTAAATACTGGCACACCCTTACAGTTCTCGGGAGAGTCTTTCCTGCACGCAGTGTGCCATATGGTCCTTTTACACGGGACGTTATCGTCCAGATTCCTGTACTCCTATCGGAATTTGGACCATAGTCCTCCTGTGTAAATGTATACAGCGACTGAACGAGAATTGTTCAGTTTCTGCATGCAAAAAAAAGAGAATGACGCGAGGTTCAGTGTAAACAGCAGTCGTTCAATTTTAAATAAAGGCAGGCGGGAGGAGAATGCGCTCTGGCCTGCTCCACCTCCATTCCGGCAGCGCTATGAGGGATGCTAGCGATGTTTGCTTTTGTGTAACAGCACAGGAGCGAGCAGCACTGGGATGGGTATCGGGCATTGTTTGCCCGACAGCTTGCCCTGTGTAAAAGGACCAGTAGATCACTGGTTTCTCTTCTCCAGTTCTCAAGTACCCACAAACATGTCCTAATTCTCTTATAGAGAATGTCATCTATGGTCATTTCTGAGACACTGACAATAATTATATCACAATACTAAGGAAATCCTGAAAACATGACCTCTTTGGGATATTTGGGAACTGGAGTTGAGGGACATTGTCCTAGATTCATAAACAGTCTGCATGCTCTGTTACAGGCGGAAAACAATGGCAGGTCAGACATAGTGTTGTTTTTACACCTTTCTAAGTATAGAAAGTTTGACAAATTATGATAACTGAGTCTCGCTCACTTTTTTCTGACACATTCAATTGTCAAAGAAGCAGTGCAGACTCTTCGTAAATACAGCATTTAGCTTTCTATGCACTGGCGTGACTATAGAGGATGCGGTTGCACCCGGGCCCAGGAGCCTTAGGGGGGCCGTAAGGCCTCTCTTCTCCATATAGGGAGCCCAGTACTATGAATAAAGCAATATAGTTGGGGACCCTGTTATAGATTTTGCATTGGGGCCCAGAAGCTTCAATTTACAACTTAATTCTATGTATTTAGTCCAGAAAAAATCCTCCACCTTCTGTTACGGTTTAGTTTGGTGGGTAACTTCTTTTAGTACTGTTACCAAAAATGTTCAAAAAGAAGACACATTATGGCTGTGCAGATTGCTTAGTGGCTTCTCAAGACGAGGAAATTATATATGATACTAAAAGAAGTTAGAAATATTCTACAATTACAAACTATAATAAACAAATAGACCCAGCCCATGTGGCTTATCATTCCTTACCTGTAAAAACAATCAGGACCTGCTTACTCAGACCATTCGTAAGAGGTTTCAAACTAGTGGGTATAATTGTGTCGACTACTCTTCCTCCCCTAATAGAAAGAGTCTGGCTACATTGAAGCATAGTACTTTTGACCTATTGCACCACTAAATAACAGGGAATACACAATTTCATGGGTTCTTTTCACTTCGGCTGGGGCACAAATTGCATTCCTATGCTATAATAAAAAGAGAACTCTTCAGTCCTAATTTCCTGTAGATTGGCATCGGTGGCCTGACTGCATTCACCATACAGGTGGCTGGCACAAGGGTGGTCACTAAACAGGTGCAATGATGACTTTTCTCACTTTTCCTTCATATGTAGAAAAATTCTGATTTGTCACTTTATTTGCTAGAAGTCACTTCTTAGCCAGCAATGTAGAACCTTGTAATCATCTGGGATTGTATTTACATGTCAGTAACATTAAAGATACATTGTTTTACCCAAGAATGAACAGATTTTGTAGCACTCTCATCAGTACTGACACATAATAAAGAGGGACATTGGTTGCAATCTTGTGGATTGTGCTGATGATTGGAGGGGGTGATGCATTATGAGAGAATGAGGTTCTGGGAAAAGGAGAAGTCCCTGGTATACGCTTGATAAGGAACTAGTGAGACATTCCTTCTCCAGTGTAGGAGGGAGGGGTTGAGTCTGCATACACTTGGCTTACAATCAGTGCATTCTACACTTGGAAACTACAGAGTCACACACCTAAATCCTGTCAAGACTCCTGCCATGCACAGCACTACAGGGGACGCCGTGATCAGAGGGCGCAGGCCAGCCTGGTAAGGGGGCACTAGTATGGCACTTGTGTTTGGACAGGAACGACTTGGCTCATTTCAGCCTTTATTTGTAGGGTTTGTTACTTGCTGCTTGACATGTATATGCAGCTTATTTTATCTATACTTGTCAGGGGAGGACTGTGCTCTCTACATATAGAGAACAAAAAATATTACACTGTTGCTTATGACAGCCGTTCAGCTTTATGTTTCAACTGATATCATATTTTTAGTATCAAGGTTAAACTTTGTGTTTCTTCAGGAAATGTATTCTCAACCATGTTGCTGTTGCTTATGCAGTCGGCACTAACAGATACTGTCGTTTTTAATGTTAGTACATTAGAATTTTAATGCCTAACGTTAGGGTATGATACATGCATCTGTTGTCAGTGATAGTTTTCTTTCTTTTAGTTATATTCGAATTGCTTGTAGCGCCTGCCTGTGCTGTAGTGTTGTACACAGATTGCACTCATTTGCATGAGTCCGTGCCCCCAGGGAGGGTTTGTGCGTCTGAATCGCATTAGTATCAGTTTCCTAGGAAGTGAAGAAGAATAGTATTGAATATTAAAGATATGCAGTACAAATAGGTTGTACATGTAGCACCCAATCGTATACCTGCTTCTCCAGCTCGTTGCTGCTAGGGCCTTTTAATGCTTTTTCCCAGTTACATTTTCATTCAGATCAGAGTGTTCTATTACAAAACAATGTGTTGCCGGCACACGGAATTATCCATCAGTCTGCTATAACAAAAACCTATTTGTCTTATCGGAGCAGCATCTGAAATTGCTGTAGCTAATGAAAGGATTGCTGGACTAAGATTCATGACAGTATTTCATATGAATTGAAGTATATTTGTCATTTTATCAATTGTTTAATTAAATACCTGTGCTTGTAGCTCTTATGCCTCAGACTGTTGTGAATGGGGGCATATATATATTATTTTGCTGATTAGCAACCCCAGAATTACTGCATTGTTATCCATCCACTCATTTCAGTGGGCCGTATCCCTGCCTGACTGGCAGTACGGTGCATGCTGCCACTTCTTTTCCCTTAGCTGCCTCCTGCACCTGACCAATAGGAGTGCTGCCCTGATCTGAGACTCCGCCTCTCTTCCCTGAATGGAGAGAACTAGCGAACAGACATGCAAAGTGTAATTGTACAGTAAAGTAGTAATAATTGTGACAGATTTAGTGACTGTTGGCAACTTCTACCAATCCGTCTGAGCGCTGCACAGCTCTGTTATCAGCAAGAACACACTGATATCTGTTACTGATGCAGAAAGTAGTTAGTTTTATAGAAAGACCTTCTGAAAGCTGTAGTATTGGCAAAAGCATAACACCGCTGTCCTGGAGTCATAGCAGAGCTGGCTTGTAGATGGGCAGAACAGGGCTTTTTTATCAGGGGAATGATGGTTATTTATTGCTCAGTGCTGAGACAAGAGGCAGGAAAGCTAACATATATAGTGTAGATGGGTGGATGGGAGGAAAGCAAGTTGCACAGGCTGTATGTATTACACTGAGCTCTTTTATGCTAGCTAAGCCACTTCACATTACCCATCTGTTACTAGAGACAGGCTTCACTCAATAACAGGCAGTGGACAGCAAGTTAGATGGAAGGGAAAGTCCTAGTGGCAGCACTTTAGAGCAATTTTTCAGACACAAAATGTCATTTTTGATAAATAAAGTAAATTTTTTTTACTGTTTTTCACATTGACTATCGTATTAACAGGCTTTTTTTGACTGTCCTATTAAATATGCATGTTATATACAGATGTGGCGAACATCTACTTGCTAGTAAACCTACAAAAACACTAATCAAAAATAGTAACCATACAAACTGCAGAAATAGTACATCTGTACCACTATAATATATCTGCACCGTCACCACTTATCATGTTGCATCATGAGATGCATTAATAAATACTACAAATAGAAATGCAACTCATCGAAAAATATCAAATCTTCATTGAAATTCCTATATGAATATCTAAAAATGGGTATCCCGGAAAAATATCAATATTACCAATCTACATAATATAAACATTATATTAAAGTGATCCACTAATAATAAATATGTGATAACAAATAGAGTGCAACAAATCCACCCTGTACATCTAATAACAAAACGTTAGCAGATTTAACATATTAAACCAAAGCCTAGTGACATGATCCAAAAATAAAGTGCAATAATACCGCAATATCTGCCATATAGTAGATCAATACAGATCCATATATAATGTAACAAGAGAAGCCCATTTCAATTTGCTCTTCGTCAGGGGTTGGTATAATACTGCTTAGTGCTAACCAACATCTTAAATATGCCCCAGAGCCAATCCGATTACACAGTTAGGCCATTCTCACACACATCATCGCCAAAACGTGGCGATTTTACGGCCGTTTTTGGACGCAGTAACGACAGCTGTTCCTAACGCACCCCATCATGGGGATGGGTGGGGAGGTGCATTAAAAAGCTTGAAAAACCAGCAAAATAGAGCAGAGAGCGCTCAAAAAGATAGAGAGCCTGAAGTCCTACTAACCAGCTATGCTGAGAAGGGGCCACATGTTAGGAGCTGCTCAACACAGCTGCTCGGTGCCCACAACTCTGCTGCCTTATCATGCCAACGCATTGACACAACTGAAGTACACCCCTTCCCCTTGCACATCCAATACATTGGGGGGACCTATATCAGAGGGTTCACCCTGGATGTACCCTTGCCATTTGGATTGCCGTCCCAATTACCACCCAATCCTGCCAGCCTATTTTAGTTACATAAAAGATAGATTTACATTATATACTAGTAATAATGGAAGAAGAAGTTGGAAAAAGAGAGCAAGAGATAATGAGGTGAAAAAATAATCAAGATACTCATCCATTAGGTGCTGCATCAAAACCCCCGACCCAACACCTATTGTTACCATGTGTAGCTTCATCAGGTAAGGCTATGTGGTGAAGACCAAGAAGACCAAGTTTAGTAGCAAATAAGAGCCACTTTACTGGTTTCCGTAAAGGACATTACTAGTTGAGGGTTCTTAGAAAACCTATTTTTATGTGCACTACTAGAGAATTAGAGAAGTTCATTGATTAGAATGGGCACTGGGTAATGCCTAATTTTCCCTGTGGTTGCGCTGCAGAGAGATTGAACACTTACTGGTTCTCTCACAGCTGATGATTGAGGAACTTGCAGTACAGGGCCGTGCAGAGGGCTCTGAAGTGCACATGATTCCTAAGAGAAGATTATGTTGATCATATGACTATATAAGCTGTACTGCTAGGAGGGATAGACTTGTGACAATATAGCAGCCATTTCTCTAATTATTGGATTAGTTGTTGCTTGACTGCTGTTTATTGTACAGGAGATCTTGCCATAACATTAGACACAGCGCAATAAAGAATCAATGCCGTTATGTGAGACTGGCCACAGCTCTATAAGTAGGCTCAGACGACATTTCATATTCGGAACTAAAACTCTTTAGTAACATGTTGCCTTGCTGGTCAGTGACTACCTGGGCATGGGTTTGTGATGAAGCATATGATAGAAGTGAAAGGATAAGGGTCTTAAAGGGGCTGTACTAACACCAACTTTTATCATCTATCTACAGGAGAGTGATAAAAGTCTTATAGAAGGGGATTAGAGATGACCGAGCATACTCGCTAAGAACAATTACTCGAGCGAGCATTGTCCTTAGCGAGTACCTGTCCACTCGTCTGTAAAGATTTGGGTGCCGGCAGGGGGCGGGGAGTGTCAGGGGAGAGCGGGGAGGAACGGAGGGGAAGATCTCTCTCTCCCTCTCTTCCCCCCGCTCCCCTCTGCTCACTCCCGCAACTCACCGCACACCCGCGCCGGCACCCGAATCTTTTCTTCCAAGCGGGCAGGTACTCGCTAAGGACAATACTCGCTCGAGTAATTGTCCTTAGCGAGTATGCTTGCTCATCTCTAGAGGGGATCTTACTGCTGAGCCTACCATCCTGAGAACAGAGGTCCCTTGTTCTTCCTCCTTCTCAATAAGGGCTCACTGCACCCCCAATCTCCGTAGTGAGGGAGAGATTGATTGTAGCAGCAGTAGTGCATGTGCGTCGCCATTCCATCCATTTTCAATATGGGACTGCGGGAGACAGCTGAATGCTTGCACTCGTTATTTTGTCAGCCCCATTGAAATGAATGCAGCATTGCCATGCATGCATGACTGCTGCAACATTCAGTCTGATGTCACTGCAGCTACCCACAGTCAAAGAAGAGGGGAACGTGGGAAACCCATTCTCAGGATCAACGGAGATCTCAACAGTGATAGGTGATAAAAGTTGTTCAAGCAGAAAAACATAATGCATTCAGTAAGTTCATCACTGAGTAGAAGTTACAAGCGGGGAGGAGGCCTAGTATACCTTGGCATAATCTATGGTGAACTTTTCCATAGTTTCCATATACACCTCTGTATTACTGATCTGTGTTAAATGGATCCAGAACACAGCGCTCATAGACAATCCTGGTCAAAAATGTGTTTTTACGGACCTTTCATCTTATACAGAGGCACACAGAGTTTTCTCTCGAAGATCCATATGGAGAACATGGGAATAATTGTGTATGCTGTATTAAGATCTTGTCCTCTAGTAGCCTTGCTTGGAGGGGAGAATATACTGCTCCACCAGGCACCATACAGCTGCACATGGAGTAAATATATCTCTATAAAGGGACTGCATGTGTCAGTGTACAGTCAGGGATGGCAGCTTCGCTGTGTGCTGGCAACCTTATGAAGAATCTGTCACCACTATTATACCCTCTTCTCTGAGGGCAGCATAAGGTGGTGGCAGGCTTGCTGGTTGCAATAATATTTCTGTCTGTGAGGTAGCTTGTCAGCAACTTGCATGTCAGTGGCATCACACACAGAGAGGATTACAGGAAGTAGTCCTTGATATTCAGGAGCTGTGGGATGATCTCCCACCTGCCCTTTGGCCACTAATTGACAGCTGTATGCATATTATTGTGCATAGAAAGACAGCTGTAACTCAGTGGCTGGAGGGTGGGCTGGATGGAGCTAGCCTGCAGCTCATGAATAGCGAGAACTACTTCTTGTAAGCTATGTGTGCTGTTACTAATAAAATGTAAGTTTCTGATAAACTAATGCACAGATACATAACACAGCAATAGCACTGCAATGAGAGGAGGCAGGATGGGGGTGGGGCTAAGTGGTGCAAATTAGGTCCGCCCCATCCCGCCTCTCTTCATTGAAAATAGTGCAGGGGGGTGGAGAGGAGGCAAAGAGGGGGCGGGAGCTCAGAGCACTGCTCTCAGCTCTTCCAGTCTCCTCCCCCTGCAGAGAGAGACGCCGTATATCGGCTGGCGTGAAAACCCGGCCGATATATGGTCATCTGAATGCGCCCTTAGGCTGTAATCAAATCTGTTAAAATGCTGGGCAGTCATAATGGAAACTAAATTAATTTTTCAAGAAAGATCCCCTGATGAACTACTGATGATGTAAATGTTTCTGAAGTAGTTTGAGGATACTCTAAGTACTTCACATCGGACCCTACAATGATCTGTTTTTTTAGGTTATTGCATGTCATACACTATATGGGACCAGGGAAATTACAGAATTATGAAACTAAACACATCTCTAAGTGAATGTGATTGTCAACCTTCAGCTCTTAAAAGTCCACTCCACTTTTTTTTGCCATTTATTATATAACTATCCCCCCAGTATATATATATATATATAAGTCAGCTAACATTACCTTTCTATCTGAAACTCCTGGAGTCCTTCTCCTCAGGTCATCATGTGATCTCATTTCGACCACCTGATAATTACTTGGGTTTATGTTTTCTCAAACCAGTCAGTTTCTCAGTCAGCATAACTCCTGTGTGATGATATTACACACCTATTACCACACATGCTCTTCAGAGGGGGGCACAGACACTTCTACCACAGTTACTGATAATAATCATACAACTCATGTTACACAGTTATAATAGAGGAGATCACACTTTTACCTCCTGACTGCATACTTATGATCTGTAGTTTATTGAGGTGAATCTCAGGTGTTCAAATTGAGATCACATGACCACCTGAGGTGAATGCAGAATACCATCTCTGCCCTACTGGCTCTAGCTGGTCATGTGATGTTGTGCTGATACATTGTGGGATTGATAAGTATCAGACCGGACGCTGCACTGCATGGAAGTGACTGCAATATACAGCAGAGACCTCCAGAGTGTGACAGGCAATCAAGTGAATGGAGCAGAGATGAAAACTTATATTTTAGCTAAAGGGGCCCTTTTAAGCTATTGTGAGACTACTAGTCCCAGCATGCTAAATCAGTCTGCAGCTTCAGGGCATGATGAGGTTAGTAGTTTCATAATAGCTACAGACAAATGCTTTTCACACAGTATTGATTAACTCTATTGAGACACATCAGTTACACTATATACTTTAGAAGAGAAAATAGACCAGAGATCGAATCAGGGGCGTAACTATAGAGGGTGCAGGGGATGCGGTTGCACCCGGGCCCAGGAGCCTTAGGGGGCCCATAAGGCCTCTCTTCTCCATATAAGGAGCCCAGTACTATGACTAAAGCATTATAGTTGGGGGCCCTGTTACAGGCTTTGCATTGGAGCCCAGAAGCTTCAAGTTATGCCTCTATGCAGCATGGTTTAGGTATGGGTACGGGTACAAATACAGAAAGAGGTGGGGGGCGGGGGGGGCAGCTCCCCTTTTGCATCAGGGCCCCTGAGCCTTTAGTTACGCCCCTGGATTGAATGGAGTCAAAAAGTGTTACACTGTGATGTCTGCCTGACTCTAAATAAATCTTTGAAGAAGTTAAAAGTTACACATAAGTAGGTTTCCTCTACTGTGTATTGGGGCTGCCAACCTGGACACGTGCACCATGAAGGAGCGGAGTGGATTTCTTGAATACAGTTATATATTTTAGGGCTGAAAGCCTTTAAATAGCAAGAGAATGCAAAGAATCCAAATGCAGGAGTGGGAGCAAAAAGTAAAATGTATCATGTTGCCAGGAAACTCATTCTGCATAAACCAGGCCATTTACCCTCCTTTCAC
Source organism: Eleutherodactylus coqui (assembly GCF_035609145.1). Lineage (NCBI taxonomy): Eukaryota > Metazoa > Chordata > Amphibia > Anura > Eleutherodactylidae > Eleutherodactylus > Eleutherodactylus coqui. The sequence goes on along the minus strand of NC_089838.1, from coordinate 105,981,247 downwards.
AAGGCCTCTGCCATTCTCTCTCCTCCTCCAGCCTACAGATGTGCAGTGCTGTCAAAAGATGCATTGTGCAAAGGACCCGGACCTTGTCACAGCTCAGTCATGTCACTGCGCTGCACTCAGGGTACTGTCATAGCTCTGCTGTAACAGACCCTCAAACCAATGGGTTGCTGTTTGGGAATCTTCTTGGGGAAGAAACTCTTCAGTTGTTCAGGTTAGTTCAGCTAGAACAAAAACAGTAAACTGCCAATAAACTAACATCATCAATGACACTTCAGATGTAGTTGGGTTGTATTTGTTGTTTTACCCTTTGGCATTGCATTGGCATTACGTATTGACAACTGCAGAATGCATTGGGATTATTGATCTGCAGTCTCATGTAAAACCACATATATACGATCACAATGATGCAGAAGATATATAAAGTCAATGATAGTCCAATTACTAGTTTGGCTCTGCTATGTCTGTATATTATGACATATCCATATCTAGTATTCTGTTTTCACATCCATTCTTCACAAACGTGATCTGGAAGAGTTAAAGGTCTGCCGGAGCCGGAAGCCCGCAGGGCGGTAGGAGGAAGGCAGCATGATAGGGTTAACGGGGAGGAGGGGGGTTAATTAGAGTAGAGGATGCCGGGAGGGGGCGGAGCTTAGGAAGAGGGGGTTAAATAGAGGGGTAGCGCAGGGAAAGGCCATTACAGCGTCCAGAAGAAGAGGAAGAAAGAAGCTGAAGTTAGAAGACCCCAGCGGACCGAAGACCCCAGCGGACCGAAGACCCCAGCGGACCGAAGACCCCAGCGGACCGAAGACCCCAGCGGACCGAAGACCCCAGCGGACCGAAGACCCCAGCGGACCGAAGAGCCCAGCAGTCCCAAAGAGCCCAGCAGACCTGAGGTGCCCGGCGGAGCTGAAGAGCGCGGCAGACGGCAGCGAGGCAGGGAGACTGAAGACCGGAGACCCGAGGTGCCGAAAAAGAAGCAGCGGAGGCAGTCCCAAAGAAGAAGAAAAGAAAAAGAAGAGCCCGAAGACCAGCCACTTACCGGGAGAAGATGGAGGCGATCCTCGAGAAGATCCGGGCGGAGGCAGAAGAAAGGGGGCTGGACTGGCTTGTCCAGCTCTCCGGTGAAGCCCGGGGAGCAGCGGCGGTATCCACGGCAGCGGCGGCAGAAGCAGGAGCAGCGGGAGCTCGAGCGGAGGCGGCGGGAGGTGCAGAGGCGGCTGCAGAGGTCCGGAGTCGGAGGACAGGTGCGGGGCCGGCGGCGGCAGCACCAGCGGGGCTGGCAAAAGAGCGGCCGCGGAGGGCGCGTGCACCAGAGAGACTGAGCCCCGAGCACGCTCCCTCACGCAGGCAGAGGCTGCGGAGTGCCTCTCCGGCCCCCCCCCGTAGTAGGCTCCCCCCGGCAACACCAACAGGCAGGGGGAGCAGGGCGGGGAGGACTCCCGCCAAAAGACGAGGTGCGGCGGGCAGCGCGAGGCCCCGTGCTGAGAGGGGGGCGGGGCCAAGCGCTGCACAGAAAGCAAAGAGCCTGGAAGGGGTCGGGGGCTGCTCACCCGGAGGTGCATCGGAGGGGGAGCAGCCCTGCAACAGTTCAAGTGACGGGCGGCCCGCGGTTTCTCGGGGCCCGGCGGCGGAGTCATCCGGAAGGCGTGCGACGGCGACAGAGGTGGCCTATGTTTCTTCGGCACCAAGAAGATCGGAGGCGGTTGCGGTCCCAGCAGAGCGGTCACAGCCCGGCGTTAGCAGAGTCCAGGAGGAACAGCGGCAAGACTGGTCGGCGGCTGGTGGGTCCACAGCCCCTACGCAGCCAGGTGAGTCATGCTCTATGTCTGGTGTGTCCAGCAATGTTAGCCGCGTGGCGCATGCGGGGTCTAGTAGTGGGGTATTTGCGGGGGGTAGCGCTGCATTAACTAACGCGCTAGGGGTAGGCGGCGAAGCAGGTGCATTGCTGGGGGTGGTATTAGAATTGCTGAGGAGGCAGGGGGTAGGTTACGCTCCGTCGCCTGTCACAGCATGGAACTCACCATGCAGTGCGTCGTCCAGCATTAGGGACGGACCGGGAGGACCGTTTGCTGGTGGGACTGGGGTAGGACAGGCGGTTGGGGTGTTACAATCTGCCCCGCTGGTAGGACAGATGTCCACGAGCGGGTTACAGACGGGGGCACAATCCACTGGGGAAATCTCTCAAGTGGGGGGTGCAGCAGGTACGTTGGAGTCAGGGGGATCGGCCGGGGTGGCAGTAGCGGTCCAGACAGAAAAGGACGGGGAGGGGGTGCGGCTAGACGATAAGGCAAAAGGCGAGGTCTACGTCTGCTTTGAGGGCCCGTTGGGGGCCCACCTAAAAAAAGAGGTGAGGGAAAAGATTTGGAGGGACGAATATGTCGAGATATTCTCCCTCCTACCCTTGGAAAAATTTAATTTAGACAAGGGAAAGCGGACTGAGTTTAAAAAAGAGGAGGAGGAGAAGCGTAGGTGGCGCCTTATACCCCAGACGTTCGCGAACTGGCTGCAGGCGTTTGCCATTCTAGCGAGCGTAATCGGAGAAAAAGCGCCGGACAATTGCTCCGGCCTTTTCTGTTACATGGACTCCATTGGTGAGGCCTATCGAGTGTATGGGGGACAGACCTGGCTGCGCTATGATGAGCAGTTCAGGCAGCGTAAGGCAGTGCGCCCATCGATCAGATGGGATCACAAAGATATAGGTCTATGGTTGAGAGTAATGGCCCCCGCGCGGTTCGGTCAGCCCTTTCAGGGCAGTGCCGGGTCCTTCGGCTCGGCCTCTAGTTCAGCCGGGGGGCAGGGTGGTTCAGCAGGGGGGAGTAGGACCGGGTACTGCTGGCAGTACAACGAGGGTCAGTGCAAGTTCGGAGCAACATGCAAGTTCCGTCATGCCTGCTCTCACTGCGGCGCGGGGTCTCACGGGGCTGGCAGATGTTTCAAGAAAGGAAAGGGAAAAGGTCCAGGGGGTTTTGCGAAAAGGGATGACCCCAGTGATTCTGGAAGAGATGGTACCGTACCTAAGTAGGTACCCGGATAGAGAGAAGGCGGAGTTATTGTTTAAGGGTTTTAGGGATGGTTTTCACATCCCGCCTCCGGTTCATGGGGTCCCCTTTTCGTTAAAAAATTTACGTTCGGCGTTAGAATATCCGGAAGTGGTGACGGAGAAGCTAATGAAAGAGGTTAGGTTAGGGCGCATGGCGGGGCCGTTTGAAGAGCCACCCGTGCAAGACTTTGTGGTGTCACCTTTGGGAGTGGTACCGAAGAAGGAGCCGAATAAATTTCGGCTTATTCACCACTTATCGTACCCAAGGGGGGCGTCTGTAAACGACGGAATAGACCCCGAGCTATGCTCGGTGGTGTATACATCGTTTGATGCGGCGCTTCATTGGGTTCGGAACTATGGAAGGGGGGCATTGATGGCAAAGGCTGACATAGAGTCAGCCTTTCGCTTGCTGCCAGTAACACAAGAAAGTGTGAGGTTGTTGGGGTGTTTTTGGGCAGGGAGTTATTTTGCGGATCGTTGTTTGCCCATGGGATGCTCAATCTCATGTGCATACTTCGAAGCGTTTAGTTCGTTTTTAGAGTGGGTGGTGAAGGACACGGCGGCAGTGCAGTCGGTCATTCATTACCTGGATGATTTTCTGTGCGTAGGGCCCGGGGGTTCGCCAGTTTGTGCGAACTTACTGGGAACCTTGCAATGGGTGGCCAAACGGTTCGGGGTGCCTCTGGCACCGGAAAAGACGGAGGGGCCCACAACTTGTTTAAGTTTTTTGGGCATCACCATTGACTCTGAGGCAATGGAGTGCCGATTACCAGAAGAAAAATTAAGAAACTTGCAGGAGGAATTAGGTGCGGCGCGGGTGGCGAAGAAAATCACGCTCAAAGGGCTGCAGTCACTGCTGGGCAAGCTGAATTTTGCCTGCAGGATCATGCCCATGGGCCGGGTTTTCAGTAGACGGTTGGCGGCGGCAACAGCAGGGATTCGGGCCCCTCATCACTTTATCCGTTTGGGAGTTAGTCACAAGGCGGACCTGGCAGTTTGGTCCGCCTTTTTAGAGAAGTACAATGGCAGGTCGGTAATTATGGGGGAGGTCAGTAGCAACGTGGACTGGGAGCTCTATACAGATGCAGCAGGGAGCGCAGGCTTTGGGGCCTATTTTCAAGGTAGATGGTGTGCGGGGGAATGGCCGGAGCAGTGGAAGCAAGAAGGCTTAGTTCGGAACTTAGTACTATTGGAATTATTTCCAATAGTAGTGGCTATCACACTGTGGGGTAACCACTTCCGTGATAGAAAAGTAAGATTCCACTGCGACAACATGGGGGTGGTGCAGGTGATTAACAACCTCTCTGCGTCATCCCCCCCGGTGGTTAACCTGCTGCGTCAGTTGGTGCTAGAGGCCTTGTCATTAAACATGTGGGTAGTAGCGGTACACGTTCCAGGTGTCGAGAACTCAATTGCGGATGCTCTCTCTCGCTTTCAGTGGGAGCGGTTCCGGACACTGGCGCCGGGTGCGGAGAAGGAGGGGAGGAAGTGCCCGTCTCGAATCTGGAACGTGGTAAGCGAGCAGTGGGGGGCCTGATAGAACGGTCACTGGCTCGGCGGACTAGGGCAGCATATTGCGCAGCGTGGAGCGAGTGGGAAGAATGGTTGAGGCAGCGTGGGGGGGAGCGTTCAGAGGAGGATAGAGTGGGCTTGCTGTTGAGTTGGTTGGGAGAGAGTGCAGATTTGGGTCGGTCAGTGGCAAAAGTGAACCAGTTTATAGCGGGGGTGGCTTTTGGGTTTAAAATACGGGGGGTGGAGGACGCGACAAAAAATTTTTTGGTAAAACAGGCGCTGAAGGGTCTGAGGAGAGGGAAAGGGAGACAGGACACTAGGCGACCGGTATCATTTGATGTTTTGGAGAAATTAGGGGAGGCGGTTGATGTTGTTTGCGGAAAAGAGTTCGAGCGGCGGTTGTTTAGGGCGGCTTTTTCATTTGCATTTTTCGGGGCCCTACGGGTAAGCGAATTGGTGTCACCTAGCAAGACCGTGGGGGGCGGCCTGCAGGCGGAGGATGTGCGGTTGGTAGACGGGAGGTTGGACTTGCTTATCCGTCGGTCCAAGACGGATCAGCAAGGACGGGGGCAGGTGATCCGGTTGGGTGAGGTGCCGGGGGCCAGTATGTGCCCTCTGAGTGCCTGGGAGCAGTATAGCAAAGGGTTAAATTTTCGCACGGGCCCATTTTTGCGGCACGAGACCGGGGAATTTTTGTCGCGTTTTCAGTTTATAGCGGTGTTCAAGAAGGCCTTAGAGGTGGCGGGTTTTAATAATACACAGTTCGGGTCTCACTCATTTCGGGTGGGGGCGGCGACGGAAGCGTCAGTAAGAGGTATGGGGGAGGAGGCAGTGAAGAGGATAGGTCGGTGGGAGTCAGGGCGTTTTAAATCATACGTGCGACCCCACCTGCTTTAAATTCAAGGCGGGGTCGTCTGGAGGGTGGGGGGGGTCATAATGGCGGTTTGCTAATATAGTATTGTTGCTGTTTATTTTACAGATGGTCGTCCAGCATTAGTTTGGATCTTGGGAGACTCCTATGTTTTTTGGGGAGCAGAGAGAGCGGGGGTACGGCCGAATGGGAGGCAGCTACGGTTTCAGAAGAGTGAGGCGATAGTGAGATGGATGGGGATTAGAGGGATGACTTGGGGCAGCGTATTGGAGGAAGTTGAAAGGCGGGTTAGGTGGGATAGGGCGCTGGAGGTTTTGGTCATACACGTGGGAGGAAACGATTTGGGAAAAAGGAGGTTTAGGGACCTATCAAGGGACATAAGGTATGACTGTCTTAGACTGCAAGCGTCATACCCGGGGACGGTCGTAGTGTGGTCCGAAATCGTGCCTAGGAAAGTTTGGAGGGGGGCGCAGTCGGAGAAGGGCCTGAACAGAGCAAGAGTGAAGCTCAACAGGGAAGTGTCGCGGTTCCTGGGCAGCAAAGGGGGGGTAGCAGCGCGACATATAGACCTGGAGAAAGGGGTCGGCAATTACTGGAGGTCAGACGGCGTCCACTTAAATGACATCGGCATTGACCTATGGACGGAAGGATTGCAGGAGGGAATTGAGCGGGCGCTATTGGTGTGGGGGGCGGCGCAGGCTCAAGGTGGTCGAGCCTCACTTGCTGTGGCAGGGGAGGGGGAGGGGCCCTTGGAGCCCGTGTAGAAGGTTAGTGGGGGAAGGCAGGGGCTACATAGCCCCTTCCCCCCTTTTTTGTATTTGGTCAATCGTGGCCTGTCGCCTCCTGGGTTACAGGGCGGAGCCCTGATAGTCGGTGGGAGAGGCTAGCCAGGGGTGGCTAGCCGGCCTCGGGGTCGGGAAGAAACGGCGGCCGGAGGTTAATGGGGAGTTTGCTTGGGCTCCCGAGTCTGCCACCGGCGGCGGGAGGAAGAAGGTTTTGGAAATAGCGTCGCCTGAGCCAGCCAAGTTGCGGCTGGTGACCGGGACAGCTATTTCCTCTGTTGGTTTGAGGCGACAGGATATTTTTAGAAGTAGGAGGGGCTCCAAGGTCCTCTTCGCAGGTTTTCCATTAGGGAATGTTTATAATGGTTAGGAGGTTATAATGGTGTATGATATATTTGAAAGGAAATGCGTTTAAAAATTTTATGTTAATGTTGTTTGTTTTAATAAATTGGCTGCTGTGGCCAAATTTTATCCAACAGATGGTGTCGGTGGTCTGTTCGGGTAATGGTAGGTGGGGAGGGGGATTTAAAGGGGTAAGGTCATAGCAGCATACGACTCCGTTATACCCGGGTCAAGGTCTGCCGGAGCCGGAAGCCCGCAGGGCGGTAGGAGGAAGGCAGCATGATAGGGTTAACGGGGAGGAGGGGGGTTAATTAGAGTAGAGGATGCCGGGAGGGGGCGGAGCTTAGGAAGAGGGGGTTAAATAGAGGGGTAGCGCAGGGAAAGGCCATTACAGCGTCCAGAAGAAGAGGAAGAAAGAAGCTGAAGTTAGAAGAGTCCCGCCCGCCCGCCCTAGAAGAAACCCAGGGGGGGAGAGGGGTGGGATCACGGGAAAGGGCTTTCGTCATAGCAGCAGGGGAGGGGGAGGGGCCCTTGGAGCCCGTGTAGAAGGTTAGTGGGGGAAGGCAGGGGCTACATAGCCCCTTCCCCCCTTTTTTGTATTTGGTCAATCGTGGCCTGTCGCCTCCTGGGTTACAGGGCGGAGCCCTGATAGTCGGTGGGAGAGGCTAGCCAGGGGTGGCTAGCCGGCCTCGGGGTCGGGAAGAAACGGCGGCCGGAGGTTAATGGGGAGTTTGCTTGGGCTCCCGAGTCTGCCACCGGCGGCGGGAGGAAGAAGGTTTTGGAAATAGCGTCGCCTGAGCCAGCCAAGTTGCGGCTGGTGACCGGGACAGCTATTTCCTCTGTTGGTTTGAGGCGACAGGATATTTTTAGAAGTAGGAGGGGCTCCAAGGTCCTCTTCGCAGGTTTTCCATTAGGGAATGTTTATAATGGTTAGGAGGTTATAATGGTGTATGATATATTTGAAAGGAAATGCGTTTAAAAATTTTATGTTAATGTTGTTTGTTTTAATAAATTGGCTGCTGTGGCCAAATTTTATCCAACAGATGGTGTCGGTGGTCTGTTCGGGTAATGGTAGGTGGGGAGGGGGATTTAAAGGGGTAAGGTCATAGCAGCATACGACTCCGTTATACCCGGGTCAAGCCTTTCAGCTTTGCTTTTGAGTTTTTAAGTGATTGTTAAGTGGTGTTTCTAGGATAGAGCTGGCTTCTTCCGATCTGCTGACCTCATGTATCTTCTCCTGTAACATTAAGACAGGATATTAGATACTTGGCCACTTTGCCAGAGCTAAAACGCTGTTGCATAGTTTTCACTGATATGGTTCTTGTTGACTTGAATGGATTGTTATTATCCCAATGTGGTTTCTCTTTTTTATGAAGTTAAATGGTAAAGTGCCTCTTATAGGACATCTGAGCATTGCTACGTGGGTCAATGGCTTGTTATGTAACTAAACTTGGCACACCGCACATATTAACACTGACATTCTAGCTACATCTGATAAGCTGCAGAGATCATTACATGTGTTTAGTGGTTTTCTAACAGCCAGATTTGCTAGTAAATCAAGGATATTGGCATTTAAATCAAGCGTAAAAGTAAATAAGGTTATATGAACAAAAGTTGGGTGTGAACAACTGCATACAAGATACAAGTAGTTGAGCTAAACTGTGTTTTCTTTCAAACTATTCAAGATACGAAATTTAAAACATTTGCTAAGTTTTTCAACTTTTCCAATAGATTCATTCGATATGTACATTGTATGGTTTTCAAAGGTTGGACATACCCTTAAAGAGGATCATCAGATCTCCTATGTCACCCTGTCTGAGGGGGAACAGGATAAGATGCTGAGCTATATATAGATAGTTTTCTCTTATTTCAAACAGCATTTTGCTGTAAAAAGCTGTTGAAATTCCATCAGGACTCGGAGAAAATCTGCAAGTACTGCCCCCCCCCCCCCTCCCACTGAGCACTTGACAACTCTCTCATAGAAACTTATACTGGAGAAACTGTCGATCGCGCTCTGTGGGTGGTGGAAGCAAGACTCGCATGCTTTCTCTTTGAATCCTGGCAGCATTTCAGTAGCTTCTTACATAAAAAAAATGCTGAATGAAATAAATCCCTGAGTTTTTTTTTCTTCACCTCTAACCTATGCTGCCCTCAAATATGGTAGCATAGGAGGATCAATAGAGCCACTTTAAAGGAGTTTTCCCATAACTTGAAATTGTTTTACACCCACTCTGCCCTTCCTGGTTGCTGCAGACCAGGACTTATGACTGTTGCAGCCAATCACTGGCCCCAGCAATGACCCAGTGATTGGCTGCAGCAGTCACATGTCCTGGTCAGCAGCAACTAGGAAGTACAGAGTGGTTGTGGAGCAATTTTGAGTCGTGGAAAAACCCCTTTAAGGCTCAATTCATATCACATTTTTTCATATAGTTGTCAATATACTTTTGGACATAGAAACATGTATCTAATGACATACTCTACAGTATCCATAGACTTCTAAGCCGCAGATACTATATATGATGATAGTGTCTCCTTTAGGTATACATCTAAAAAGTTTATGCGTGGATACCTTTTCTTGACTGCACTGAAAGCATTGGCTGCAGAACTTTTTAAAAAAGGGTATAACAAAAAAATATATATAATACATACTTTTGTTTATATAATGGGAGTTAACCCTTTCCAATCCACTGTCTGACATCTAAAGACATTCTGATTGAAGGCTGCAAAGCTTCCGATGGTGGAAGACGTATGGCAGGGTATTCTTACTGTATATTACTGGACGCTCTGTTATTGGGGGCCTCTCCAGCATGTCCAATACCGCAGTACTGGTTCTAGCCAGCAGGTGGTGCCATTGTATAATGGCAGAAAGAGAAAAACCCCTAGGAAAACCTTGAATCCACAATTGGATTGCAAAGGGTTAACTCAAACATAACTGTATTCTGTATGTTTGTATACATTTGCACATAACATATTTGGATCCATTTGAAACTAAAACACAAACAACATTCACTATCCTAATGTAAAGATGGAAACGAATGTCAGAGCACCTTTCTGACTGATCCATTTGATGCAAAAAAAGGATACAGTTGACACAATGTTACATTGCTTTTGGCAGAATGTTTTTTTCTTCTTAAAAAAGGCATAGAGGGGAACAAATGAGCTATGGCCCCCACTCTCCTATATGTATACCTCTTTCAGAAGAAGCTGCATCATAGTTTATGGTGGTTTATGCTATATGTATTATATTACATTCACCAGGAATACTTAATGTGTGCTTATATTATGCTTTCGTTAAAGAGGATCTGCCAGCACTACTGAAATGTCTCTTTTAGTACATACTTGAATTCTCATGTAATAACATTTCTGAAATACTTTACCTCTTAACTTGGTGTTAATCTGTTCCTCTGTTATTCTTCCTGAATATGTATGAATAACTTGACTCCTGCGTATAACCATTCCCCTTGTCCAATGGGTGTTACCTACACAGTCTGATACTAGCACCCCTGACTGGTAACACCCGGCTATCAATTTAGTCATAAATTTCTGGAAGACAAGGTTCACTTTTCCTTCTAGAGAAGACTCTGGCTTTGGCTCATAATTCCAGTTATTGGAATAAAATCACGCATGATTGTGCGTTGCGAGATGTGCAAATCTCACACATACGAACCCCATCCTTTTGAATGGGGTCATACACATGCACGATGCTTTCCTGCATGGCACTGCGATGCTATGCGGGAAACAAATCGCAGCATGTTCTATCTTGTGCTTGCTCTTGCATCACAGCGCCCACTGTTTTCAATGGAATCAGTGGTAGCATCACTCCACGTGCTAGGTGAATGCAGTGCAATGTGAAGGTTAGCTATTGAAAACAATGGGATAAACGCCACAATCCTCTGCCACAGCTGATCCCTGCATCCTCGAAGCGATGAGAGGCTGTTTTGCCATGAAAACATCTTGGGTACTGTTGTACCTTGTTGACTGATCTAGATTACGGTTTTCTCCAGCAGGTTTCGGGGTATTTTGTAGCTTCCGAATTGTATCGTGTGCACACATCGTGGAGCAAATTAGACACAAGCTATCAGCCTACTATCCAAAATGGCTCTCTGCCCAGAAACAGCCAGACAGGGCCTTTTATTGTACAGACACACAATGGGCGTGCAACAGGTTACATCAGTAACATATAGGATTCTCATTTGTCGGATCATATAGAATCCCCCGCCTCCCCCTCTCCCCACCTCTCTCAAGTAGGAGCCTTTGTCTTTAACAACATGTGGCCAAATCTGAAAGTGAAAGTAGATATCTCTTTGTTGAAGAAGATTCTGTGTGGGGGATGGGGAGGACTGGGAAAACACTCAAGATGAACACATAAGCAGTAACATAACACTGTGATTTAACTCTTTCCTTATGCAGCAGAGTTCCACATTAGGGTGAAGTCACAAAACACACATAATACGTCTAGTTTAGTACAAATCGATAGACATTTTATATTAACTAATCATCATGTCTATCACAATCCCCCCTTAAAATGTCTATCCTCTAACTCTCTATCTGATTTTCACAGTTCTCTGCGCGTGAGCCTATAACAGGAGCGCGTTGAAGGTTCGTTTTAGAGTCTTCAAGGGGGTGTAGGACTTGTCCACTCCTTCTGGGGATGCATCCAGCGAGCTCATTGTGGGAGCGGCTTTTCCAGCATCAGTTTCACAGGTCTCTCTGACACAGGGGATAACACAGCAGACTAGAACAGAAAAGATAACCATCAGTTCACATACAACAGCGACGCCCGTCTGTGCCAGGATCCTTTACCACCCGCTCATCCATGGCGAGTACTGGTCCCAAAAGTTAGCTCTTTTTAGTTAGTGCGGTCAGCTTCTTAATGGCAACTGCGTCTTTACCCACGGGTCACGTGTTGTCTGGGATGTAGGTACAACAAGTCTCCCCTATCATCTTACAGACACTCCCCTTTTTAGCTAAAGTCATATCTAAGGCCATTCTATTTTGAAAAGTCATAGTCGAGGTAGGTCCTATTGGTCGACTAGTCCCTATAAGGCGTCTCTAGTATAATTTATAAACCGCTGCTAATTATAAAAAACATAATTAATCCAGTCAACATTTTATTTACCCTAATGATCAGGAAAATGGACTCGAATCTAGTTTTAACTTGGTCTCTATTTCTAAAACTTGTCAGGTACCCCCCTTGGCTATCCTATGACGTCAATGTATACGTGTAGATCAAAACTACCACAAGGGGTCTCTCTTCTCGCTCTAGTATAATGTTACAATACTAGTAGTGTGCACAGGTACGCACGGCGTGGGACTCCCTAATCTTCACCCACACCAATGTTCCTCCTGGAGATAGTCCTAATGGTGAACACGTCCAGGTCGCCTCACCCTGACCCTACACTACCTAGTGACAAGACTGGAAGGAACCGCCGTACCTATGCGGAAAACAAGGATAGACCAACATGACAGGATAACCACAAAACACAGACTGAGTTGGATCGAGATAAAGTAACTATTGGGGGTAACCTCATTATCCTCAATGTTGTCTGACAGGATGTGGAGGAGCATAAGGGCTTTACTAAGGCACACTCCCCTGTCCAATTACCCTCCAGGTGGGTCCTCTACCTCATGTCTCCACAAAGCCAGTAAACGTCTCCTAAGGACTGGACCTGATTCTTCGTCCATTCCCCTCCTAGTGTACTGTTGGAGGAGCGATACCCGTTGGTGAGTTCCCCAAAAATCTCCCTCCACCCTGCCTATTTGCCTGGCAGGTGTAGTTTCCAGGGTAGTCAGTAATACTCTCTCTCCGGTGCAAAACACTTAAGTAGTTATAGAGTATTGCTTCTTCCACTTCTCACGGACAGTGTAATTAGCGGAAATGTTCGTGAAGAGACTAATAAACCACTCTTCAGCATCTACCGGGAGATTTAGGGGGACCATCCCCGAGTGTAGTCGGGCACTACCGCACACGCAACAGTTAGACTTGTTGCTCCTGTTAGCATTGTACCTCATCAACTCCAACCAGAAATTCTGGTCAGAGTAGCCAGTCGCTACTGTCAAGGTTTCCTCAAAAGGTAGGGTCGGTTATGATCATCATGTTCGTCAAGGTCTTTATCTTACGGCGGAGGGGGTTAATTATGGGCACGGGACTAAGTGAAGGCTTCCATTCGGGTGCATCTACCATATCCCTTATTTTAAACTTCCCTAAGGGATCTGTCCTCCCGTACCGGTATGTCCCCAGACTATAAGTCCCTCCGTCCCCTGGGCTTGGATCTCCCATGGTTAATGTAAAAACCGCATTAAAACCAAGCAACATACTAAGTTCAGCCTTCCAATACCTGCTGTCCTTATTATTCTCAAGGAGGGTTATACGACTAATTAGGGATTTCCCGCTCCTATCTTTCTTATTTAAGGCACTTCGCGGTTTATAGGACCAGTCTGTTCCTGCGTTCCATCCCACTAATCCCCAATAACGGCAGTCTTCTCCCCAGACGTTATCAGTGGCGCGAACATATTGTATTCCCCGGGTATATGAGTCATATAACCAGCTGGACTGAGCTAAATCTGGTCCGCGGTGGGATTTTGCGCCTAGACACGGGACCACAGTACAATAGTTGAAGGAATATGCGGCTACTTGAGCATTGGACGAGCTATACTAGAAGGTAACCATACCCTCATATTCTTCCGACTAAGGATTCCAGTTGCCACCCTCCTCTCTCACTAGCCCTAACCAGAGTAATGTCTTTGGCACAACTAAGACTGGTCTCCCGGATCTGAAGCTTTCTTACAGTATGAAGCATGGATCCATGTGAGTCTTTCGGCTAGTTTCACAGCTGTGGCAGTAGTCAGAAGCACCTGGTAGGGACCATCAAATCGGGGCTCAAGAGGGTGCTTCCTGAGGAACTTCTTGTCGCACACCCAATCCCCAGGCTGCAAGGTATGTGTCCCAGTGTCTGCCTCTGAGTCTGGAAGGGAACACCTGTGCATAGGCTTTGGTTAGTTCTTTAACAACGGAAATCACATACTTAGTCAACACATCAGATTGTAATTGTAACTACTGAGGATAGTAACGACCTAGCCTTGGGGCTAGCCCAAACAATCTCGTAGGGAGATAATGTATAATCCCCCCTGGGTTCATATCTAACACTGTATAAGGCTATTGGATGACAGTCTTTCCAAAGTGGCGTCATTTTTAAGTATCTTACTTTTTAGCGTGCCACTACGTCTCTCCACCTTTCCACTACTCTAAAAATGGTAGAGTATGTAAAAGGCCTGGGATACACCCAGAGCAGACATGACATGTTACATTCACCTGCGAAGTTTATACCTCTGTCTGACTCTGAATCACTTCTGGTACCCCATATTCACAGTTTACCTCGTTCATGAGCTTCTTTGCGGTTACCTACTTGTTTGCCTTGGTAACAGGGTCAGCCTCCAACCTGCAAAGACATCAACAACAACAAGCACGTATTCATACTTCCCAACAAGTGGGAGCTGAATGTAGTCAATTTGCAATCCCTGAAATGGGTAGAGTGGTCCCGGCAAGTGTGATGTGGCAAATTTACTTCTGCCCTGACTTACCCATGGCATAGATCACGCTAAACTGGACAAATGATGCAGCAGCTACGGAGAACCCAGAAGTCGCCCATACTCTTTCAAGCGTCGTCGTCATTGCTGCTTCACTAGGTGGGTCTTTCCGTCCACCAGCTGGGCCATCATGGGAAACAGGAACTGTGGTGGGCAAGTGCTGTTGACTGTTCACCACACGCTGTCCTGTTTCTGCTGCTCCCATATTAGTCCATTTATTCTTTTCTTCCTTGCTGGCTTGTAACTGTAAAAGTCTTTAGCATATCAAAGTCCAAATTTTTGTCAATGTCCAAAGTTTTTACCACTGACTCATGCCGTCAGTATCTTTTCTTCTTTCTTCCACGGCTTGAGGGCCGCTGCCTTTGCTATGCTGTCAGCGAGGGTGTCGTCTCTCGCCTCTCCAGTGTAGGAATCGGTGCGAACTCTCAACTTTGTCAGGTAGAAGTAGGGCCCTCCATGAGACTCTGTACCGCTGCACCATTCTCAATTGGTTGTCCTGCTAAGGTAAAAACTGTCTGGCCTTCCATATTGGGCCGTAATCATGAGCTATGCCAAATGCATAACAGGAGTCAGTGTAAAGGATTGCCGGTCTTACCTCTCGCCACTCTACTCGCCTCAGTGAGGGCCTTCAATTCCGCTTCTTGTACTGTGACATGCGGAGGCAGAGCTTCTGCTTCTAGGACATCTTGTTGTGTGACCACTGCATATCCGATGTAGAGTCATCAATTCTCACCCTGGTACCATCTGCAAAAAGCTCAACATATGCATTATCAACAGAGATTCTGGTAACTGTTTGCATACCTGCAGTTTCTTAGTGTATTAGTACTAAATAATCGTGCTGATGTTCTATTTCACATGGCTCGGAATCTTGTTATCTTATTCCATTTTTTTTTTTCCAAACCCAATAGCTGATCTACAACACCTAGATCATCTATGACCCAGATCACCTATGCCTCCCCCTTTTGAACCGGAATACTCAATGGAAAAAGAGTAATTGCGTTCAAACTAGTAAACCAAGAGGCACAAAAACAAGCACCTTGTAGGTCAAGGTGACATTATATGCAGCAAAGTCTGAGCGAAAATATCCTTTAGATTTTTTTTTTCAGGTTGCAGTTAGCATTTTTTAACACAAGGGGGCGCCACACAATTCAAATTTTACGTCACCCAGTGTAATAGTATTTCAGGGGAAGTCCAGCGTTTAGCTTTTACTCTTCTGTCGGAATATAATTATAGCTTCAGTGTAGACTGACACTAGAATATACAAAAGACTTAAAGGGGTTGTCCCGAGGCAGCAAGTGGGTCTATACACTTCTGTATGGCCATAATAATGCACTTTGTAATGTACATTGTGCATTAATTATGAGCCATACAGAAGTTATAAAAAGTTTTTTACTTACCTGCTCCGTTGCTAGCGTCCTCGTTCCCATGGAGCCGACTAATTTTTGGCCTCCGATGGCCAAATTAGCCGCGCTTGCGCAGTCCGGGTCTTCAGCAGTCTTCTATGGAGCCGCTCGTGCCAGAGAGCGGCTCCGTGTAGCTCCGCCCCGTCACGTGCCGATTCCAGCCAATCAGGAGGCTGGAATCGGCAGTGGACCGCACAGAAGAGCTGCGGTCCACGAAGACGGAGGATCCCGGCGGCCATCTTCAGCGGTAAGTATTGAAGTCACCGGACCGCCGGGATTCAGGTAAGCGCTGTGCGGGTGGTTTTTTTAACCCCTGCATCGGGGTTGTCTCGCGCCGAACGGGGGGGGGGTTTAAAAAAAAAAAAACCGTTTCGGCGCGGGACATCTCCTTTAAGGAAAAACTAAAGAATACGGATGAATTACCATCCTACTCTGAGCAATTCAGTCCCTCTTTCTTCACATAAAAAGTAAAATTACTTCATCGAATTGCGTGAAAAAGTCTGCTGGGTGACTATAGGGAAATTATTTCGTCTGTAGGAGCCTTCCATAACATCATCGGTCTGAGTATCCATTGGAGAAGCAGGCAGTGGAAAACAGAGCCCCTGGGAACATGAGAGAGCGTCCCCTGTCATGTATTCCTGGCCTCTGCCCCCCATGCATCAACTCCAATCTTCCATACACTATAAACCAGCTTAGTCATCTACTATGTCCTAAGCTGCATCTTCACAAAGGTTTGTTTCCCTGAACTTATCACACATCCAAAGTGGCCACATCTTGGAGTGTAACAAAGGCCGGTCAAACAAAACCTTACTTCAGACAATCATGATGTTAGCACTGGATACAGTGGCATTGGGGAATATAGGCCTCCCAAGTGCAGCAAAATGGCCGCCAGGATCAGAAAGGGGCGGGGCTACAGATCTCCCAGGTGAGGCAAAATGGCTGCCGGAGCAAGGGGCGGGGCCAGGGGCAGCAGCACTTCCAGGTGAGTCAAAATGGCCGCTGGAGGAGGAAGGGGTGGAGCTACAAATCTCCCAGGTGAGGCAAAATGGCCGCTGGAGGAGAAAGGGGTGGGGCCAGGTCCTGTCCCGGATGGGGAGGGGCCGGAAGTAACATCACACACCCTGAAAGTGAGCACATGGGGGGGGAGTGCTGCAGAGTCACACTATGTGGGGTTGTAAACATTGCAAGCGCGGCCGCCATTACAGGGAGGGGCTGTAGTCAACACAAAGGCATTACATTGTTCATAAGCAATACACATACCCCCCTACATGCTTTCTCCTCTTGACTCTCTTATCTACGTTATA
Organism: Eleutherodactylus coqui; assembly: GCF_035609145.1. Classification (NCBI taxonomy): domain Eukaryota; kingdom Metazoa; phylum Chordata; class Amphibia; order Anura; family Eleutherodactylidae; genus Eleutherodactylus; species Eleutherodactylus coqui. The sequence goes on along the minus strand of NC_089838.1, from coordinate 105,964,406 downwards.
CCAAAAAAACTAGCTAAAAACACCTTTCTTTCTGCTAGGCTTCCTGCTCATCTTCTGAAGACTTTCTACAGTCTATCTTACCATACTCATTTCTGCTTATCTGTCCATAACCTGACATTTCTTTCTGCAACTTTTCCTGGTCCTTCTCTTTGTTCAGTAAATTCTGCTCCCTTCCCTTCAGCAACCAAATCACAAGCTCTATGACCTTTGTCCTTGCTCACTCTGCTCAACTCTATTCTCTAAACAACCTGCGTCTATGCCTAACCTTCTCATTCTATCCTATCCGAAGTTTCTGGACACCGTAGTGTTTCTCTTGTAAAATCTGCTTTCTTCAAATCCTTCCAATATAACCTCTCTTTCCCACTCAGATTACAATGCACATTAATTCTACAAGACAAAAGGAACGGAAGGGTTAATTGGAAAAAAGCTTTCAGTTCACTCTTATCAGCAGCCCTCCCCCCAATAATAAACAACTGCACATTCTTTCTATAATACCAAACAGACGGGATTACTGGAGAATAACCACAACGGCTCAAGGTATATATCTCATCTACTTTTATAACAACCAACCTCTACTAGTAATCCGTCTGGACAGGACATTTTAGCTATACACAGAGACTGACGATTATTTTCAATGACCAAGAGTTTCTGGAGTCAGCCGTCACAAAGCACGGCTATATTCCCGCGTATATACCTTTTCACATATGAGAACATAACACGCTCAATCATAAGGTAAATATGCGTATCATAAATCTTCCTAACCTCACACTAGTTTACCTAGGAGTAAGTGTCTCTCTCCGGCGTGCTCCCTCAGACTTAAACAGCCGAGTCCGCCCTCCTGACACATTAACCCTCACAGAATTTATCTCTTGGTCTTGTATACACAATTTTTTAACCGTCTCAGACATAGCAGCCACAGCATACAAAATACCCCTTAAGCAGGTTAAAACGGTGGTCTTTTCCGAGTAAGAAAGAACTATATTACCTGCCTTTCATTGATTTATCACTCTGGATCAGGAACAGGCAGAAAAGCAGTCAGAACCCAGATCACATCGGTAGATTTACATAAAGCAATCTTACCGTGTTCTGTAGATTTTCGGGCCCCTGAGTTCTGCGTGCCATCTGCCGATCTCTGTATTTTTCCAGAATGAAAGAAATCAAAATCTCTTAACTCGGTCCACCCAGGAGACGCCACTGATCTGGATTACGGTTTTCTCCAGCAGGTTTCGGGGTATTTTGTAGCTTCCGAATTGTATCGTGTGCACACATCGTGGAGCAAATTAGACACAAGCTATCAGCCTACTATCCAAAATGGCTCTCTGCCCAGAAACAGCCAGACAGGGCCTTTTATTGTACAGACACACAATGGGCGTGCAACAGGTTACATCAGTAACATATAGGATTCTCATTTGTCGGATCATATAGACTCCCCCGCCTCCCCCTCTCCCCACCTCTCTCAAGTAGGAGCCTTTGTCTTTAACAACATGTGGCCAAATCTGAAAGTGAAAGTAGATATCTCATTGTTGAAGAAGAGTCTGTGTGGGGGATGGGGAGGACTGGGAAAACACTCAAGATGAACACATAAGCAGTAACATAACACTGCGATTTAACTCTTTCCTTATGCAGCAGAGTTCCACATTAGGGTGAAGTCACAAAACACACATAATACGTCTAGTTTAGTACAAATCGATAGACATTTTATATTAACTAATCATCATGACTATCACATGACACCGGAAGTGATGGGTGTCGTCAAAGGTAAGGCTGCTTGACAGCCAGGTGACACCTTCAGTTCCTTATTGACCGCACGGCTTGCTCCCGTACTCAGCCTCTCGGGTCCTTCCACTCCCGTCATCCGTCGGCCTTTTGGGTTCTGGCACTCACCCCCCTGTCTCCCTTCTCTGCTTCCAGGTCACTGGTGCTTTGCTGCTACCGTTGTTGGCCTCTCGGGTCCTGTTACTCACCACCCCGGTCCCCGTTCTCCGCTGATGGCTCACTCCCATCTTCAGGCTCTCGGGTCCTGGCACTCACCCCTCCGCGTCTTCCTTCTATGCTCATGGCTCGCTCTGAGGGGATGCTCTCTCTGCATGGCTGGATTAAGTGGCGCGGCAACGGTAGCAGTTTTGCGGAGCTGGGGGGGGGAAGTTGAGGTTACATGGCCGCCAAGCTCCTAGCAGCATGGGGAATGAGTTATGGCTGGCATGAAGGGTTAGAGTTAGGGTTTGCTTTACTATTAGTCTTACATTATTAGCTGTACATGCTTCCCTATGAATGCGGGCCCGCTCTCACATGGAAGTATTTACGTCTAATAATGTAAGCCTAACACTATAACTAACCTTTGCTGCAGCCGGCCAATCAGTTGCTTGTGGGCGTACACTGGGCGGATACAGCCCATCACTAGGTCTCCACCCATTCTGGTGGTGGAGACAAGTTACAATTGTACCAACATCTTGCATCCCTGGGGAATTCACACAGCAGCATTCACGTCCCCATATCGCACTCGCCTGTGTGAAGTTGGCCTAAGGCTTGTTAAATGGTCTGACTTTAAAAGGGTTGTCCCGTGAAAGCAAGTGGGGTAAAGCACTTCTGTATGGCCATATTAATGCACTTTGTAATATACATCGTGCATTAAATATTGGCCATACAGAAGTTATACACTTAGTCTCCATGGCGCCGACTGAAGCCTTCTACTCCTTCCATTAGATGCGCTTGCGCAGTCTGCTCTTCTGTTCTGTTGAATGGGGCCGCTCCGACGTGCTCGCGCCGCACAGGTCTTCTGCGCATGCGCAGACCAGCTCTCCGGCGCGAGCACGCCGGAGCGGCCCCATTCAACGGGACAGAAGAGCAGACTGCGCAAGCACGTCTAATCGAGGGAGAAGAAGGCTTCGGTCGGCGCCATGGAGACAGGGACGCCAGCACCGGGGGGGGGGGGGGGAGGGAAGTGTATAACTTCTGTATGGCCAATATTTAATGCACGATGTATATTACAAAGTGCATTAATAGGGCCATACAGAAGTGTATAACCCCACTTGCTATGGCGGGACAACCCCTTTAACTTACAGAAATGGTGCCTTCCTATAGGTGGCGCTGTAGAGGCATTGTTCCATCTTCCCATTTACAAGTGAAGAATAACGGAAGATCAGCACAAAGTGAAGTATTAAGAAAAGGATGTAGCAGAATTGGTATAATTCATGAAGAATCTAATTGACTAAAACAGGTTCGTCAGAAGAGATCCTCTTTAAAAGTTGTCACTTTTCTGTTTATAAGCAATGCACATAAATGGGTTTTAACAACGTATTGATGCATATCTGTACCCTACATATGAGAGAACATGAGCATTGTATGTGTAGGGAACATCTTCATGCAATCCATCCGGGCTTTCCTGCATCTTCCCAGGAACAGGAACCTGAGGGACAAGCCTACAATAAAGACAAGAATCTCACGAGCGTTTGCTCCATAGATGTCAGCTTCCTGTACAATTGTTCTCCTGCACAAATAAAGCCATTAGCTAATTTTACTCCCACAATCTGTTGAATCTCTGTCTGTGAAGAGTCTGTGAACTGTGTGGATTCCATGTGCAGTTGCATTTGCTCCTATGGTGTGTTCTGGAATTTTTTGTGCATCGCTCTTTATTCTCTCTACCCCCCCCCGCCCCCCTCCTCCCTCCAGCTCTCTATGATTTTATTCTTCTTGTGTAATTCTATTTTTTCAGCTACGCTATTTCTACTGACGTGTTTCTACAGTAAACAAGCTCACCTTTTTCTCAACATAGAAATCTCCATGGATACTGAACCCCCCCTCATCCCTTACTTGAAACACCAGCCTTAAATAGATGGGAATTGGGACAGATATAGAAGTGCAAGCTGATAAGAAAAATGACAATATTTCTCAAGAATGCACTTTCTGCAGCAGAGTTTAACCCTTTCCATGCATCTAACAAAGACGTTGGGTCGTTCATTTAAAGGGATGTCAGTAATGACTTGGGATATTTCTTTAGTGTTACTATGTATCGACTGATTGAATGCTTCCATATCATTTTTGCCACAATCTTCAGTGTCCTCTGCAGGTAGAGGATCTGTGGACAGCACCGACTCAGGATTCCTGGCTGGCTGGACACACTGGCACAGCTGCAGTCCTCACAGACCAGAAGGATGTCCCGGCGTGGAAACAATGGCATCAGGCAAGTAAATATCTTGGATGTTTGTATACTTAATGGGTTGCTGCTGAATATGTGCAGTGTCAGTATGGACATCCTGATTGTGTTCTGTGCTTCTTCTTGATGCAAGGTAAGCTAGATCCATCATACATTACTAGCATGGTGTATATCATATGGCATTTATTACCTAGTACATTCCAAAGCAAGAGCTAATTTACATATATATAGCTTGCAAGTATTAATATAACTGAACTGTTGCAAATTTGCTGTGTACTTAATACATTATTAGTGAGAGCCTTGTCCACGTGAGCTTACAATCTACTGTATAGTACATTATGGTTAATAGTGTGATAACTAATTCCACTCAAATCCTGGAAGAATTTGGTTCCAGTTTACCCTTCGTATTCCCGCTATGTTCACATGGGTCCAGGAAGCTGAGAGATGGAGAATCTACAGTATATTGTGTTAGGGGGAGGAAGTGGGATTGTTTGAGATAACTGCAGTTAGATGCACATTTCAATATCTGAGGGGTCTCAGGCTTAAACTTAATGATGCTTTTAATAAGACATTGCATAAGCTTTCTGCGTGTCACTTGAGATAGGCTGGTGCTTATAGGAAAATATATATGAGCCTTCTGTGTTCACAGAGATGTACAAGTATATCACATGGCAGAGGAGAGTAGCAGAGCTCATAGCTGAAGTCTCTCCTATTCAGCAGGTAGTGGTTATAATATGCCCTCTCTAGCAATCAGACTCATTGCTTTGAGTGTGATTGCACATTCTGCCTCCTTGGCTGTAAAGTCACTTGTACACAGTGAAGTCTATAAATTCTGTACAGTTATAAGCAGAAGTAGAGATTAAAGCTCCTGGACTCTGATGTAAAAGCTATAATTCCCTCTCACCCTGCCAAAAAAAATCATGCCATTTAGGCTGGCTTCACACGGACGTATTTGCACACACAAAAGTTGCATGCACAATACGCAGAGAATAGAACCCATTGAATTTAATGTTCTCATTTCTGTATTTTCTGTGCGTACTTCAGTCACGCAAAAAAAAAAATAGAACATGCTCTACTTTTCTGTGCATTTGCACACCATAGAAGTTAAGGGAGGGGGGGGGGGGGGGGTACGTAAGTGTGCATGAAATATACCGACGGGCACACAAAAAAAGCCTCGTTCATAGCGCAAAAATGCAGCGCTCAGGTGTGCGCAAATACGTTTATGCTTGTGTGAAGCCGGTGTTATGTGGTGTACTAATTTAAATTGTCTTCAAGTATGGAGTAAAAATGCCTGTTGAGTAAAGCTTTTTCACACACGTGTTATAGACCTATGACAATTATGAGGGATCCACTTTGTAACAGATTTGAATGACCAGATTTAAGGAGAAAAAAAGCACATAATTTCACATTACTCTGTTGGGAGATGTAGATGTATGTGCTATATTTGCTTATGTGTGGCCACCTAGTGGTTGTGATGTAAACAGCAGCCTGTAGCATGTCACTATGATATATAGAATTTCTATTCTGAGAAACCAGAAATACTTAACAAATTTCACCCAAAATTAAGGATGGGCATATCTTTATGACATTCATTTAAACAGAGCCATCATATATTTAGTACCATGGTAACAAGCCCTAAACAGTACCCACTTAGGAAGATAATTGTGGTTTTGTACATTATTAAAGAAGAGAGAAAATACATTAGAAAGCACATATTATGGGAGTGTTGATCACGTAGTTAATAGACTCATTCCATCTAGTATAAAAAAGCTTATTAATCTTGCGTACATATCATTGCTCACAAGGTATGTTACAACATGATGGCGCATGTGTCAAATACTCCGGCGCCAGTCATATGACTCCTTCTTAGGAGGAGGTATCTTCTTAGATGTGGTAATAGTAGACCAGGCAGAAAGCATGAAAACATCTCCACCTGAATTAGCTGTATTGCCCTCAGGCTGGGTTTACACAGAGCGGAATCTCGACGGAAATGTTGCGGTTTTGCCGCAGCGAAAAACCGCCAGATTTCAGCCGGGAAAGTGCAGCTTCAAAACCCGTGGCACCTAGCCATGGGTTTTGGAGCGGCCTGGCCGCATGCTTTTCTGTTGTGGCTGGCGCTCCCATAGAGAGGAGCGAGGCCGCAACAGAAAACAAAAAATAGACATGCTGCAGCCGAGGAATTTGTGCTGTAGCGCCGGTTAATGCCGGCTTTGCCACAAAGTATTGACTGTCCTGTGTGGATGAGATTTTTGAGAAATCTCGTCCACATGGCTGGCTAATCTCGGAATTAGCGTCCGCAGTCGGATTTTCCGCAGCAAAACCGCCCCGTATGAACCCAGCCTAAGGCCGCCTGCAGACGGCCAGGTCGGATCCGGCAGTGAGAATTCTCGACCCGACCCGAGCGCCTGCAGAGAGCAACGCGTACTCAACGGCACCCCGCAGCTCCAGATCTTTCATGTGCCGGCTGCCAGGTGAGTGACATTCCGAGCCCCGCTTGGAAATAGGGCATGCCGCAGTTTGTTTGCTGCGTGAGATTTCGCGCGGTCAAACCGCGGCCGTCTGCATAGGATTGCGTTTATTAACACAATCTTATGCAAGCTTCCAGCGGCGGAATTTCCGCCCGTCTGCAGGCGGCCTTAGGGTATGTTCGCACTCTGCAGATTTGTTGTAAACATTTCTGTGACTAAATATCCATTCCGTGCATCTGAATGAGGCCATTTCTGCAACACGTGCATGGATTTCTGCAAGCCCTCTTCAGATGAATAGGACAGTTCAGAAATGTGTTGCCCCATGAAATCACTTGTGACATGGAAGATAACAGTAGTGAAATGCAACTAGCCACAACATGCTTCTAAACTCACCTAATATACTTTAAACATAACTGGTGTTGAGTGAACCAAAACAGTAGAACCTTGTTTCAGGTCATATTTAGCTAAAAGTTTGGTGCAAACCTAATCCTATGAGTAGAAGATGTAGAAGAGAAAGGTGAAGAGTAAGGAGGAAGAGTAGGAAAAAGAAAAGCAGGAAGAAGAAAATCACTTCTTGCTCTTCTTCTTCTACCTCTTCCACTTCCCATTCCCTTTCCTTCTTGCTCTCCCTCTTCTACCTCTTCCACTTCCCCTTCCCTTTCCTTCTTGCTCTCCCTCTTCCTTTTCTCCATTTTTTTTCTTTTCGTCTTCATATTCCTTGTTCGCCTTCTTCCTTTTTCTCGTCTTTTTCTCCTTCCTCTTCCTTTTCTTCCTTCTCCTTCTTTCTTCTATTATACAGGACTTTTATGACAGTGGTATACAATAGTTCTAGGGGTATCAGTAAAGCTCTGGTCCCATTCGAACTAATTCAGACCAAACAGAACTTATTTCTGAAATTCGGCCAGCCAGCCCAATAGGACTTTTCAAAAATTCGCAGAACACTACACCATGACAATGAGATTGTTTGAGGAAGGTCCTCTGGACTGCATCCATTTAATATAAAGTATTGAAACACCAAGTAATATGAGTCACGGAAACTGTAGGTATGTTGTTGTGTTATCATTAATATTCTAAGGACAGTTATTAATATGCAGTGCTTTATTCTTCTTTCAAGCATGCATGAGGTAGCTACCAGGTAAGCATGTGTTGTATTTGCAAAAAAAAACCTGTTGTAAGCATTTTCCGGGCTATGAGGGACCATATAATTAGCTTTTCTGACGTTGGCTAAAGGAAATTGAGCTGAGACTGGTGGCAGCTGTCGTTGTTTGGCCCCGTAGGACCTCCTATTATTATTTAATACAATGAAAGGAGTGAGACAAGATATGGCATCCATTACTTTCTGTGATCGCTTCCGTTGTTTTTGTTGCTTGCATCCTACAATGGACTCAAGTAATGCATACATTATTGTGCAAAAGTTTTGGGCAGGTGTGGAAAAAGTGCTGCAAAGTAAGAATTGTTTTTCAAAAATAGAAGGCATCTGCGGGACAACAACCCCAAACATACAGCCAATGTCACTAACAACTATCTTCAACGTACAGAAGAACATGGAGTCCTGGAAGTGATGATATGGCCCCACAGAGCCCTGATCTCAGCATCATCAAGTCTGTCTGGCATTACATCAACAGACGGAAGGACTTGAGAAGATCTGTGGTTAGTTCTCCAAGAAGTTTGTAACAACCTCCCTGACGAATTCCTTCAAAAACTGTGTGCAAGTGTAGCTAGAAGAACTGATGCTGTTTTGAAGACTAAAGGCGGTCACACCAAATATTGATTTGATTTTGTAGATTGACTAAAAAACTATTAACACTTCTAGCTTTGAAAACACTCTTACTTTGCAGCATTTTTCCATATCTGCCTAAAACTTTTGCACAGGACTGTATGTGAACAAAGCCTGGTGGTTCTGCTGTTGTCAGTCACTACGTCACACAATGCTGCTGTGCATTTTCCACTCAAATCTCCTATTTGCATAGTCTGATTCTTCCTTCTACCCAGCTGTCACAGTTATCTTGTATCAATGGCCACACTGTCTATACATGTAATAGACCCACATCATGTGGTCACTAGTAGTCATTCTGTGGATCACAAAGGACTACTCATATGCAGATAGAAAATATGCAAAGTATTGTCTATCAGTTATTGAAAAAGCTCCAAATATTAGGCAAGGGGTTACATAAGTAAAATTTATGTTCATTTAATTGAAGTTAGGTTTTAAGGGGTTTATCCAGTTGTAAACTATCGATAACCTATACTAAGTAGATAAGCTGGGGTCTAACGCCTGGGATCTCCAATGATCAGGCTAGTGCACTCATGCACGGAGCTAATTTCAGCAGGACGTAGAGAACTCTGTTACTAGTGTAGTGGCCTGACTTGGTATTAAAGGCAAAGTTCCCATTCACTTCAATGGGAGTTTTGCCTGCAATACCGAGCCTGGCCACTGCAGTAGGAACAGAGCTGTCTGCTTCCTGCAGAAATCAGATCAGTGCAAAAGCACACTAGCAAGCACAAGCAAACAGGTGATCAGTAGAGATCCTGGGCATTATATGCCTGTTGATCTGCTATTGATGACCTAACCTAAGTATAAGCCGTCAATAGTTTACAACTGGACAACCCCTTTAATGCATCTATACCTAGATATTAACAGATTTTTATGTAGCATAGTTTAAAGAGAACCTGTCACCTCTCCTGACATGTCTGCTTTAGGAAATACTTGTAGTTAACATAAAATTTTTGTATGGGTCTGCTTTTCAGTTGTCTCTGTACAGTGTCTAGACACCCCATGGTTCCACCCTATTTTTTTCTGGCTTTATTGGGTGAGCCCATCTATAATTGTGCATGCTCTTTTTTTCAGTCCTCCCGGAAATCTTTGAATGCATTAACAACTATTATTGAGGAATACAAGCATTTAGTACAACAGACATGTCAGGAGAGCGGACTGGTTCTCTGTAATACACTGTACACCTATATGCTTTTCTCAAAGTTGATATGTACAGGGGGTGGACAAAAATATGGTAACACCATACGAAATACATGGAATTTTAATCATTAGCAGTGAGCTGCCCTTTTGACCTCTGCTTGGCTGAGAGCTTTCCTGACAAATTTGTGTTTACTTCACCTCTTGCCCTGCTCTCGGTGGTTTTGGGAGCAGCTAGTAACAGCAGCTGAGTGGCTCCAATACCTGATCAATGGAACCAATGTAAACATCTGCCCGGCAGTATCTGTGTCATATTACCTCTACTTAAAATGGGTCTCTACATGTCTTATTGAAATATGATTTATAATCCCACGTAATTAAGGCATACATTTCGTATGGCGTTTCCATATTTTTGTCCACCCCTTGTAACTCTAGATATCCAGTATATCTATACTGCTCAGTAGTAGCTAGAATGCACATATTAGAAATGATCTGTACGTCTGTACATTTCTCTAAATGAGGATCTATTATAATGTAGTGATGGCATAAATATGGTCTTTATTCTAGAGTAGTGTTTCTCAAACTTGTCCTTGAGGAATCTGATTTATCAGATGGTCAGGCCTTCCTTGAATGAGCACTCATACATCCTAAATTTGGGGTTCTGCTGCTTGAAACTCCTAAAACTCGGTGGAAAAAGTGGTTTTGTGTGGCAATACCATTATTTGTAAAACATGGCAGCCACTTTAGAACGTCATCGATAAATGTAGACCTATTGTAAATTTTTATGCTACCTTTTTACAGAGGAGTTTAAAGCAGTCTATATACTCTACATTACAGCGCAGATTATAAGAAAACGCTGAGCTCAGGGATATATATATATATATATATATATATATATATATATGTATATATATATATATATATATATATATACTGTTCTCTGATTTGATTCAAAGTGAAAAGCTATTTAAATGTTAGCCGACAAAGTGAAGGGCTGAAATGTCCCACGATCTTGGATTCAACATAGGGTGGTACGCTGATGTCACCATCACTAACAAACAATTGCTTTGCCCCAGTAGCCGTATGGGAGAAATGGTAGTCTGGGATTAAATTTGTATTTAGGGCTCTTTTACACGGAACGATTATTGTTCATAAAATCATTGAATGATGTGAAAATCAACAGTAATTGTTCAGTGTCAACATGGCCAATGATTGAACGATGAATGAATTTTGTTTGCTTTTCATTCGTCCATTTTATACAGGCATGAAAATGATCATTCATTGTTATCCAGTAGTTACGGATAAAAGCTGATCCTTCTGGTGTTTCCAGACCCCCCTGACCAACAATGGACAGAATGAAAAAATACCCCAAACAATTACCTGTGAGTGTAAATGGATGTTGTTTGAAAGTAAAGCCACCTATTCACTCATCCCAACGATTAATTGCTCTACATAAGAGGACCCTAATTAGAGAGAACAGCAGGGCTCAGCTGGTGACGTCCCTGACTAGAACCTGCCTATCACTCCATTCTAAAGTGGCTGCTGGTAAGATGGACGGACACATTTCAGACCTTTCCCTTGGCTATATACAGATGTCTGATTAAAAAAAAGTACACTTCTGTGCTTTTGTCCCAAAATTGAATTAATATAACTCTATGCAATTGTGTTTACCCCAAGTTCTTACCTTATGACCTGTCCCTTTACACAGGGATATGCAAATATATTTTGTATGATAACTCCCTCTAAACTCCGTTAAGTGTAAATAAAGAATTCCTATAGAGCTTGGTCAATTTCGACCCACATGTTGGGTAGAAAAGTTTCCATAATAAACCCTTACAGGCCATCCATAATGTCGCTTTCCAAGGTAGACCTTCATAGTAATGCTTTGAGTCTGACAGATGGTCAGAAGTCCAGGTCACAGGGTTAACATTTCTGTTTATTTTTCTGGAGATGACGTGCAGGCACCATGTCAGCAGAACAGAACAAGGGCCAGAACAGGTTCTTTCGAGGACTTTTTTGTATGCGGTAAAAGAAAACAGGTCTATAGATGGAGTATAGTTAGTTTCTGCCTGGATCACTTGAACATTTCTGACATCTGCTGTTTTGAGAAAAAATATGGAGTTCCTTGAGTTCTGCTTATGTACTGATCTTCCTATAGGCAATCAATGGGCCATTGTGATAGAAAATGTGAAGGTTGCTACAAATCTAAATACTGAATGATTTTAGACCTGGTTTCATGTATAACCGTGATCGCTCATCCTTTCATCATTGATACTTTTAGAGACAACTTTGAGTCTTTTATCGGAAGAGTCATTCTGACACACAATCGGTATGGAGTCCTTGAAGTGAATCTGTCACTTCACTCAGATTCCCTTTTTCTTGCTCATATCTTAGGTCAAGTATCATGGTTTATTCAAGTATGTGGAGAAGTGGAATGTAGCAACTTCATGGTTCCGGCTCATGATTTAACTCAAGTATAATTAGCAGCAGAAGAAGCAAGTTCTTACTAATGTTGTATAGTGAATGATATGGGGCGCTGGGACAAAGCAATTTCATAACCCTCTGCTTATGTTTCAAGTCAAGTAGTTTGTATTTGAAGAATAGGGAAGGAACAGTTTTGTAACACTCGGCTCTCTGAGGTCTGGTCATACTTTAAAAAGTTCCTCACCCACTTCACCAGGTGCATAATCATAAACGCAAGGAGGTATTAGGAAATGTCTGGTAACAGATTCACATTCTGGGCTATAGAAACCATCACAAACATATTTTTTTATTGTCTCAGTGTCTTTTAAGGGAATTGTCTGACACATTTCTATTGTAAAATCAGCTAATTAATATTCACCTCTTCCTGCCCCATGCAGGTCCCCCACCGGCAGATCCATCGCCAAGCTCTGTCATTGGCAGAGCAGAGACCCAGAGCTGTCGGTGGGGGACATGCCAGAAGCCAGGATAGGTGGGTTACAGAATGTTTGTCAGACAACCCCTTTAAATAAAAAAATGAAGTAACTTTCCAACAAGTCTTCATAAAAAATTATTGGGGTTGATTTACTAATACTGTCTAAAAGTTAGACAGTGCAAACTTAGGCCGGCTGCACACGGCCGTGACGGGCTCCGCCGTGGAATTCTGCGGCGGAGCCCGTCACGCCGCCCCCCAGAGGCCCCATACTTACCTGCGGATCTGGCGTCTTCTGTCCCGCATGATGCTTCGGCGCGCATACGCCGCAGCATCATGTGATGCGCCGGCCGTGTCATATGACACGCCCACAGTGTCGCATGACGCGCCGGCCACGACATATGACGCGGCTGGTGGTTGGTGGGGAAGCGGTTTCACGCTATTTTCCGCTGTGCTACAGCGGAAGTTAGCGTGACGGACGGGCTTCCATTGACTGCAATGGAAGCCGTCCGTGCGTACACCCGCGGCAAATAGAGCATGCTGCGGGTGAGGTTGGGTGATTTCACGGTGCGGAATTCCGCAATGGAATTCCACACCGTGAGCATTGAGCTATTAGGTTCAATATAACCTAATAGCTGCGGGCAACGCGGCGGAATTTCGCTATGTATTACGCAGCGGAAATCTGTCTGTGTGCAGCCGGCCTTAAACTAGATAGTCTAAGGCCTCCTGCACATGAGCGGAAGAAAAGGGACATGCCGCGATTTGTTTACCGCACCAGTTTTCACGCAGTCCAATCACGGCTGTCTACATAGGATTGCATAATCTAAATTCCCGCCATGGAATTTCCGCCAGTGTGCAGGAGGCCTAAATCATTCAGTGATAAATCTGGCGCATTTTTAGATTGTCTAGTTGAACCATAGACCACCTATCAGTTGGCTTAGTTTACACCAAAAATTGCACCAAAGTTTTGACACACACACTGCTCTAATTGCGTGCAATTGTTGGCACAATTTAGGCTATATCCTAAACAAATAAAAAGTGTGGCGCAAGCATATAAGACAGTTTTTTGGTGTAACTTGCACCAGAAAACAGTCACATTTTGTAAATCAATTTTTATTAGAGTTTTTCAACAAATCTTACCACAACAGTCTCATCACAGGAATCAGCATAATAAAATGCTGTCATAATGAAAACAGTCATATCTTGAAGAGTATATAAGCCCCATTGTTTGTACAGCTCCTACGCAAACTCTGCATCTCCGTGGTAACAGACAACAAATGAACTCTGTGTAGTCTGATCCTGCATTCATATTCCTTTCTCTTTATCCTCTAATTCTGTCTAAACTACTGAATGCACATTAGTACAAAGTAAGGGGAAAATAGAAGAAAGCATATACTGCACGATTACACTACCCAGAATATGTTTGCTGTCTGGCACCATGCAGACTCATAGTCGGCATAGAGTTGCAGAAACAAAATGGGAGGAACTTTATAAATGAAGACCTGTTGCAGAGTTTCTTCATTTTTTATTTTTGGTTTATTGGAGCAATTAAAAAATTGTGTTTGTGAAGGTGTACATTGCCTTTACATTGTCAAATCTGTAGACCAGTCTGTGAGTTATCTCTGCTGCTCTTTAACTACTGACTCAGTAAAGTTTTCCATTCGCTTGTATTTGTCAAGGGCGCCACTAGAGATGAACCGCAAGCTGATGGGATAATTAAGCAAATAAAATGATATATAAGAAGAAAATCTATAATGTGACTGAAGGAATCACGGGAGCTTCTCAGTTTCAATATTTGGTAGAAAAAGCTGCCCACGCTTGAAAATGGTGGAATGTTCTACCGCAACGTCGCACTTTGCTATGAATGTACAGGTTTGAATGAATGGTTATATTCAGAGGTGTAACTTGAAGCTGCTGGGCCCCAGTGCAAAATCTGGAACTGGGCCCCCAACTATAAAGCTTCATTGATGGTACTGGTTTGCAATATGGGAAGGAGAGACTTTATAGGCCCCCTTAGGGCTCCTGAACCCAGGTGCGACTGCACCCTCTGCACCCCCTATCGTTACACCCCTGGCTATATTGAAGCTGAGAAGCTTCTGTGATTCCTTCTGCTATGCTTTGGACTTTGGGAGGTTGACAATCACAGATAATCACCCGCATAGGACTATGTCTCCATGCTGACTCTTACTGTGTTTGGTGATGGAACATCTATAATGCATATGGTGACCTCCTTTAAGAGTTCCTTGGATATCATACTTAATTCAAGACGGATTTTGTAAAAACGGCTATTTATTTCAGTTTGTATGAAGAGTATCCATCCTTTCTGTCTCCATAGATGACCTGGAGGATTCAGAGTTAGTCTCTGTGGCTGAGGAGACCCCACTGGGGAAGGAAACTATCTCCCTGGGAGTGGGCGAAGGATATATCACTGGTAATATCTGGTGTAACACCAGACATGTTCTTCAAAAGAGTCTTTGAAGGCTCTGAGTTGCTTAAACATTGTAAGATGTAAGCAACAATGCTATAAACTTTGAGACAAAATTAGTTTGAATTTATGGGCATATATGGAAATATATTTCATGAATGTTGGCCTAGTACTCTAGTAACAGGTCTATTGTACATGGACTGCAGGTAAGTGACTGGACACCAAATATCCAAACAAAGTAATCAGTAGACAAATCCATCTCGACAGACAGCAGAATCTTTCTTTATCTCAAATCATTTCTCATAAGAACTACTTATTATTAAGCCTTTTAAATCTTAGATTGTTAATAAATGCTATTTAAAAGGTTTTGCGTGACTAAGATATGGATGGCCTATCCTCAGGATAGGTCATCATTATCAGTTTGGTGAGGGTCTGCCACTCAGGACTCCCACTGATCAGCTGTCTGAAGTGGCTTCAGACAGCTGAAATGGAGCAACATTGTCACTTCAGTGTATAGCATGTACAGTGCTATACATTTGACAGTGGCTGTGTCTGGTATTGCAGCTCAATCCCGTTATCTTGAATGGGACTGAGTTGCTCTCAAGGCATGTGACTAATGAACGTGAAGTCATAGGCCTGAGAAGAGGCCGCTTCACTCAATTGTCTTAGGCAAACCCAGGCTTTTATGAAAGATTACAGTAGATATTTAGATTATATTGGGACAACCTCTTTTCATATGCCATATCAAGGCAATTTCACATGGTCTGATAATTAGGCATAAATATTCACTTGTCTGATCATCAACTTATGTAAATAGGCTCAGGCAATGAGTGAGTAAATGTTCAGCCCTTGGCTGCTCACATGTAAATAGGAGGATGTGCTACCAACAAATGTTATTTACATTGGGATGAACTATTATATTAACAGTCATTCGTCTCCATACTACATATGAACGGCAGTAACAAGTGCTAATCAACATGCTAATTGCTGATTGGCATGTTATACAATGGGCAGAGAATTGGCCCATGTGAAAGGAACCTTAGTGCATATGGCTCTCCCTCTAAGAGCCAAAGCAAATAGACAGAGTAAAGAGCTTTACGTCTTTTGATGGACTGTTAAGAAATACAGTATTTATTACACGGTGTAATAATAAATTTCTCCTATAGGGCTGCCTGCGAATTCCTTTAGTAATCAGCTAATCACAAAGAGTCAGAAAGTCAGTCATAGAGCATTTTTAACACGTGTCTCTGTTTAAAGTAAAATCTACGTTGACAATATTTCACTAATCACTATTTAAATAGATATCAAAAGCTGATAAACCCTTTCCCATCCAATTTTGGATTCAGGGTTTCCTACAATGCTTTCTCTTTTTGCTGTTATACAACGGTGCCATCTGCTGGCTAAAGCCAGTGTGTGTGCGCCAGAGAGGCTCTGACAGCAGAGTGGCTGGCAATAGATGGTAAGAATACCCTGTCGGACGTCTTCTAACATTGGAGATGTACAAGCTTCAATCAGAATGTAGGAAGACTTCAGACAGTGGATTGGAAAGGGTTAAATAACTACCATTGAAATAAATGGGCTCTATTCACTCTATATAGCGCACATAAAATATGTGCATAATATGGTGCATATTTAGCCCCTGTGAATGAGCCCTTGGAGTTATTATACAAAAGTATATTTTTTCTGTGAATTAAAATATATATAAACGTATATGAGACACAAAAGAAGCATTTCTCTTATAAGATGTATGTTTCCATAGTAACAAGAACAGGATGCAGCTTAGAAAATATTACATATGAAATCTGCATGTATAAAGCCGGCAGCCCTGTGTCTGAATACAATGGTTATCCAGCAATAATATGCAGTTTGATAGTCGGTGGTTCACTATAAAAAGCAAAAAGAACTTTACGGTTAATACTTCTGCTTTTGTAGAAGGCTAATTTCACCCGGGGCGAGTGTATCACGGCCCGATATCGCAGTCACCAACATGTGATTTCCCCGCAGATGCAAGGCGTTTTTATCTAGACACGTGAGCGATTTTTTTTGTTTTTTTTGCACGGTGCGATCCAGGAAGCTATTTTCAACACATCCTATGGGCGCTCATTTTTTTCAATGGGGAAAGCTGACATCTCATCGCACCTAGCACGTGGCGCGATGCTGCCGCCAGCCCTACTGCAAAAGGGAACAAAAAATGAGCGATGCAATGTGAGCGCACCCCCAAATATAGGACATGCCGCAATTTGTTTTCCGCACCGCAGAAAAAAAATCGCTCCTGTGAATGACCCTATTTAAAAGAATGGGGTTCATATTGGTTTGCTGTCATTTGCTTTGTGTTTTTTGAAAACCCATTAAAATCAATGGTGAAAAGGGATGTCATTATTTTAGTTTTAATTCCATTTCTGTGCTCAGAAAACGGAACACAGATAGAATTATGACTAAAAAGCCAAACATGGGTGTGAACCCAACCTGAGCTTGTCCGATAGTTAAAGGTCTGATTGTGACGGGCGTATGGTAACACGTCTGTAATACGGATCTGGCATTACAACTGTATGTCATCAGTATTTCATCACTATTAGGTTTGTATTTCCCTCCATATATTTTATTTTCTACTACTACTGATCCGTATTTACCTAATAGAAAAGAATAGCAATGCCGAGGCAAATATGGGAAAAACAGGTCATGCTAAGTCTGTAAAATGTAGGGTCATGTGACTAGATATATAGATTTACATTAGTTTCATATTATGGTGTGCAAAACGGGGCTAAAATATGCTTGTCTGAACTTGGCCTTAAACTTTGACTAAACAGTCTAAAAATGTGCCAAATTTATCCCAGTGGCTCATGGTTGATAAAGTTGGTGCTTCTTTACAAACTTTTGTCTAACTTTACACTATCTATTTACTAGCTCAGTAAATGTCTCTTTTTGGTATGTTTTTGCATTTTCTGACAAGCCCTTTAACTTTAGTACAGTGTGTAAAAAAATGCATTCACAGAATAGATTGTAAGTTCTTTGGTCTAGTACATTTCTTACAAGACTCTTACAACATCCAGCATAAGCATAAAGTATATCATTGCCATAACTTTGGCATAGAATCTGTTGGTATTCTATTAGTCGCTATGTATAATTATTGGCTCTCCAGGTATTTTGTCTGTCACAGCACAGTTGCCAAGTAAACGCTACTCGTTTCCTCTTCTGTTCCTGCCCTTCCTGTTTTCTACAGAAATCTCCTTGTCCTTCTCTATCCTGCGACGTTCCACCCTGGACCCTAATGTCAGTCTCCAGGAGGCCGCTAGGAAGACTCTATGGGCTCTTGAAAATGATAACAAGGAAATGCTTCTGCTATTCAAGGTAGACATATTGTATAAATTATTGTTTATATTCCCCATTCTGTATCTTTTGAACTTCAGCAAAGTTTTAAGTTATGCATGTTCTAACTCTTAGGGGGCCTTCACACTGGCGACAAAATCAGGTGATTTTCTCATGCTGTGAGAGTGACTGAAAACGCTTAATTATGAGACCAATGATTTTCAATGGTTTAATTCTCATTTGCGATGTTTTCACTCCTGTGATGCTGCAAGAACAAAAAAATCGCAGCATGTCCTTTCTTTTTGCAATTTCGCCCATTGCTTCCAATGGGTCCGGCGGCAGCAGCGCCAGTGCCAGCCCCATTGAAAGCAATGGGAGAACATCGCGATCCCCTGCCGCAGCTGTCACAGCTGCGGCAGGGGATTCCTTCAGCCCCACAGGGATGTAATGCTGTCACATCCAGGGGTTTCATCATGCTCTCAATGGGGCCGGCGGAAGCAGCTCCGGCCCCATTGAAAGCATTGGCGAACACCACGATCTCCTGCTGCAGCTGTGACAGGCGTGGCGGGGATGAAGGAAACCCCGCAGGTATGCGGGGCTGCTTTCAAATAAAAACACTTCTCCTCCAGGGGTTTTCACATGATCCCAATGGGGCCGGTGGCCCCATTGAAATCAATGGAAGAAGATCGCGATCTCCTGCCCCAACTATGACAGCCGCAGCAAAGATGAAGGGAACCCCCGCAGGGATGCAAGGAGGTTTCCTAGTGAAAAATGCCTCACATCCAGAGGTTTTCAGAAGGACTGCGAGGGCGATATCGAGCCGTGAATCACGGCCCGATATCACCCTTGCCAGTGAGCAGGGGCCCTCACATGACAGGATACAGGTCTATATCACGTACAACCATTGAATATATCAATACACCAAAGGCAGGGTATGAACTAAACTTTTTTACACCAGTTTTCCGCAGCTTTTCTTTCCTTCTCAAATTTACCAATGCAACAAATTTAACGAATGTCATGTGATGTTGATTAATTTGTTGCATCTTTAAATACGTCTAGAGATGTGGAGTGCTTTGTACGTCACACAGCTACTGGAACTTTAGTAAAAAGAAAGCCCACCTTCAAAGGTATGGAAAAAGTCTTCAGCCATTATTAATAATCAGTATCACAGCATAATAAAAACTTGGAACGCGTTTCGGTCAGCGTCCGACCTTGTTCACCCTACACGCAGCTACTGGAGTAAGACTGAGACAAATTTTACAACTTTTTAAACCTTGCTTCACTTCAAATATCGCCCCTTTTTTAGACACTTTTGAGAAGTGGAGTGAGAGGCATAACATTCGTTATATTTCGGTGTAAATCAATAATACATTTGTCTAAATTGATTCGTCTAATTTGAAACTTTGTAATATATCTTATTACAAAAAATGCTTCTTTCTCCACTTATTGGCTATTTTTTTCCTCATCCCCAATTTCTAGGCTGTGAGTTGTACGGCTGAGAAAATATAGGACCTGCCCTATCTTCCTCGCATGTAGTGAATACATGGTGCGGGGAAGATCGGGCAGCCGCTGACTTCCCGCCTCTTTTTCAAACTCCTACACTCTGGCACAGAACTTGAACTGCCAGCGAGGGTGAGAAAATGTACCATATAAGGTACTGAAAAACTTTTAAAAATTTCTAGGTGGGGTGAAATGGAACTTCTGGGTCAGTACTATAATGTCAATACCAAATTCATATAGTTTTTTTTTGTTACATTATCTTTGGAGTTGTGTGGAAACTTATTCATTAAGGGCCGACCTGTATTTTGCATTGCTACCATTTTGGGGTACAAACAACTTTTTGATCCCTTTTTCTACATTTTTTGTTGTAGAGGGGGTGAAAAAAAACACATTTCTTATTGTGTTCAGAGTGTGGAATAAATAGTTCATTATTTTATCAGCTTTTTACGGATGTAGTGATGCCAAATATGATTATTTTTTTGCTTTGATTTTTTATGTTAAGATTGGGAAACGGTTTTTCTTTCATTTTAATATTTTTAATTTTGCAACAATTAAAAAATCTTTGTTACATACCTTTACTTTTTTTTCTTAGACCCCATAGGGGACTTAAACTAGCAATCATTTGATCATTTATACAATATACTACAATGCTGCTATTTTGTATTGTGAAAGGCATTCTATTATGCCCTGCCACAGGCAAATATTAATTGGGGTCTTGCACGCACTCCAGGCTACTGTGATGGACGAACAGCCACTCTAGATCTTGTCAGAAGCGAGCCATTCAAGTGACTGAGGCAGCTCCCTTTGACGGGCCATTTAAATGCTGCTATCATAATTGACAGCAGCATTTAAATTGTTAACGGCCATGATTAGAGTTACCTTTGATTGGAGCCATCATGGCCGGTCATTATCTGTCCACTGTGTATGGAGATGACTTGACTCCTGAGCCAGTAACATACAAACTCTGCACACATCCGATATGTATGTATATATGTCAGATGTTGTCAAGGTGTTATGCCAAGATAAAGATATGCTCACTCTACAGGATAAAAGATAACTATTTAATTGATGGAGGTTCAATTGCTTGGACCTCCATCGATCATTAGAATAGGGGTTCTGAAGGTCCCCAATTGAATGAAGCAGCTTTCAGGCATGCAAGCTCTATTCATTTCAGTAGGACTGCTGGAGATAACCGAGTGTTTGAATTTGGCTAGCTCCGTCTGTCCCATTGAAATGAATTGAGCAACAGCATGCATGCTCAAACTCCACTCCTTTTATTTGGAGATCTTCAGGCCCCCTATTTTCATGATCAGTGGGGGTCCCAGGGGTTAGACCTCCACCGATCAAAGAGTTTTCCTATCTCCTGTATAGAGGATAGCTCTTCATCTTGGCACAACTCTTTTAAAGAGGTTGTGTCAAGTTTTAAACCTATCCTCTATCCACTGATCAGTAGTGTCCGACCACTGGGACCCATCAATCCTGAAAATGGAGGTCCTGCAAACCCTCATAAGAATGGCACAGTGGTTGAGAATGCATGCTGACAATCTATGCATGCATCTTTGACTGCCACTTCATTTTTACAAGATTCCCCCATTCTTGTGCCCGGTGGTGATCCCAGGTGGTGGACCCTGTTGGACTACTGTTATAAATATTCCAGCAGTAATATATCTTTACTAGAGATGAGCGAACACCAAAATGTTCGGGTGTTCGTTATTCGGAACGAACTTCCCGTGATGCTCGAGGGTTCGTTTCGAACAACGAACCCCATTGAAGTCAATGGGCGACCAGAACATTTTTGTATTTCGCCGATGCTCGCTAAGGTTTTAATGTGTGAAAATCTGGGCAATTCAGGAAAGTGATGGGAATGACACAGTGACGGATAGGGCAGGCGAGGGGCTACATGGTGGGCTGCATCTCAAGTTCACAGGTCCCACTATTAAGCCACAATAGCGGCAAGAGTGCCCCCCCCCCCCCACTGTCAGCATAAAGATCGTCCTCCTCTGGCACAGCTGTAACAGCTGTAGCAGAGAAGAACGATGTTTGCCCATTGAATTCAATGGAACCGGCAATACAGCCGACTCCACTGAATGCAATGGGCTGCCGGCGATCGCAGGATGAATGGTCGGAAAGGGGTTAAATATATAACCCCTTTCCTGCAATTCATCCAGAAATGTGTTACACTAAAAATATATACCGGCGTATAAGGCGACGGGGCGTGTAAGACGACCCCCCAACTGTCACCTTATACGCCGGTAATACAGTGGAGCAAAGAATAAAAAGCATTACTTACGTTTTTAGATGATCTGCGGCGCTCCTGCAGGCTGTCACTCCCTCCTAATCCACGGCAGACAAGCTTTCTCTATGAAAGACTTTAAATCCCTGCCTCCAGAAGCACATGTGCCTTCAGCCAATCACAGCCAATGACAATGATGTCATTGAATGGCTGTGATTGGCTGTGTTTCTGGAGGCGGGGATTTCAAGGCTTGAAATCCCCGCCTCCAGAAACACAGCCAATCACAGCCATTCAATGACATCATTGTCATTGGCTGTGATTGGCTGAAGGCACGTGTCTTTCTGGAGGCAGGGATTTAAAGTCTTTCGTGGAGAAAGCAATACTCTGCCGTGGACCAGGAGGGAGTGACAGCCTGCAGGAGCGCCGCAGATCATCTAAAAACGTAAGTAATGCTTTTTATTCTTTGCTCCACTGTATTACCGGCGTATAAGGTGACAGTTGGGGGGTCGTCTTATACGCCCCGTCGCCTTATACGCCGGTATATATTTTTAGTGTAACACATTTCTGGATGAATTGCAGGAAAGGGGTTATATATTTAACCCCTTTCCGACCATTCATCCTGCGATCGCCGGCAGCCCATTGCATTCAGTGGAGTCGGCTGTATTGCCGGTTCCATTGAATTCAATGGGCAAACATCGTTCTTCTCTGCTACAGCTGTTACAGCTGTGCCAGAGAAGAAGGATTTGTCTTCTATATGTTCTCAATGGGGTCAGCGCTGCTGCCGCTGGTCCCATTGAGCGCATATAGAATGCATCCATAGCGAGCAGCGGGAGGGGCAGATTTCAATACTCGGGTGACACCTTATCTCCCCAGCCACTCACAGCAGGGGGGTGGTATAGGGCTTAAACGTTGCAGGGGGAAGTTGTAATGCCTTCCCTGTCTTTATATTGGCCAAAAAAAAGCGCTAACGTCTCAGGGAAGAAAGTTTAATTTACCAGAACACCGCATGGTGTTCGTTACGAATAACGAACATCCCGAACACCCTAATATTCGCACGAATATCAAGCTCGGACGAACGCGTTCGCTCATCTCTAATCTTTACATGAAAAAGGTGAAATAACTGAAGCGATAAAGGAATGTCCATTCTTCCCCGCAGCCTCCCTACTCACTAATGCTATAGTGGGGCTTCGGCACAGAAATTTCGTAGCATACTATGTCGCAAAAAGGTCACCAAATCTGGGCATTTTGCCAAAAACCATTGGCCAGAGTCCATAGAGGGTTCATATTAGGAGGCCTGCAAGTGTAGCCAGGACAGCCTTTGTTGACCTATAGTTTAACATTCATAAGTCAGGTGATAGTAGCGATATATTCTTACCCCTGCCGATCAGCATCTTATCCTAGTATGGCATCACCTTACAGCACCTTAATGCTGTGTTTAGATGAATGAAAGTGAACGCTAATTGTTCAGTCTAAATGCAAGCCAACGAGGAACTATAATAGTTCGCTTCTCATTCGCCATTCAGTTTCCGCTGGCATAAAAACCATTGTTGGCTCATTCACTTATCGCTGAGTTCTTCTCATACTTTTGTAGCGTATCATCTGCGAAATGTACGCGCGAGTATTATGTGATAATAGGCAGCAATGGAAGTGCATTACTTTTCATTGTTCCCCTCGCACCGACGTATGTTTAATGCATATGTTACACACGTAAAAAAGAACACAGCATATTCTATGTTACAGCGTATTACAAGCCTAACAGCCGTATTATTGTTTATGGGTGCGTACCGAACGCAATGCATACACAATAACTATGCTTGCTTGAGGCGTTTTCTACGCCAGTTGCTAGAAGACATGCGAAGGAAGTTATGAAAAGAAATCAAGAAGGTGCAGGCAGAAGCCTCTATGGGCCACCGACCCATCCAAGCTCTTCTAAAGCCCAACATGTCTACTTTCGATATGGGGAGATTTATTGCCCTTATCCAGGACTTTCCTGTGATTTGGGACACTAATCGTCCTGAATATAAGGAGAGAAATGCCAAGGACAGAGCATCAGCTGCTCAGACATGCACTTTCTAGTGATGCTTAGAGATGAGCGAGCATACTCGATAAGGCAAACTACTCGAGCGAGTAGTGCCTTATTCGAGTACCTACCCGCTCGTCTCTAAAGATTCAGGTGGAGGCAGGGGGCGGGGAGCGGCGGGGGATAGCAGGGAGGAACGGAGGGGAGATCTCTCTCTCCCTCTCCCCCCCCTCCCGCTCCCCCCTGCTCACCGCCGCAACTCACCTGTCACCCGCGCCGGCAGCCGAATCTTTAGAGATGAACGGGCAGGTACTCGAATAAGGCACTACTCACTCGAGTAGTTTGCCTTACCGAGTATGCTCGCTCATCTCTAGTGATGTTTTATTATATTTATCAATCACATTATAAAATATAGTCTAAGAAAACAGCCCCGAAGTTTTTTTCTATGCTCTGCTGTTTTAATGTTATTTGTGAGGAAAACTTAGAGTTCAATAGACAACATGAATATTGTACATGTAAGGCCGCCTGCACACGGGTGGATTGGATTCCACATACGAAAACCCACAGCGGAATCCCGCCCTGGCAGTAGCGGCGTCCACGCATACCTGCTTTCATTTTCTTCTTTTCTGTACTGCGGATGGTCCGCACGGCTCGCTTCGTACATGTGCACTATAGTTTTTTTTTTTAATTCCTGCTTTTTCCGCAAATTCCATGGCCTGTCCGCAATGTCGGATGGACGGCCTCCAAACACTTCAATGGAAGCCATCTGTACGGAATCCGCAGGAAAATGGAGCATGCTGCGATTTTTCATCCGCAAGCGGAAACCACAATTGGTTTTCACTCGTGTGCATGAAGAATCACTTTTCCATAGTTGCTATGGGTGGTATTTGCTGCAGAATCCGGAGGTGGTTGCCTGCTTCGGATTCCACAATTCAAATCCTTCCGTGTGCATTTGGCCTAAAAGATGACTTTTCAGTTTAGCTTTTGTTTCTATATACTTTTAAAAACCAAACAAACATTTTTTCTTCTTTTAGGAGCTCTCCGCCCGGCTAGTGTCCATCCAAGCACAGAATGATGTTTTCATTGTCACCTTCAAGACTATAGAGGAAATCTGGAAATTCACTACCTATCTCTCTCTCGGTAATTCTAACAATGCGATAAAATGACTTAAGTGACTTAGGCTGCCTGTCGATGGGCTTAGAGGGCGCCACCGTCTGTGAGCAGGGGAGAGCTGACGGATTTCCGCAGTGAGCCTATCCGACGGATAGGCTCACAGCGGAGAATCGCGGCAAATCACAGCATTCTGCAATTTGCTGCCTGCGAGCGGAGAATCGCTATGGTTCTCCGCTCGTGGACAGGAGGGCCGTGCTTTCCATAGCAACACTATGGAAAGCGTTCACTGCGTTCCCCGGGGCCGGATTACCGCCACAGGGAACGGAGTGAAAATTCGCCCGTGGACAGGCAGCCTTAGAGAGGCTTCAGTAATATAACTTGCTCTGTTTGAATACTTTATTTCAAAATACTGGTTGTGAGCTATAGTATATACATATGGAGATGGTGTTGATTAAAGGGATTGCTCAGCTTTAAACTATTAATGGCCTATCCTAAGGGTTGCTTCACACTGGCATGGGCGATATCGGGCCATGATTCATGTCCCGATATCGCATTTTCACGTTATCCATGTGAAACCCCAGGATGCTAGGTGTTTTCATGTGAAAAAAGCCTTGCATCACTGTGAGGAATCTCTTCATCCCTGCAGGTAATCCCCCGCCGCAGCTGAAGAGATTTCCCTGCCGCGTTTAAAGGGATTCACAGCAGGGATGAAGGCATCCCCTACTGCGGCTGTGAGAGCTGCGGCAGAGGATCGCGGAGTTCTCCCATTGCTTTCAATGGGTGAAAAAATTTTTTTCGCACAACATTGCGTTGTAAAAACATCACAGATGGGAATGATTAAAAATCATTGATTGTATAATTCTGTGTTTTCACTTACTCTCGCATCATACGATTTTCTCACCAGTGGGAGGCTGGCCTTAGGATGGGACATTAATAGTAGATTGACAGGTATGGACAAAGTTCCTGTTGCCATAAGTAAGGAATTTTCCTGCCAGTCCACTATTGATGTCCTATGCTGAGGATAGGCCATCAATAGTTTAAAGATGGACAACCCCTTTAAGTCATTGCCAAACGTATAGAGCATATTGGAATCCTTGCTCATATATTCGTAAGCAAGTGCAACTTTGCCCTCATGTTATAACAAGACAAATATTGAAACTTTTAGAAATCAGCAAACACACATACTGTCTGAACAGGGTTGGGTTACAAGGAGGACAAAAGTGCAAAGAGCTCCAATAGGTAGAACACGACTTCTCAATCTTTTTCTTTTGGGGCTTCACATTCAAGAACATGGTGGAGTTGGGGCCTCTCCATCAGTTATAGCTCCTGCCAAAATGTTTAAAAATTACCTAAATGTATCTTAAATATTGTCTCCTGAACCCAGAAGTGCATAAAAAGTTATGTTATATAAATGCTGTATGGTAGTCCTACCCGGACAGTTGATGGTGCTTGTGTGTCTAGGGTAGGTGTGACAGACTATTGCTATGACTGTTCTACTCTTTGTATTGTTTTAATATATCAAAGCTATTTAAATGCACATATTTTATTTCCATCTGTTTTTTTGCTCCTGAGTTGCTGTACTTTTGCTTCCTTCCTTCCAAAAAAAAAAAAGAAGCTCTATGGGGTCCCAATAAATGTTTTGCTAATCCTGGATGAAAGCTCATGTGATGCTGTTTACTGCCACTGCATCAGCAGGGAAATCACAGGAGCTGATTAAGTTCAGCATTTGCAGCCGTCTGCTCCCGTCAGTAACAATCATGATTAAGAATCTGTAATCAACCATTTTTTAGTGTCACGTACAAATGATTTTCTATTCTTCATTATGTATGTGTAGTGTTTTATGTATGATTATATGTAGAGATGAGCGAGTACACTCGGATAAGTCAGTTACTCGAGCGAGCCTCGCTCTTCTCAAGTAACTGCATTCTTGTCCGAGCAGGCTAAGGGGTAGCAGGCGGGGGGGGGGGGGGGGGGAGAGAGAGAAAGAGATCTCTCTCACTCGCTACCCCCCCCCCCGCTATCCCCCGCCGCCCCCCCCCCCCCCCAAGCACGCTCAGACAAGAATGCAGTTACTCGAGAAGAGCGAGGCTCGCTCATCTCTAATTATATGTATTATGTATGTACGACACTTCTCATAAATGCTTATTCAGATGGCAGTATTTACGCAGGTATTTCGCCGCCTAAACGAATTGCCGAAATATCACAACCATGTGAAGCATTGGATTCCAATGAGTTCATTCAGATGAACGATTTTTTGATAATCGCCCTGGGAAAAATCTATCGGTCACCAGTTTTATACGCCATGTGAAAAGATCTTTTCTTTTGACGCGATATGCAGCAAAGCGCCCATAGACTTCTAAAAAAGGGAGGGGAGGGAGTTACCTGCGTACAATACTGAGAAAAGAACACAGCTGGCCCTATTTAAGAATTATTAGTCATTCCAAAGATTTCTGCCGATTGCTATTTTTTATCTCTTCAGCATATTTTTTTTGCATACACGCACCAGCTTCCCCGTGTGAATGGCATGAAATACGCAAATAAAGATCATGACTCGACCGCGACAAATCTTCATTCATGCGATTATATGGTGCATACAGGTGAAAGAAAAATTGAGTGGAGGAGGCATTAGGCCTCAGATCGCCCTCAGATGACTGTATATTGGCTGGGTGCCAATATACGGCGTCCCTCTCTGCAGGGGGAGGGGGCTGGAAGAGTCGGGAGCAGTGCTCTGAGCTCCCACCCCCTCTATTTGCCCTCCCACTATTTGCAATGGGAGGGCAGGACGATGGCGGAGCTAAGTTGTGAAAATCGAACGGAGCTCCCATAGATTCCTATGGGAGGGGGAGGGAGTTTACTTGGAAACGATGTTAGTTGAAGGAAACAGCTGGCTTTATTTAGTTATTTAATCTAAAGTGAGCCATGTGCGAATTGCCTCTGCAGCGTCCTTTTCACGCGATGTGGCCGTGTGAATAGACAAAAAAACACTAATTCCTTTTGGAATCAGACCATGGCAATGCAGCTTGGCAGTGACTTTTTTTTTTTGATGATGCGACCTGCATGAAGACACATCACTTGTGTGAAAGAACCCTGCCGTTGGTTTGAAGGAAGATGCCTGTAGTTTCTCTCTTGTGCCACTAGATGTCATAATCATTCCAATCATCCCAATGTATGGAATAATTGCACATTGTTCTAATTAGGAAAATCATTATTTTGTTATTCGGAGCAATATATGACAGTTTCATCATATTCATAGTATGCTTCTAAGGGAACTCCTCTGTAATATTTTGGTACATGGTTCTGACTTTGCCCATTTCTTGCCCAAGTAACGTGGAATATCTTGTTATGCTACACTAGGTATTGTGGCTTGCACCCTGGAACATCTGCTTTTTGATGAGATTTATTGGTTGAACGCTGCTTTGGTTGAAGACACAGAGATACAAGTATCTGTAAATCAAGATGAATTGGCCACATTATATCTTGGTTTGCTTCTTCAAGAAGGTAAGTGAATACATTTACGGACCTGTTCAGGTTACAATTTTCTTACACACAATTGTTTGGACTATTAGGTTAATAGAATGGCTGTGCGTCAATAGTGGGATCTCCTATCCATCTGACTGCACAAGGATGACAAGCAGCACCCTCTTCAGCTTGAATGCCAGATACCCCAAATGTATCCAACTCATGTGACAGGCCCAGGGGCTTCTCCATTTCCCTCCTCCTGGGGCGTAAGCCACTGGGGACCTGCGAACTAGGGTCCTAACTCCGGTACAGGTGTGGAAGCAGGGCATCTTTGCTTAGTTTTGGCTGGCGGATCGCCGACAGACTGTCAAATAACTTTAGGCTGCACCCAATATGCTTGGCCTGTGGAGAGGCGGCAACAATTTTTCGATAAATCCACAAATATGGTCAAACAGGAAGTGGCTTTATTTGAATAAACGGGAACTGTCTATTACGGATGCAGTTCTCTGTCCATAAGTGGCTGGCGTTTTCCTGGGTAGGGTATGAGGATAGACCCGGGGGTACAGGTGAGGTCCTGAGATACAGAAAGTTTCGGCAGCTCTGGGTAAATCCAGATCACTTTCTGCAGTGCACTTGTACTCTAAGGCCTCATGTCCATGGAGAAAATCAGGCCCGCCGCGGATTCTTTATGCAGAATCCCGCAGCGGGTCCCTCCTTTCCCGCGGACATGAGGCCTAAAAAGAAGAATTACTTACCTGTCTCGACGCTGCGGATCTGCCCTCCGTCGCAGCCGGATCTTCTTTCTTTGGCGTGGCGGATGTGCTCGGCAGCACATCTGCCACGCCGGCAGCGTGCCGTGCGCATGCACCGTGCACTCCAACTTTTTTTTTAGTCCTGCTCTCCCGTGCTCCCGCGCCGCAGAGTAGAGATTCAGCTGTGGGTGTGCGGTGGATAGGGACGGCTTCCATAGATTTCAATCGAAGCCTGCCGGAGCCGTCCCCGCGGGAGACCCGCACTAAAATGGAGCATGCTGCAGGTGTTTCCCGCACACGCAATCCGCGCCTCAGGGAAAAATGACATCCTCAGGTATTTAACTACCTGCGGGTGTTCAATGCATCCCTATGGGGCGCGGATCACGCATGCGGGAGAAACGCTGCAGATTTAAAATGTTATTTTGCCGTGGACATGAGGCCGGCATCACTTGAGTGTATGCATATTTCTGCGTGCATGAGTGCAGCATTTCTGCGGAGCAAATATGCTTTTTTTGCAGTGCACATCGGTATATTTTACTGTACTTTGTCTTTTGCAAGGCATGTCCATTGCATAAAGCAAAAAAATATGCACCGATTGAAATGATTAATTAGTCTACTGAGTTCCAGATGTGTTCTTTTTCCTGCGCAATTACAGTGTTTCAAGCATATTTTGCGCACGCTTGTGCATCACCCTTGATGTCTATGGGGACTTTTGGATGCAAGAAATGCACAGGAAAATAGAGCAGGCTGCTTTTTCTTTTTTTTTTGAGACTGAAATGTGCAGGAAAAATATGTGCATGTGAACGAGCCCATTGCAATCAATGGGTTCTATTCTGTACGTATGGTGATATCGGCCTTAATGCTTCATGGCTACTTTGCAGTTTACGAGGTGACACCAGCTGGAAGTGCCTTACTAAGAGAGCTGCTCTACAACACCGCCTTATTCACACTGCGGCACACATCATGGCCCCGCTGCCGTTCCACTTGCGGTACCTCAGCGACCCCACTATCATTTTAAAGTAACAGTACAGTAAATACTGACAAAGCAATACATTAAAACATAAGATAAAATCAGGGCGAGGGGGTTTACACCCTGTTATACTCAGGCCACAATCGGTACTGCACTTGTCAATGTGACTAATGTTCTAGTCTTGTGTATTGTAGGGTGCTTCTATGCCAGAGCCGTGGTACACGATGCCGGTGCACAAGTGGAGGAGGAGAAAGAATTCCTAGCGGTGTCTGTCAACGATGTGGTGTATGTAAAAGACGTCGGGGATGAGTCATCTTGGGAAGGACAATCATTGAGCACCGGAGAGCGCGGATTACTACCCATCATAGCGGTGGAGCCGCTCCCACATCCTTTCTACCAGTAAATGCTTTTTAGTGTTTCATTATGCAGAATAGAAATATGCCGTATGTAATTGTACTATGTACAGATCATCTGACCGCTCTACCCCGCGTATAATGGGGGAGACTAATCAAACAATATGCACTAGACTAATTGCCCAACTTTATGTGTTTTAGAAACTTTTTACACTTGAGAAGTGTCTAGAAAAAGGAATGTGGCTAAGAGGAGACATAAAACGCACAAAGGAAAAGTATCTAACATGTCTGGCAAGTTCTGTCAAATATCATACAGCATACTGTATTTCTGACTTCCTATTTCAGATCTATCCTGATCAGAGACATTCTTGCCTACGTGTCATCAGCTCAGTTTGACAGTCGGTAGCAGAAGTACAGTAATTGCAGGCACAAAGTGACATTTGGATCTGGGCCCCATTCAGTAGTGGCAGTAGCAAATTAGTTTATGGCCCAGAGATAATCACATACTGTAAATACACATACATGCATATACAGTAACATAGTATCAGGGGCGTAACTATAGAGGATGCAGGGGATGCGGTTGCACCCGGGCCCAGGAGCCTTAGGGGGCCCATAAGGCCTCTCTTCTCCATATGGGGAGCCCAGTACTATGAATAAAGCATTATAGTTGGGGGCTCCGTTCCAGGTTTTGCATTGGGGCCCAGAAGCTTCGAGTTACGCCTCTGCATAGTATGCAAGGCTGAAAAAAGACAAATGTCCATCCAGTTCAGCCTGTTTACCCCCCCCCCCCCCCAACCTCCCCCCTTGTTGATCCAGAGGAAGGCAAAAACAAAACAAATGAGGCAGAAGCCAATTTGCCCCATTTGGTGAAAAAAGTAACATTTTGTTTAAGTGGTTACCCAGGGAAAATGTATTTTTTTTCTCCAAAGCTGCTCACTCACTGTGTTTAATAACATAAAAAAGTAATTCTCCCCGCAGCTGATCCCTTGTTGCCCCAGTTTCCTCTGCACCCGCTGCCCTGCTGCTGTCTACTTCCAGCAATGATGTCACTTTGGCCGGTGATTAGCTGCAGCATTCACATGTCCCTGTGTTGGGACGTCATTGCTGCTGCAGTCAGGTCTGAAGAGCGGCGGTGTGTCGAGTGCTGCCGGGGGATCAGCTGAGGTTAGTATGGCTTCTTTTATGTTATTCCACCACAGTGTGCAGCTTCACAAAAAAATCCTGGATAATCCCTTTAATCTGACATCATACATGCTGGATTATCAAACATTCTGGATTACACTGCCATGTTAACACCGTATCTGCTGCTGTAGAAGAATTCGGAAACGGACTGGTTTTCTCTGATCAGTCTCCTGCTTCAGGTCTTATAATTATAATCATCCTCATTTATATGGCATCAACAAACTCCGCAACACTTTACAAATCAGAGGGGGCAAGGACAAAAAGGAGGCGCTAGATGCAGTATTAAACCAAGAAACTATTTGAACAATAGGGGTGCAGGTCCTGCTCACAAGAACTATGAGAAAGTAGTGGGGACACAAGTGCTTGTTCTGTATAATGGCCCGGCTATCTTTATACAAATAGGGTACTATATATAAAGCTGTATGAACCAGCTGTATCTGTATATACAGTTATCAAGCTCATTAGAGTGTATGGGGTGTGGAGTAATACAGTGGGATAAAGAAGTCGGGTCTGAAGGGGAATTTAGAAGATCGGTAAAAAGAGAAGAGTTAAGGTGCATGTACACACACAGATGATCGCTCAAAATTTGTCAGAAACTGACAGTTTTGAGGGATCATTTTGCATCAGCCCTTTAGTACTTCATTGCATGTATTTAGAGACCAGTGGATGGTCTGCTCTCTAAATACATCACTATTGTTTTCCAGCGGGAAAGCGGCTGTTAACAGATGTTAAAGAATGTTATCAGCGATGGTTGGAGAGAACGCAGCATGCGGACCGCCTTCTCTTAGGCTGGGTTCTCACAGGGCGGATTCTTGGCGGAAATCTCGTGGTTTGGCCGCAGCAAAAAAACGCGAGATTTCCGCCGGGAGAACCACTGCTACAAAACCCGCGGAGGCTTTGAAGCGGCCCAGACGCTGCGGAAGAGAAAAAAATGGACATGCTGCGGTCGGCAAATCCGCGCCGCAGCGGCAGCTTCTACCGGCTTAGCTGCAGCGGATTTACCGTCCCGAGTGGATGAGATTTCTGAGAAATCTCGTCCACATGGCTGGCTAATCCCGGGATTAGCGGCCGCATGCGGATTTGCCGTAGCGAAATTCCGCATGGAATTTCCGTGGCAAATTCGCCCTGCATTGGTGAGGGATGTGACCAATCAGAGGCAGCCCATTCAGCAGGCGGGGATTTTAAATCCCCGCCTGCTGAATACTACACAGAGCAGTTCAGAAGAACTGCTGGCCGGCCGCGGCTGAACTCCGGCTGCAGGGACAAGGTGAGTATTTATATATTTTTTATTTTTACACATTTTAG
This sequence comes from Eleutherodactylus coqui, assembly GCF_035609145.1. Lineage (NCBI taxonomy): Eukaryota > Metazoa > Chordata > Amphibia > Anura > Eleutherodactylidae > Eleutherodactylus > Eleutherodactylus coqui. The sequence continues at coordinate 105,931,363 of NC_089838.1, read as the reverse complement.
GATGATTTTCAGGGAAGGGCTTATATTTTTAAGCCCTTCTCGAAAATTCATCCCGCGCTCGCCGCCAGCCCATTGCTTTCAATGGAGCCGGCTGTATTGCCGGCTCCATTGAATTCAATGGGCGAACATCGTTCTCCTCTGCCACAGCTGTTACAGCTGTGGCAGGGGAGAATGATCTTTGTAGTATATGTTCTCAATGGGGTCGGCGCTGTTGCCGCCGGCCCCATTGAGCGCATATATAGAACACAAGGAATCGCAGAACGCAGATAGGCGCGATCTGCGATTCCTCGTGTCCTATAATTTATCGGACATCCGCATAAAAAGCGGCCATCTGACCGATCCCATTGCGAAGCAATGGTTCTATTTATGCGCAGATCACATGCGCAAATCGCACGAAAAAACGCCTGTCTGACCGAGGCCTAAGGGTGGTATCACACAGTGTAAATTCTGTGGAATTTCCACAGCAGATTTACTCCCACTTTTACTCTCCCTTAGTTACTTACTGCACTGTATCGGAGTACTTGTACTTGCAGCCAGGAAACTTCTTTTGTTTCACCTACCAATTAGCAGCACACATCTCTGCTGCCCCGAAGGTTTCCTTCACTGTATCACTGTAGCTAATATTATCCACCTGCTGCTATCACATATTTAGATGGCAAGACTGGATAAAATTGGTTACAAACTTCCATCTATGGGAAGTATTTGTTTTGTACAGGCTCCAGTAAAGATGTACGTTGGTGGCATTTCACTGCTGGGTGAATGTCTTATTATGGATCTATATTTCAGCCTCCATTGTGTTTATATGGTTTAAAGATGGCTCTGAAATCAGCTACTTAGTTGCTGAAACACCAGCAGAGCTATTGTTTCCAGATTCACTCATCTCTTGTCTTTAGTTGAAATACAGAACTGTGATGTACAGTATAGTCTTCTACTGAAAGGGGTATTCTGAGTTGTTTATTTTATATAGTTTTCAGCCCCCGTGCACAAAAATATACATACAATAAATATACTCATCGTGGTGCCAGATCGCCATTTCAGCAGCCTGAGACCGTGGCATCTAACAGATGATGTTCTATTAAACTGTCACATGGGCTTCTAATGTAGGAGCCCCAGGCTGGGTTACGGGACGTCATCAGTAACATCCCTGTTGGGCCTTCCATTGGCTGCAGTTATCCATAGGTAAATGACCTATGTGACTGCTGCATTGCTTGCAAACAGAAGGCCTGGAGAGTGTGGCAGGACAGCATCACGGCAGCAGGAGGTGATTACTGGGTTTATTCGGTACCCTGCCTCTCCTCCACTGCCACCAATGTACTCGGAAAACCCCTTTAACCCTTTCCAATCCAATTTGTATCCTGGTTTTCCTAGGGGACTTACTCTTTTTCTGCTGTTATACAACACCGCTATATGCAGGCTAAAGCCAGTAATGCATGAGGTGACACATTGGATAGGCTCCGACAGCAGAGAGGCTGGCAATATACAGTAAGAGAACCCTGACGGACGTCTTCCAACATTGGGGCTGCACAGCCTTAAATCATAATGTCTTAAGACGTCAGACAGTGGATTGGAAAGAGTTAAGTGATTTTACAGGAACAAAACTATTGGTTATCTCAGGATAGCTCACCAACAGCAGATCGGCAGGGTTCCGACATTCAAAGAACTGTCTGCAGCACAGTGACCCAGTTTGGTTTTGTAGCTTCCTCCCATTCACTTCGGTGGGAGAGAGGTGCAATTCAATCCTGGACCACTTCACTATGGACGGTGCTTTGCCTCTTTTTCCATCTGCAGCAGCATGTAATCTGCTGATCGCTGGGGGATCCCAAGTGACGGATACCTGTCGATCTTCTATTGATAGATCACCAATACTTTTACTTCTGTAAAATCCCTTCAGGTTTTTCATGTTTTCAAAATCTGTGACTTTTCTAATGACAAAGGACAACAAGTAAACTGAGCAGACAAGAGACCGGATTACATGTTATATCCTTTTGTTTTTAGATGGTTTCTGAAAACGTACCCAACGATCTGTAACATGACAGAGCAGAATTGCCGGAACATCACCTCTCAGCCAATAGGTAAAGTTCCTTACCGACCACACACAGACATGCTATTGTTACACCTGTGTATATCAATTACTGGCAGCACAATATCCTTTTGTTCTGCTCAGTATCATCATGTTCTAGCAGTGAAGTGAACCCAGAATGTTTGTATAATAAATTATGGTGAACAAGATGTATTAATAAACATTTGTATTGAAAGAAGGGCAAGTCAATTTCTACTGACTTATCATGTTACAAATGCAGTGACTAATATGATCCATTGTAACAGTCAGTCTGCTTAAAGTGACAGGTGTTGTTCGAATGGTACTATAAAGTCCCTTAAATTATAAAGTCATGCCCAGTAAAATCATAATACGAGGTAAAAATGTACCTATAGCTTGCAACATAGTACTGTAATTTGAGGCACAATTCAAGGTGCTTTGAAGGTGCCTAGCCCACTCCATGCACAATAGGTGTCAGCTGTTTTTGACAGCTGACACATGGTCGCAACAGCCACAATCTGAGTTTAAGGCCCATTTACAAGCAACAATTATCACTCAAAATTCGCTCAAAAACCATCATTTGAACAATAATCGTTGTGTGTAAATGCTCCCACATTTCACTCTTCGGTTGAACGATGATTTTTAGGTGAGCATAAAATCCATTGTTCAGCTGGAGAGAAGATAACACAGACTGCATGCTGTGTTTGCTGTGCATGGTGCTGTTTTCTCCTTGGGAGTGCTGGTTACATTGAATTCAGCAGAAAACCCATGACAGAACAAAGGAGCTGAATGCAGAAAACTGAACACCTGCTGTTCTCTGCATACAGCTCCAGAGGCTCATTTGCATGCAAATGAAGGTGATAAGCTGCTAATGAGCATTAGTGTCCATTAGCAGTTTATGCAAAACAATCGCTTAAAACCTATCTTTGGAACGATTATCTTTGCATGTTAACCATTTACATGCTGCTGTCAATTCTGACAGGCACTTAAGTGGACAGTCAGTGTTTGGAAGTCTTGAATGGACCCCTACAATGAGATCACAGGGTGCCTTTCAAGTATCATATCAATACAGGGCTTTATGAAAGCTCTCTGGGCTGCCATGTACGGTATATCTGCTTATTAAGATGTGCATGTGGCACTTCGTCATATTGTGCCTGTAAAAATACAATATACTGCAATATTGAAGTATTGGAGTATATTTTATAAGCGACCAAACAGTTGTAAGTTCAAGTCACCTTAGGGTACTAAAAAATTATGTGCAAATAAGTGAGGGAAAAAAACATTTTTATTATTCTAAGAACTGAATAATATTTAAGAGTTTGATAATAAAATAATCAAACCAAAAAAAATGAATTTGGTATCGCCACTTCCATTAAAAAAAAGCCTATTAAAATAGTGCATTTTTTATCCTGCATGATGAATGTTGTCAGAAAAAAATACATAATGCCAGAATTAAACTTTTTTGGTCACCCCATCGCCACAAAAAAATTGCTCCGATAGAAGCCATAGGTCATCATTAGAGATGAGCGAGTATACTCGCTAAGGCACATTACTCGAGCGAGTAGTGCCTTAGCCGAGTATCTCCCCGCTCGTCTCTAAAGATTCGGGGGCTGGCGGCGGGCGGGGAGCGGCGGGGGAGATCGGGGAGGAACGGAGGGGAGATCTCTCTCTCCCCCTCTCTCCCCCCTGCTCCCCGCCGCAACTCACCTGTCACCCGCGCCGGCCCCCGAATCTTTAGAGACGGGAGGGAAGACACTCGGCTAAGGCACTACTCGCTCGAGTAATGTGCCTTAGCGAGTATACTTGCTCATCTCTAGTCATCATGCAAACAACAAGTCGTTACACAGCTGTATTGATGGAGAAATAAAAAGGTTATAATGATCAGAAGTTGGTGAGGGAAAATAATTCAATTTTTAAAAGGTACTTTATTTTATAAAAGTAGTACCACAACAAAAAACATATCAATTTGGTATCATCGTAATCGTAGTAACCCACAGGCAGGAATGTATGCTGTAAAAACCAGACCCTCCCAAAAATGTCACAATTGCCTTTTTTTTCCATTTCACTTCACTTGAAATGTACTTTTACATTTTCAGTACATTATATAGTACATTAAAGGCATTGTCCAGGCCTTTTGGGTTTTTCTTTCTATCAACAAATTAAATAAGAGCTACGCCTAGAATACCAAGCTAAGCCGCTGCACTATAGACAGTGCTATCTGCTTTATCTGCTTCATGCACTGCTTGTACTGACAGTGGTGCTGAGAATCAGCTGCTTATTGGGGATCCCGAATGGCAGACCTCTGCTGATCATCTATAGTGATCTATCCTGAGGATAGGTCACCAATTGAAGAAAGCCTAAGGTCCCGTACCACCCTTTTGAATAGCACCATTGATAAAAAGCAACTCATTTCACAAAAAAACAAGCCCTCATCCCTCAAAAAAGAACCCTCCGACAGCTATGTTAATGGAAAAGTAAAAAGTTACAATTTCTGAAAGTGGGGAGAACAAAAATTAAAAACAAAAAATAGCCGCATCCTCAAAGAGTTAATATATATTTTTTTATATAATTAAAAAGTCTTTCTTAAACGTATTTGTACTTAAATTCCAGTCCCAATAAAAGATTTAAACTTGCAATCATCTTAATGCTTGTACAATATACTGCAATACTTCAGTACTGCAGTGTATTGTGCTTTTGATTACTGCTTATTAAACCCTGCCACAGATAAAGGTTTAATAGGTTAAATTCATGGCAGTCCTTGGACCTTTCACAAGACACCAGTCTGCCATTACAAGCCATCGACACCCTACAATCGTGTCACTTATCTGCTTAAGGGTCATTTACATGGGGCCATTATTGCGCAGAATTTGTTTGAAAGTACTAATTTGCACTATAATCATTGCTAGCAAATACACAGCCATTGCGCTCTATTCGTTTACGGTCCATTGGTCGCTCACTTTCAGCCAGCATGAAAATCATCGCTAGATCACTTACTTCTCACTAAGTATAAACGCTCCATGCTCAGCGCTTCACATAGATTGTGAAGCGCTGAGTGAGAACCCAACCGTGATCTACTTGTATAAACTCTGTACATGAGCCCTAACAACCTAGTGGTGACATCAGCGCTCGTGCAGTCGTTTAGTCGACTGTCATCCCGTCTAAATGGGACATTAGACTCCGCAGTTGGCTGCAATTGGAGATACCTCCAATCACAACTGTTGCTGGCGACTGACAGCTCTAAGAAACAGCTGAAAGCAATGAGATATGGAGACTCTGCTCTCCAGTCTGCTCCATACACCTCTGTCCCTGGCAACCCATGATGAATATATCCATCATTGATCATTAAGTGGTTAAGACTAGCGTATGAAACACCTAGCTTAAGGCCCATTTAGACACAACGATTATCGCTCAAAAGCCGTCTTTTGAGCGATAATCGTTGTGTCTAACTGCACTGACATCGTGTAGTTTTCGTTATCCCATTGCTCATCGTCGTCTTTCAGCGTGCTAAAAGACAACAATGAGCCTTATCAGGGGTTCACAGCGGGATACAGCTGATACTATTGTTTCAGCTGTATCCCGCTCCCTGATAACAGGCTGGGTATGAAGAACAGAGCCGTCCGACACGGAGCACTCGGCTGTATAACAACCGGGCTCTCCAAGCGGAGAACAGCTGGATGCAGAAGACAAGTGGGAACACCCTCCTTTCTTCTGCATCCTCCGCTCCGAGCGCTCAGCTGTATGACAGCCGGGCGTTCTGAGTGGGGAACAGCTGGATGCAGAAGACAAGCGGGGTCTTCTGCATCCTCGACTCCGAGCACTCGGCTGTATAACAGCTGGGCGCTCGGAGCGGGAGAACAGCTGTATGCAGAAGACAAGCGGGGCCCGCTTTTCTTCTGCATCCTCCGCTGGGGTGCAAGGTGATCGCTCTTCTTGAGTGATCATCTTGCACTGTAAATGACACAACGATTATCGATGAAAGTTGCTTGAGCTCCATCTTTTGAGCGATAATTGTTGTGTCTAAATAGGCCTTTAGTAAATCTTACCTTTTTTGCATTAAAAAGCTATTTGCTCCTTATTTGTATGGAGAACATAAAATGCATGCACTTCTTACATAATCTATGTTAAGGATATAACGATTTTGTTATGCAAACACTGACTTGTAAAGAAAGCACAAGCAAGAGTGTAAACAAAGTATCAGTCTCTTTGTTTATGTTGCTAAGGATGCAAATTGAATGACAAAAATGATAAAACTCACTTATTCCACCACAACATCATCTGTTTGTAATTTCTGTATGAATTGAGGTTGATGGTAGATAGGGAATCAAACTCCCAAACATTAGTGTAATCCAATGCGTTCACATCTGCAGTGACTCTATCATGAACTGGATATTTTACTAACTGCTGGATTTTGTTATTATGTGTAAGCAGTAAACATTGAAGTCCTCTTCCATAGTTGTCTCCTGTCCACTTTCCCTTTTTTTTAATCCCATGTCTCTACTGTAAGTGATATAGGCATATCTCAGCTTAGCATGTATTCACAAGCCCCACAGTAGCCACCAAGGCTGCCCTTGAGTAGTGTTCATGGTGTGAATGCAGTGCTCTTGTGAAGCAAGTAGTTGATACTATTCAGAACATACTGTACGTTGTGTACAATTTGTTACTATTTGTATAATTTACCTTCCATCCCTCCTTTCCTTTAGGGTTGGGTCAATGCACTGCTAGGGAGAACCACTCAGCCACAGAATGGGATGAACTCAGCTACTGCAGGGGTGACGCCATTGAGGTTGTTGGCTTTTTTGTACCTGGACTTAAGTGGTTCGTGGGCAAATGTCCTTCTACTGGAGCCACTGGTTTTGTCCAAACCAAGCATGTTGACCCAAACTGCTTAAAACCTCTGTAAGTACCTCTGTTGATGCTCATTGCTACTGTTTCTCTATTTTTTGCAATGAGTGAGCATAACATAATGCATGAAGGCAATGGCACATTCAGTAACATAAACAGAAATAATTGCAAAATTCAGGCTTGGGTCCATTCCATAGAGGGAAGCATTTTTACTAATTCTGAGCATAATTTCATTATGTATGTGGTCTAATCTGATTTTTTTAGGGTAGAGCTGCTAATTCATGGGCTGCCTTTACAGAGTTTTAAAGTACTTGATAACTTTCTGGTTGCATGCAACCACCACTAGGGGGAACTATCTGACTATGGATATATTCAGCTGATATTTGTTGATTTCTGCATCTTCCTAAATGTTCTTTGTGTCACACATGCTGCATGGCTATAGATGATGTTAACAAGACCCTAACACAAGTGTCTGTGCACGGAAATAATGAAAAACATGATTCTTGTTGTACAGGATAGACCTGCAATACTTGTATCTTCTCTAAACAAAAGAATTTAACACCACAATACAGAAAGAAGAGAATACAGTGTTCATTCCCATTTAATACTTTAACCCTTTGGTATACTTCTTCTTGCCCATGTAAGATATGAGATACTTTTCAAGTTTCCTTGTAGATGATGCTTTACGAAAATCACAAACCCATAACTTTAACATGTAGTACTAAGATGATCCCCATGGTGGTGCTATTGCTTCAACCTCATTGTCTCACACAATTTTTTTTAATGCCAGTGCTATGCTTTTTGACTTGTGCACAAGTTATAATGAGAATATTTGTTGTTTAGATAAAAAATACACCTGTCCAAAATATTAATGTGCATATACTGAGATTATTTCTTCGATAACAGAAATATTGACAAATGGAAACTTTTTACATTTGGCTTATGACTAATGCTTAATAGTTGGCTCTGCAATTTAACATCAGTTTCTGTTTGACCCACAGTCTGTATGAATTAGCGCTCTCCCAGACACAAATAGACGGTCACTGATAGAAATCAGATCTTTTTCTAGCAAAATGCTTTTGTTTTCATCCAGGCATTCAGCGCCTAAATCGCCCGAGCCATTAAATGTAACTGACATCATGAAACTGCTCATAAAATAAAGATGTTTATTACTATTTGTAATATGAATCTAGACAGCAAATCAGATTATCGCTTCAAAGTATCAAGTTAATTGTATTAACCCTTTGCAATCCAATTTTGGATTCAGGGTTTCCTAGGGGGCTTTCTCTTTCTGCCATTATACAATGGCGCCATCTGCTGGCTAAAGCCAATACTGCGGTATGGGACATGCTGGAGAGGCCCCCAACAACAGAGCAGCCAGTAATATACAGTAAGAATACCCTGCCGGACGTCTTCTGACATCGGAGCTGTACAGCCTTCAATAAGAATGTCTTCGGATGTCAGACAGTGGATTGGAAAGGGTTAACCATCAAGATCACAAATGTAACACACCTGGACATTAGTGCTGAGCAAACCGAAACAGTCAAATCCTGTTTCAGGCCGAACTTTGGTAGAGTTTTGGTTTGGCAGGAACCCGAACCTTGAGCAGTTTGTCTTGGTTAATCTGCTAAAAGAAGAAGGAAAAAAAAGAAGATGACGAAGGAGAAAGAAGAAGAAAAAGAAGGAAAGAAACCTTTTCTTCTTTTTCCTCCTTTTCCCTTTTTATCTCTTTTTTTTCTTTCTATTATATTTTTGCCAATAAAGGTGTTTTCCCTGATTATGCGCCTGCTGACAGCAGTGCAAGTACATAGTACATAGGGGTTGGAGCGGAAACAGATTGCTCTGACCTCTGTGTAGAGGCCGGCACTTAGAACTGCAGGCACGGCTCCCAATGATTTCAAGAGGAGCTGTGCTTGCAATTACAAGCCACTACACAGGGATTGGAGCATCTGCTTCCGCTCTGACCCTTGTGTACTTGTGACTCTGTCAGCACGATAGATGGAGAGGTCATCAAAAGTATTTTTCCCAGAAAACCCTTTTAACTTTGTCTTAAAATCAGCTCAAAAGTACTTAGATACATCCTAGGTGAGCTAAGAGTGTTTTACAGGGCTTTTATGGTTTTTAAGACAGTGTGTGAATGGCTGTGACATCATTGAATGGCTGTCATTGGATCATCAATTGCTGACTGTGATTGGCTCAGACTGCGGTCCTGAGCCAATCACAGCATTCTTTTGCTGGGGACAGGGTATTCAACCCACGTTGCCAGGAAGAGAATGCTATTTCAGCGGACACTGAAGACTGCCGGTGCGCTTGGAGAGCAGCGAGAGGGACGGGGACGGCGCCTACAAGTTGAGTATTAAGATACCCCCCAAAATGAGACAGTGTGCCTCTTTTGGATGAAAAATGTATATGAGACAGTGTCCTATTTTCAGGGAAGCACGGTATATATGGCGTTGGTATTGGAATGTCCATAGCTTTATTATATGTACCTCACATTTTATAAAATGTAATTATATGGCTACATAGAGGATCTGAGTTGCATCGAGCTGTACTTATAGAAGGCTATAGGCCCATGTCATACCACCATATGCCTCTAACTTACATACAGTGGCACACAGATTTTTTTGGTGTATAGTTTCCAGTTGCATTACATTGCAGATGGCTGATGACACCACAAGGGAGCATACTCCCTCTGTGAACCCTTTACATGCCGTGATGTACGTTGATCGTGGCATGTAAGGAGGGATTGCTATTCTCATTGATCCCCGCTGTTGCAGTAGGAGGTCAGCTATCATTCACAGCCTGTTCCCTATAGCGCGGCTCGCTTATGAGCCAAAGGATGTAAGTTTATGTCCCATTGCGTTAAGTGCCCAAACCTCATTAACATATTTTATTGGATTCCTACAGGGGTAAGGATTTATTATTCTTAAGTGAGGATGAGAAGATTTCCCTTAATTCCTTTGATGAAGATGTTCAGAAAGGCCCAATGGAGTTGCTGAGCAGCTTGGCGCAGACAGATATCAGTTCGGTGTACCGGCTGGGTGAGTCTATGAGCAATTACTACTGGTTTTCCATACATTGATGAATTACATTAAGGAGGAACAAAGCGGATGTTGATTTGATTGACACAGTATATTGACAGAAGGATAACAATGTATCTTGTACTGTCCGAGGATCCAGCTCTGTTCATTATCTAATCCTCAGTCTGTTACATTGCATTTCCTTCCATTCTCCCCCTCACATCACAACACTGCTGTTATCACAGGAAGCTATGTCCCACAAGGGGCAAAAACCCCCAAACAGCTGTCTGTGCATGGTAATCTTTCCCTTCCGGAGAAGACGCTGGCTTTGGTTTATATTCCCAGTTATTGTTACAAAGCTTACTAAAAGGTCAGACATTGACTTGCAAAAAAGCTACCTTCAAGTAGCTGCACTGTCGAGGCATTGTAACATGTCCCATTGGCACATTACAGCTGGTCATGCACTGGAAATGTAAAGCACAGAGCTGGTGCAAAAGCAGATTGTCTCATCTACATAACGTAGCATCTGTAGATGTCATGAATGGGGGTGTCCGGGTGCAGGATGTCCAACTAGGAGCACAGAGCAGCTCCCATCCTGCGAGATCCAATGTCACCATGTATTACATAGGCACTAAAGATGAGCGAGTATACTCACTAGGGACAATTACTCAATCGAGCATTGTCCTTAGCGAGTACCTGCCTGCTCGGAAGAAAAGATTCGGCTGCCAGCGTGGGTGACAGGTGAGTTGCGGCAGTCAGCAGGGAGCAGCGGGGGGGGGGGGGGGGGGAGAGATCTCCCCTCTGTTCCTCCCCGCTCTCCTCCGCCCGCCGAATCTTTTCTTCCGAGCGGGCAGGTACTCGCTAAGGACAATGCTCAATCGAGCAATTGTACTTAGCAAGTATGCTCGCTCATCTCTCTAATAGGCACTGATTCCAGGCTTTAACCCTTTCCAATCCACTGTCTTACGTCTAAAGACATTCTGAATAAAGGCTGTACAGCTCCAATGTCAGAAGACGTCCAGCAGGGCATTCTTACTGTTGATTACTGGCCACTCTGTTGTCAGGGGCCTCTCTAGCATGTCACATACCGCAGTACTGGCTCTAGCCAGCAGATGGCACCATTGTATAATGGCAGAAAAAGAAAGCCCCCCTAGGAAACCCTGAACCCAAAATTTGATTGCAAAGCGTTAAAGGTGCAACACACATAGTGCTTAAGAGTGCGCAGTTAGCTGCAGGTGATTGATAGATGACGACTAAGCGGCTTTATTCTTAGAAGAGTTTTCCAGAAAGGACAACCTTTTCAATTCTACCTGCTTTTGTGATGGGCCTATAGAATATAGGGAGTGTGAAGTTCCCCAGTCTTGTACAGGACACTATTGTTAGAAAATTTCACCGGCTGAAAAAACTATTCCTAAGGCTAGTTTCACACGGGCGATCGCGATTTTGTTGCAGGAGAAGCGGGTAAAAATTTCATCTTTGTTCCTGCGATTTTTGAGTATCAACGATGCTTTTTTTTATAATAATGTTGCCTTGCATCGCTGCTGCCCACGATAAATTTGTGTGATTTATTTATTTTTTTAATCGCAAGTGTGAATAGGACTTTCTTATGTTAAAATTGCAATGCATTGCAAAGCGTGTTTGTTGGTTTGAAATAAAAAGAAACCTCCATAGGAAAACATGGGAGATAAAAAATCACACATAGCAGAAAGAGAGCAAGCCGCGATTTTTTGTTCTTGCAACATCGCATCAGTGAAAACGTATTGTAAATCATTGGTTTCATAATCTGCTTTTTTACTGACTGTAACATCAGGCGAAAATCGCGTGATTTTCCTGCCCATGTCAAACCACCCATGCAAAAGAAGCATTGCTTCCGCTCAAAAACAAAGACGCAATTTGCCACAATTTTCTCATGGTAGAATCGCGATGGCCCGTGTGAAGCCGGACTAACTTCTACTTGATTGCATTTAATATGCAGGTTGTAAACAGTTTGCAACATGACGACTCTCTACTAATTATATAGACACAGGGCAAAGTTTCCTTTAATTAGATTTATCAATAATACATATCATGCAAGTTATTACACCAAAATGTATCAGGAGGCAGCGGCCATAAAGCTAAATTATTCATAGTAAATTGCTCTTCAGATTACTTAAAGTGTGACTTTTTTTTGAAGTATCTACATTTAAATATAAAAAAAATGTATTTGAAGCATTTTGGCCTCATTGTGCAGTGAAATCTTTGCTGTTTTGCAGATGGTCTGGATCCAGTTGAAATATATCTGAAATCTCCGACAGGTAAGATATGTTATCAAATAATAGTCACTAGAGATGAGCGAGCACGCTCGGTTAAGGCAGACACTTGAGCGAGCATCACTCTTCTCCAGTAACTGCATACTCCTCCGAGAAAATGCGGATGAGTATGCAGTTACTCGAGAAGAGCGAGGCTCGCTCGAGTATTTACCTTAAAGGGGTTGTCCCGCGCCGAAACGTTTTTGTTTTTTTTTCAATAGCCCCCCCGTTCGGCGCGAGACAAACCCAATGCAGGAATAAAAAAAAAAACGGCCAGTACTTACCCGAATCCCCGCGCTCCGGTGACTTCTTACTTACCTAAGTAAGATGGCCGCCGGGATCTTCACCCACGGTGCACCATGCGGTGCACCGTGCGGTCCATTGCCGATTCCAGCCTCCTGATTGGCTGGAATCGGCGCACGTGACGGGGCGGAGCTACGAGGAGCCCCTCTCCGGCACGAGCGGCCCCATTCAGAAAGGAAGAAGACAGGACTGCGCAAGCGCGTCTAATCGGGCGATTAGACGCTGAAAATTAGACGGCACCATGGAGACGAGGACGCCAGCAACGGAACAGGTAAGTGAATAACTTCTGTATGGCTCATAATTAATGCACGATGTACATTACAAAGTGCATTAATATGGCTATACAGAAGTGTATACTCCCACTTTGTTTCGTGGGACAACCCCTTTAACCGAGCGTGCATTTGCTCGGACGAGTATGCAGTTACTCGAGAAGAGTGATACTCGCTCAAGTATCTGCCTTAACCGAGCATTTTTGTATAAATGTGTGCACACAGCATATATGTTGTGTCCAAGCCGGACGTCAAACACTTCGTCTGGACATCATAAGTGTCCAAAAATGACAGATATACACGTTATTTGTAAGTAGACAGGACAAAACTATTTAAAATGAAATTAAATGTGGGGAAAGGGAAATCTTGCCCTATCATACTAATATGAGGAAACTCTACTTAAAAGCAGGGCTGGAACCTAGGGGTAACCTAGACTGTCACAAGGGAGATGACAATTGACAGATGTAAATAGCATATGACACAGCAGTATTAGGAAGCAGATATTACTAGACCAGTCAAATAAGTAATGACACCAGGGACTTATTTGAAATAGTAATCAAGTAGAAGCCCTTCTGAAAGCCTCCAGGACTGCCATTGCAGATTGCCTAGCAAGCCATGCCTGTGGTGTGGCTTGATAGATTGTCAGATTGCTATGCTATTATATCATATTGCAGGAGCGATCAAACCATCGTAGGTTCATGTCCTCTATGTGGACTAAAACAAAATGTAAAAATCAGTTTTACAAAGTTTCATTAGTTATATATATATATAAAAAAAATTAAAGGTAATAAATGTTTAAAAAAACCTTTTCCTCTATATATAATAGAAAAAAATCTACATAAAGAAACTCATAAACTCATAAACATATTTGGTATCATTGTATCCGTAAAAGTCCGATCTATCAAAGTAATGCATCATTTACTCTTCGCGGTGAACACTGTCAGAAAAAAAAATGCACAATGTCAGAATTGCGCTTGTTTGGTTACCCTGTCTCCAAGACAAAATGTAACAAAAAGCAATCAAAAATTATATGTACTCCAAAATTGTACCGATAGAAACTACAAGATGTCCCGCAAAAAAATGAGCCCTTAGACAGAAAAATAAGAAAAGTTATGGCTGTCAGAAGATGGCGGCAGAAAATAATTTTTTCCAAAGATATTTTATTTTTTAAAAGTACACCAAAAAATTAACTATATAAATGTGGTATCGTAGGAATCCTACTGACCCATAGAATAAAGTTATCATATCAGTGTGTACACCGTAGATGGCGGACTTGCACATTTTTTTTTTTACATTTCACTCCACGTAGAATATTTTAAACGTTTTTTTCAGTACATTATATGGTACATCGAATAGTACTATTGAAATATACAACTCGTCCCGCAAAAAACAAGCCCTCAGACAACTAGGTTGACGGATAAATAATAAAGTTATAATTTTTTTAAAGTGGGGAGGAAAAACTGAAAATGAAAAAAAAAAAATGGCCGTGTCCTCAAGGGGTTAAGTGATCTCATAAAGAGATATAACATTTGTATGCATCAGCACTTGATGACATTAGTTGCACAAAACTACATCAGGTAATTAAAAAATGGCACGAGCATTTCTACAAATGTCAGTTATTAAATCCAAGTGAATATTAATGCCTTGTGCATAAATACATATAAATAAACTGATGTACTATTAACACTACTTGTATGTACCACCAGTATAAGACTTGATCACACGTGCTTCAGAGGCTCCATTCAGAGCCTTCATGGCAAATCAACACAAAATTCCACATAGAATAACACAGCTGTGCTGCTTAGTTTGGTAAAATGCTGGATGACATGATGGAAGCTCCATGGACCTCAATATAGTCGATATGGTCTGTCAGGCACTGTTCACGTCCACCCATGTGATGGATCAAACCTTGGCTGGATTTCCATTTTGATGTTCCTTTGATGGAATAGAAAAACTGAATACTCTGACATGGATATGAACAGTGCTCTTAGTATAAATACTTGAGGATTCAGCATTCATTGGTGATTTAGATACTTATTTCTTGATACAAAAGGCATTGTATACATCAAGTGGGTTGTCCAGTTGTAATCTATTGATGACCTATCCTTAAGCTAAGTGATCAATAGTAACTTGGCTTCAGTGGGAATTTCGCCTATAATACCAAGTCTGGTCACTGCAGTGGGAAGGGAGTTGTCTGCTTCCTGCAGAGGTCAGCTGAGTGTACAAACACAGCATTCTGGTGAGCAGGTGAACCACAGGGCTCCCGGGCGGCAGGCCTCTACTGATCTATCCTTTGGGTAGGCCAACTGGATAACCACTTTAAAATTCACTAGATTTTAAAAATTGCTACTTGTAGTAGAATTATTGATCACCTGATGTAGTTTTTATACAACCATTATTGGCCTGTGCTGCTGACCACAATTTTAATGTGTTTCTAGGAGATGGAATTAACAAACATTAGGATAATCATATGTTATGATGGTTTTTTGCATAATAATTCATAGGAGTTTTGCACTTTCTAGAGCTGACCAGAGGTGATTGCTACTATTGGTCTTATGGGTATTCCTAATCTAAAGAAACCTACTTTACATTTTTCCAGGTACGCTGAAACAGTTTGGTGAAACACAAATGTCTGATAGTTGGGAGGAAATTGAAGCTGTAAGTGAATCTTCTAAATGCAGTGTGTCTGAGAAGTCAAGTCCAGATTCCGAATGGAGATATGAAGTGGAAGGCTTCCATGTGCTTGGACAAGAAGATATTGATGACCCAAAGTTCTTTGTTGACTTAAATGCTGGAGACCTTGAGGACTCTGAAGTCTTTGATCCTGTCTTGACATTTCTGAATAAAGAAGGCTATGGTTCTCATTTCCAGCCCTTATATGATCTTTCAATGTCATTTCTCAACTCCACATTTTATGGGTTTTCAGAAGAGGAAGACTTGGTAATGTACTTGGAAACATCCCGGAACTGGGCAAAAAGGAATAATATGTCTTGGGCTCACACCCGATGTTGTTTCCTTCTGGGACGAATTTGTGCTAAGAGGATGAAGCTATCCCAGGCAAGAGTTTACTTTGAAGAAGCCTTAAGTGCCATTAGCCATGGATTTCTAGATTTGCAACTTTTGTCTGCCTTGTATGGGAATTTATCAGCTATCTACTTGAAGCAGAATTTGAAATCTAAGCAGGAACTGTTGCTGGAGAAAGCTGCCAGCCTTTTAACTTGCATATCACAGCATAAATTTAGTTCAGAAAATGAACTTGAGGTGCTAAAATATATTTTTAGGAAAGCTGTAATTGTTAACAATGCCTCTTTAGAATCTCGTACTTGCTTCCTCATATTCCGGTTGCTTTATCAGCTAGGAAAGCACGATGAGGCCCTACCATTTCTGGAACGCTTGCAATTTCTTCTTATTACTTCCTGCTCTCAAACTCTGAATTCTAGTACAAGTGTGATGCCCATTTTAAGTTACTTGTATGATAAAAAATACCTGCCTCATATTGCTTTAGCATCAGCCAGACTGTGCAAATCAGTTGGCATGAAAATACTGCCATCTCCATTGTGGAGAGTTGGTGTAGTTATGCAAAATATATCCAAAATTAGGGGTTGTCCACTAAAAGGTAATCATATTCCAACTCAAGCTGCACCTTACTTAGAACATGCATTGTCCTCTTCGTATGAAAGTGGAGATGTGAAAGCTCAGAGAACGATGTGTCTTCTTTTAGCCAAGCTCTACCTCCAGAGAAGTCTTCTGTCTGGTGCCATTAGTTATACTAAAAGGGCTGTTGAGTTAGGTAGATGGACCAGTGAAGAAGAAGCTTTTGAATCTGCTCTGTTTTTAGGGTGGTTATATATTTTGAATGGCCATTTTGAACAAGCTTGCCATATTTTGCTGCCTCTTTTAGACTCAATGCAGGAAACTGACAGTACCACCCAATGCGGTGTTGTGCATAATCTCCTTGCAAATGCACAGAAGAGGGATAAAAAGGTACTTGAATCTTCAAGAGGGTATTCATATGCCCTTAACATGGCTACTGAAACAGGCAACAGAAGAAACCAAGCCATAGCCCTGGCAAACTTTGGGACATTGGCAGTGTCCTGCCAAGCCTTCATTATGGCAGAGAGATATTTTTTAAAGTCCGTCCAGCTTTTTATAGATGTGCAGGGCAACGGTGATGCGGAGCGAGAGCTATCCCAAGTCTTGCTCTGGTTGGGGAAAATTCTGATAGAGCAACTCAAGCTTGAAGACGGCAGAGTTTGCTTTGAGCTAGCATTACTATTTGCTATGAAGTCCAATAACTTAAAAAGTAAGTACCTCCTACAAAGCATGCCCTAAGAGGTGTTCGATATAATTTCCAATTTATTTAACATTTCTGAAAATTAATTCCTATTTTGTGTTAATTTGCAATAGCTACAGTATAGTTAGAGATTAGAGATGAGCGAGCATACTCGCTAAGGCAAACTACTCGAGCGAGTAGTTTGCCATAGCGAGTATGCTCGCTCATCTCTATTAGAGATGTTGAAAGTGGCCCCATTTCCTTTGCACATATAATTGTATGTTGTACCTTCTTGTGCATTACGACCACATGACTGCAGTAGTACTATTATGTTCGAAGCAGGAAAGTTGGATAGTTAACAGGTTAGAGAAAACCTATTGAATCGTCTAACAAAAATGATGTGTGTTTATGTTGTCAAAGAATAGGGGGCCAATTATCAGTTTACATTGTTCACTTCACCAGATATGTGGAACCAGGCTCATCTACAAATAGAGCGATATTTGAATGTCTTCTCCATTGAATTTTCAATCAAATTTGTATAAACCGCATTAGAATCCTGCCGAATACGCCAAATATGCAAGTTATGAAGCAAAATCTAGTCGTAAATATTTAATTTAATCATCTTTTTGTGTTTTAAGATCAGGAGATATTTTGACACTATAGTCTCCAATGCCAATTAATTGACAGATTTAGTGAAAATGTAAACTTTTATTTTAATTTCTTTTACTTTTTATTTCCCACAGTTTATTTTAGTAATTTGTCATAACTGTGATTGTACTGTGCATTAACTATGCAGGTCAACTAAGTGTCATTGAAGAACTATCTAAATTCTACAGTGAAGTCTCTCCTACTATTGGAGCTCACATAACATACTGTGAACACTGGGTCCACCTATTGCAACTTTTGAAAGACAGACAAAAGGAAGGAGATGTTCTAACTACTCTAAGTAGGCTCTATCAGACTCTAAACACTGCCAAGTAAGTGCATTCAACTTTTTATGTATTATATAAAGTGAGTTGATTGGCCGAGTCAAGCAGACATGAATAATAATCATGTAGAAAACCTAAAACAAAAATGACAACGTACTGCTACCTCAACAACATATGTTACATTGTTGATTATATAAACTGAACCATCACTGCATTAGGAACGCCTACTAAATAATGGGTTGGTTCACCTACTTGGAAGATCATGGCTTTCAGATATCGGGAAACAGATTTTACGAGGTAGTGAACACCCTCCATACTCCATACTGTTCCTCCAACTACTCCTTAGTGATCCAAGCTTGATGACATGGGGTATTATCCTGTTGTAAGATTGAACTGTGGTTGGGGAAGACCACTCAAGATATGGGGGCAGATAGTCCCTGTAGTGTTCACCATTCAAGGATTGCGGTATGATGACCAACAGTCCTTTTCCATGCCAGAAAAATGCTGCCCAGACAATTTTACCGCCATCATTCAATGGCTGTTGAACCTCAATGTTACAGTCATGGAATACAGCTTTTTGCTGGTTATGCCACTTGTGGGCCTGTTCATCCATATGGGTCAGTACAAAATGGGTCCCATCACTCCAGACTACCTTCTGCCATGCTAGAAACAACCAAAACAAGAAGCCAATAATTAATAATAATTCATATATATATATTATTTTATTAATTATAATTAATCACAATAAAAATATATAACATATTATATAGAAGTCAGCAAGAAAAAAGAAGCAATGCAAGGTTCTCACAGGATGACAAATCTACAATTATTGTACCAACATTGCACAGCAATATATCTAGCAATATAATTAAATTAATCAAACACTAAAAAGTGATATAATACCCTAGGGGGCGCAAATGTAGAATAGTGTAGTTACTAGAAACCTTGTTTTTTCAAAATCAATCCTGGCTAGTATATAAACATACATATATAAAGTAAGATAGTGCTGTAAAGTGCAAGAAACAGAAAAAAACCCCTAGGGGATCACCATATTATGCAAAGCCTACCACGGCTCGTAGTAGCCCACTGGGAGAACTAAGCATATAGAGAAAGTTACGCTCTGAGGAGTGCTTAGCTGAATTCCACTTCCTCAGGAGGCAGTCCTTACTCAAGACTACCTTCTGCCATGTGCCTAAGCTCTATTAATGCTTGTCCTGGGTCCATGCACAGTGTTATTGGTGATGACACGGGGTCATCAGTGGCATCCTTGTTGGTCTATTGCCTCAGTTGATGCAAGGTTTGCCGCATGGTCATTGTAGAAATCTGTCTAACATTCCCGTTGCTGTGCTGCTGGGTCAGTTGGTCCACTGTGGCACATCATTGCTGATATTACAGACATGCCACCTAATGCATGCCTCTAGAATCAACTGTATGTGGCCTGATGCTGTGTGATCTTCTGTCAAATGTCTGTCCGTGGATCTACCAGTCTTGGTATACTCTTGATACCATGGCTTGGCAAAACTGAACACAGCAACAAGACACAAGGTAGCTATACTGCATCAGCAAGGTCTCTCCCAGGCAAAGATTTCAAAGCAGAATGGGGTTTTAAGATGTGCTGTTCAAACTTTTTTGAAGAACATAAAGAAATGAGCAACATTGAGGATCGCAGATGCAGTGGTCACCCACATCATGCTTAGATAAAGGTAAAGTCCCCCGGTGCAAGCACTGAGTCATGGCTGACTCCTCGGGTGATGTCACGATGTGATAGGACTGCCCATGCTTTCTTTGCGGGGTGGTTTGTCATTTCCTTCCCCAGTCATCTTTTGCCCCCTCATTTTACTGACCTCGGAAGGACAGAAGGCTGAGTGAACCTTGAGACGGCTACCTGAATCAAGCAGGGATTGAACCCACAACCTTCATGTCACGAGCGAGAGCTTAGGACTGCATTTCTGCTGCCTTAACACTCTGTGCCACTTCCCTTCAAAATCAGAAGATGTCCAGCAGTGCCATCTGCTCAGACCTGGCTGAAACTGTGTGCAAGTGTTCATAGGAGAATTGATGCTGTTTTGAAATTATAGTCACACCAAATATGGATTTAATTTAGATTTCTCTTTTGGTCATTCACTTTGCATTTTATTAATTGACAAAAATAAACTATCAACACTTCTAGTTTTGAAAGCATTCTTACTTTTGGCAGCAATTTTTCCACATCTGCCTAAACTTTTGCACAGTACAGTATGTCTAAATTCTTTATTAGAGTTGAGCGAACATACTCTGCCGAGCTTGATGCTCGTTCGAGTATTAGCGTACTCGATGGTGCTCGTTACTCGAACGAGGATCAAATCGTGTTCGACCCCGTCCCAGGTTTTGGCTCCTCCCCACTGTGACGTGCCTGTTTTGGCCCCTCCCCGCTGTGACGCAGTGCGCGTCATTGGCAAATTTTTTGTCTGGCAGGAAGGTAAGAGAGAGAGAGAGAGAGAGAGAGAGAGAGAGAGAGAGAGAGAGAGAACACGGACCAAGAAAAAAGAAAAAAAGCTCGGCACCCGGCGTCCCACATACAAACATGCTCGGGTCTCCCATTGTAGTCAATGGGGTTCGTTACTCGAGTAGAGCTCTCAAATTTTACGAAAAGCTCGACTCGAATAACACGGACCCGAGCATTTGGGTGCTCGCTCATCTCTATTCTTTCTACATGGCTTCTATATGTAGCCATTGAATGTAACACACACCATCTGGTCTTCTTTTTGTACTCTAAAGGTTTATTAAGCACTACTTTAGAAGAAACCTTTTATTGTGCTTTGATTGGCTCTGAAAATGAATCTACCTTCATCCTCATTTATCCAGATGCAGATTATGTTACAAAAACCTGGTGCTAATGGATATGACAACTCACCATTCAGCCTGAAACGCACTGCTAGAAAAGATTCATTAAAATCAAATAAAACCTAGATAATTGATTCTTTTGAATTTGTAAAAATAACATTTAGATTTATAAAATTCAATTTGAATGATCAGGATCGCTCTCTGGGCTGTCACAAAGGACAAATTATATTCATTTATAACATCCCTTTTCTACAGCTGTATTGAAAAGTTTTGTTTGAAAACAATTTTTTTTAATATTTCCTAGCCCCGAGGTTACATATGGCTGTAACAACCCATTAGCGCTGGGAAAGTGTGTGTTGCTTTATTTCTTGTTATGGATGAAGTTAACTACTGTTGCAGGAGAAAATATCTAATATATGTTATATACAGCACGTTGTACAGTGTTGCTGCACTTGAATTACAAAATCAGCAGAACATGCTGTTCTTACAAGTGACTCAAAGCACATTCCAGGAGTAAACCGATCAATTTGTTACAATGTCCTTTGTAGAAAGCAAGTGTATTATTTACCCTCAAACACCAAATAGGTTTTGAGTCTTGCTTCAACCCCTTTAGTGGCACTCCTGGAAAATCTCTGGGGCTTGCTGCACTGACCATGCAGTTAAACCCCGGAAGATTTCTGTGGACAGCTCTAGTGCTGAAATGTGCAGAGCACTAAGCTGTCATCTGAATTCTTCCAGGGTTTTTACTGCATACTCAGTGCAGCAAGCCCCGGAGATTTCCCTGCCATAATATCAACTATCAGTACTTTCAAATACTTGTGAGATTAAATTGCATTGTTGACTCATTTAAAAAGTCAGGCATAACATGGCAATAATAAACCTGCCACGGAAGGGGTTAACTGTGCCCAAGGATGATATTTCTTGTAGTTCCAGAGTGTGGAAGGTTTTTATAGCAAGTATATAATAGCAAGATCTAAACACAAAAACATAATTTTCTCATATTTTAAGTGATTCTAATTGAAATATTGTTGTGTTTAGCCTGATATAACAGAGCATTTTTTTTATCATGAGATGACCGCTTTAATGAGAGCTAGAGATGAGCGAGCACCCAAATGCTCGGGTCCGCGTTATTCGAGTCGAGCTTTTCATAAAATTCGAGAGCTCTACTCGAGTAACGAACCCCATTGACTACAATGGGAGACTCGAGCATTTTTGTATGGAACGCCGGGTCCCGAGCTTTTTTTTTTTCTTGGTCCGTGTGTGCTCCCCCTTTCTCCCCCTCCCTCTCTCCCCCTCTCTCTCTCTCCCTCTCTCCCCCCCTCTCTCCCCCTCTCTCTCTCTCCCTCTCTCCCCCCCTCTCTCACTCTCTCTCTCTCCCGCTCTCTCTCTCTCTCTCTCTCCCCTGCCTGCCAGACAAAAAATTTGCCAATGACGCGCGCTGGGAAGGGCCAAAACAGGCACGTCACAGCGGGGAGGAGCCAAAAACTTGGGCGGGGTCGAACATGGCTTGTTGCTCGTTGGAGTAACAAGCACCATCGAGTATGCTAATACCCGAATGAGCATCAAGCTCGACAGAGTACGTTCGCTCAACTCTAATGAGAACCGTACCACTAAATATGGGCTCGTATGTTGTATATACAATATTGTACAATTCTTCTCCCAAAGTTATTTCAACTTAGTAATTCCATTTTGGTTCTTGTATCTGATGTTTTATCAGTATGCAATGCTATAGATGTAGTGCAGTACAGGGTGCACAGGTAGTAATTGGACTTGGAACTTTGCCTAGATTCCCCTGCAAACTAAGAGGCGAGCATCATTAGACATAAGTAGACAATGTGAAGACATATGAACGTGACATGATAATTACATAATGATGAAATTCTACTTGTTACACAATAATCCGGTTATACAAATAAATACTGTATATTCCGGCATATAAGGCGAAGGGGCGTATAAGACGACCCCCCAACTGTCACCTTATACGCCGGGAATACAGCGGAGCAAAAAAAAAAAAAATCATTACTCAACTCCCCCGGCGTTCTGCGGCGCTGCTGCGCACACGTGCGCCTTCAGCCAATCACAGCCATTCAATGATGTCATTGAATGGCTGTGATTGGCTGACGGCGTGTGTTAGCTAATCACAGTATTAGCTTTCTGGAGGCGGGGATTTCAAGCCCTGCATTCAGAAAGCAATGCTCTGCCGGGGACCAGGAGGGAGCGACATCCTGTAGCAGTGCCGCAGAACGCCGGGGGAGGTGAGTAATGATTTTTTTTTTTTTTGACACTTTCTTTTTTTTGTATTACCGGCGTATAAGACGACCCCCGACTTCAGAGCAGATTTTTTGGGGTTCAAAAGTCATCTTATATGCCGCTATATACGGTAGTTCACTATTAGACAATAAACAAATACAAATAGGCAAGTTACACACATTAGTGGTTGGGAAAGTTAGCTTCAACTTTCACCTCTGCGATTATCACCTGCAATGATTCTCCACATTGTTGTATTAAGAATGTTGCATTCATTTATAGATCCCTAAGAAAAGCTCTGGACTACACAAAACAAAGTCTAAGGATTTCCATTGATCTGGGACAACATGAAAAATCTGCTCAGAGGTGGATTCAAGCTGGAAAACTATATTATCTCCTGCAAGAAGATGAACTCGTGGAGATTTACCTGCATGTGAGTAATAATGAAATACGCGTTAGAATATATTAAAATTAGAGATGAGCGAGCATACTCGCTAAGGGCAATTGCTAGAGCGAGCATTGTCCTTAGCGAGTACCTGCCCGCTCGAGAGAAAAGGTTCGGCTGCCGGCGCGGGGGTGCGGTGAGTAGCGACAGTCAGCAGGGGGGAGCGGGGGGGGGGAGAGAGGGAGAGAGAGATCTCCCCTCCATTCCTCCCCGCTCTTCCCCGCAGCTCCCTGCCGCCGCCGGCACCTGAACCTTTTCTCTCGAACAGGCAATTGCCCTTAGCGAGTATGCTCGCTAATCACTAATTAAAATATGTATGCTTAAAAGGAACCTGTTACCTAAGTTATGATGCTTATAGGATAAGTCCCCCTGAGTCCAGGAGAGTCATCTTTATACTTGGCATGCTGCCAGCCCGAGAAGTCAGCACACAGTCAGTCAGTAGGACTCCTTTCATTCAGTCCGTGTGCACACACTCTTTGAGAACAGTGGAGTGCACTCACAAAGTGCATGAAAAGAGTCACAGCGGCTGTGGATTTTTGTATTTGGTCATTGAATCCCCAAGTCTGCTTTTTGCTTTTGAACAACCCTGTATAATACCTAGTTTCATCATTTATAGCTGATGATGATGGCAAAGCATAGCTATTAGGGATGAGCGAGCGTACTTGGAAAAGCACTACTCGCTCGAGTAATTTGCTTTATCCGAGTATCGCTGTGCTCGTCCCTGAAGATTCGGGTGCCGGCACGGAGCGGGGAGCTGCAGGGGAGAGCGGGGAGGAACGGAGGGGAGATCTTTCTCTCCCTCTCTCCCGCCCGCTCTCCCCTGCTCCCCGCTGCGACTCACCTGTCAGCCGCAGCGGCACCCGAATCTTCAGGGACGAGCACAGCGATACTCGGATAAAGCAAATTACTCGAGCGAGTAGTGCTTTTCCGAGTATGCTCGCTCATCTCTAATAGCTATGTCTGATGCAGTTTCCAAGCCCTCTCAGACTGATTTGGTTAGCTAAAGTACATCTGTCTACCAATGTAGAGTATTCCAAAGGTTAAGTGTAACTTTACGTCATCTTATAATTTAATTACATGCAGAAATAATTATATAGAAAGTTGAGTAATCAGTGAATACACCCATAGATAAACTCTGAAGTAGTGTTAACATACTAAAGTGACCCCCAGGAATGGAATTATATTACTTGTCATTGGTTTTCTGTGCTATTGTTCCTTGGAGCCACAAGTTTTTGGCCTCATATTCAGGTATCCAAGATAGAAAATTGTGGTGGTTATGTATGTAACGCACATCAACAGGCAGGATAGATATCTGTCTGGGATAATTAGGTAAATGCTGCACTGAGTAGGGGGTTGGACCCGATGATCCTCGAGGTCCCTTCCAACTCTACCATTCTATGATCATTTATCACATTACCAGCAGCACTGGCCAATCAGGTGTCTAAGGCTGCATTCTCATGTACAGGTACTGGCTAGCGGCTAAGACTCTGCTTAGCCGTGGCTGACAATAGTGGCATGATCTTGCCAATCTTAAGCAAGACTTTGCTTTCATTGGCGGCCATGGCTGGGAGGAGTCTCAATTGCAAGTCGGTACCTATATGTGGGAACACAGGGTAACACCACGAATGCACTGTGGGGATTACACTACAGCTCATTAATATCGGTATACCACCCAAATCATTGATTTTTCAGAAATGAACAAAAAATCTAGTTTTTGCTGTGTATGGATTTATTTAGCTAAACAAATACTGTGATCATTGATGAGGGTGGATATTTTAGTGAGAAAAATTTAAGGATATCAAGGTGCAATTCATTTGTATACAATGTGTATCAGTACAAATTCCAGTTATTGGCCATATTTGAGATGACTTGAAATTAATGAGCTATAGTATAGGTAGTCTGAAGTTTGCGTCGGCTTAAAAAGGGACCTGGAACTGGCGAGTCAGAGTGACAATGGCACAGAAGACTAGTGGCAGGTGATATAACTCCAAAATTTTGCCTGGATGGTCACTTTAACCTCCACTTTAAGGTGTATTAAAGAGGTATTTTAATGACTAATGGCTGCAGTATGGATTTATAACAGGCTGGCATCCAGGCTTCCTTGAAAGCAGAGCACTTTACTGCTACATTGCACCTCTATGAAGCTGCTGGAGATGTGTTCTTCCATGGGCTGCAGACGAGAGAGAAGGCGCTGCCTTTTTATAAGGTAATGACTGCTTATATGTGAAACGTAAAACACTGACCCTTTAGGAAATTGGCAGCCCCATCACTCATTATATTTTCAGTTTATTAAAAAGTTCTCTTATCTTTCACTCGTCCTAAAAGTTTTCTAAAACTTTCTTTTAAATATTGTAATCAGTATTCAAAGTTCACTCTAACCAAAGTTTAGTGAAATAGGTTTGCTTGTTGTGCCACTTGCATCTGTGCCTTCTGTCTGTGCAAAGTAAAACTACTTGCGGTTTTCTGTTCATCATGTCCTGCATGATTTTCTTCACCGTGCAGAATTAGAACAGACATATTTCGTATTTAAAGATGTCACATCTTACAGTGAAATATAGCTGTTCTCTACAGACAACAACGGAATGAAAAGTTAACCCTTTGCAATCCAATTTTGGATTCATGGTTTCCTAGGGAGCTTTCTCTTTCTGCCATTATACAGTGGCGCTATCTGCTGGCTAGAGCCAGTATTGCGGTATGGGACATGCTGGAGAGGCCCCCGACAACAGAGTGACCAGTAATATACTGTAAGAATACCCTGATGGATGTCTTCCGACATCGCAGCTCTACAGCCTTCAATCAGAATGTCTTCAGACGTCAGATAGTGGATTGGAAAAAGTCAATAGTGGATGTTTCCCTACTCCTCACATGTCCGTTTTAGTAAATACTTGTATTCCCCATGATCTTACAATCTCACAACTCTGTCATATCCTGCCTCTGTTATTCCTCCTGAATATTTAGGAATGAATTGCCAACTGGGAGTTACAATTCCCTTTGTCATAGGGGTATTCCATACACAGTCTGATACTGCCAGAGCTGTAAATGTAGACATACATTTACAAGAAGAATAACAGAGGAATGGTACAAAGTAGCGTTCTAAGATCGGATACTCCTGGATTATTTCATGAAATATACAAGTATTTATTAAACTAGATATATCGGAAGAGCTGCCTTTTTTTAAGAGATTGTCCCACCAAAACAAGTTATCCCCTAACTAAAGGATGAGGGACAACTTACTGGACATTGAAGGTCTGACTTCTGGGACCCCCCACAGATCCCAAAAATAGGCATCTGCAGTGACCCTGGATAGATGGATGAGTGGTTGGGCATCTGCAATGCTGCTCCATTCATTTCACTTTAAGTGCTGTAGATAGCTGAATGCTTGAACTCAACTATCTCAATCAATCCCATTGAAATGGATGGGGCATCCTCACACATGTGCAACCACTGCTCCGTTCATTTAGGGATGCTGCAGATGGTCATACTCAGGATCAGTGCTATCCCAGTGGTCAGATCCCCCTCGATCAGTAAAATCAGTGGGACAACCCCTTTAAGTGGAGGTGTGTTCAGTGGTATTATCCTCAGTTTAGGAGTGCGCTCTCCTTTTTGCTCAACTCCAAAGGTCAGAATTCAGATTTATTATAGGAGTTAAATATACCTTCTGCAGACATACAGGCAGGAAAAAGCAGCTTTGAAAAGCAGCTCTGGAGTATAAACCACTTTAATAGGTTTAGTACAGTGTAGACTAAAAGTAAAACTTAATGAGCACTCGCCAAGTTTTATTGATTGGGCTGAGAGACACTTTAAATGTCTTTTTATATCATTAACCCTTTCCAATCCACTGTCTGACGTCTGAAGACATTCTGATTGAAGGCTGTAAAGCTCCAATGTCGGAAGACGTCCGTCGGGGTATTCTTACTGTAGATTACTGGCCTCTCTGTTGTTGGGAGCCTCTCCAGCATGTGCCATACAACAGTACTGGCTCTAGCCAGCAGATGGCACCATTGTATAATGGCAGAAAGAGAAAGCCCCCTAGGAAACTCTGAATCCAAAATTGGATTGCAAAGTGTTAATAGCACCTTGGACCAAAGTCATACAACAGGGAACATTTGTAATCACATCAGTGTGGCAAGCAGAAAGTTTTACTCATATGATTAGTTTTCATTTATAATAGTTAGTGAAAAGTAGAGCAAGTCGTGTTCAATTTATCGAGTAGTTTTCAGGACAGTCATCATTTGTATCTTCATTTTCAGGAGGGTGCCCTGCCACTGGCAAAGAAACTTGAAGACACTCGATCACAACTCCAAATCTTTCACAAACTTACTCAGCTGCTAGTAAATCAAGGAGATTATAAGTCTTCACTAGAATTTGCTACAATGGCTGTCAGGCTCAGCACACTTGTTGGTAGGTATTCACTTACAGTAACCTATGTATTATTAGGTTGGTGAAAGAAAAAAAAAGAAGTCTGAGCTTATGGTTTGTTTAGTATGGTTTATCAGTAATAGGTTTGATTCTATTCTCAAGTATTCTCCCCATAAACTGTAATAATTTATCAACGTCTTGCGATTTCTGCCCTATTTAAAAAGGACTAGTCACCTCTCCTGGCATGTCTGTCCTATGTTGTACTGTTCCTCTACTATTCCTCATAGAATATATGAGTAAATTGACAACTGGGTGTTACCATTTTTTTTTGGGGGGGGGGGGCATCCCTGTAGTCTGACACTGTCCAATCAAGGACACGCCGCTTTGACAAGGAGAATGGTTATGATTAGAGATGAGCGAGAATACTCGGTAAGGCGATATAATCGAGAGAGCATCGCCTTTTTCGAGTACCTGCTGGCTCGTCCCTGAAGATTTGGGGGGGCCGCGGGGGTCGGCGCGGGGCAGCGAGGGGGAGCGGGGAGGAGAGTGAGAGAGATCCCTCTCTCTCCCTCCCGATCCCCTCTGCAACCCCTCGCTCACCCCAGCGGCCCCACCAAATCTTCAGGGATGAGCCAGCAGGTACTCGAAAAAGGTGATGCTCTCTCGAGTATATCGCCTTACCGAGTATGCTCGCTCATCTCTAGTTATGATCAGTTTTCAGTTTATTAAAACATTTCCAGGAGGAATTACAGAGGAACAGCACAATGCAGAATTCTAAAAATAGATGCTCCAGAGTTATTTTGTGGGGTTTAAGTATTTACTAAAATAGACATACTAGTAGAGCTGGCAGGTCCTCTTTATGCAATTATATGGACATACAATTTTAGATTTCATACAGTATACATAAAGGGATCGTATACTTAAAGGGATTGTCTCACGATTAAGGAATATCTGCCTTTTTACCTTTGAGGTCTTCAGCTGCCGGAGGGAACTGAAAATTGCCAACAGAGCAAAAGCACTCAAAAGTGAAAGTGCAGGTACTCTTTAACCCATTAAAAACCAAGAGCGGTAAATATACGGCGCTTGGTCCTGGGCTTTAATCCCTGCCAATAGCAGATGTACGACGCAGTATTAAAGCCTCTACTCCTACAATCAATCAGGAGCAGATTGGGTCCTCAGCTGTCAGACACAGCAGAGGACCCATAGAAGAAAAGGAGAAGCAGTTTTTACCTGCTTCTGCCTTCTCCTTTCCCAGGTACATAGCGCTCAATGAGCGCTATGACTTAAAAGTAAAAGTTAAAAAAAAAATAGGACATTAAACCACCACATGGGTAAAATCCCTAAAGTGTCTGTCCTTTTAAGATCAAAACAGCCTGGTCCTTAAGGGGTTAAATACCATTTTAATCTGTTAAATTGTGTATAATATAACAAGTTTTAAATAGGAATCCTTTAAAGAGCACACTCCTATGTCTGGGTATTACTGCTACATACTTGCTATGACGCCCCCTGGTGTTCTTTTAATTTTCACTCGGACCATCCATCTAATGTGTTTAATGCTGGTCAGAAAAAAGACTTCCTATTGCTTCTTCTTGTCTGGCACACTAGCAGGCATCCACTGCCTTTGTTATATATCCTATATTGAGGTCAAACCTTTTCTGTAAGTCCTCACAAGGTTGGCACACACTCTTGCTGGTATGTTGGCCCATTCCTCCATGCAGACCTCTTCAAGAGCAGGGATGTTTTGGGGCAGTCGCTGGGCAACACAGAGTTTCAACTCCCTCCAAAGGTTTTCTATAGGGTTGAGATCTGCCATGCTGAAAGACCCAGTCATGTACAATATGGATTTGCAGTAGATTATTGGAAACCTTGTACATCACTTAGTAATCTTTAGTTATGATGGATGGAGTGAGCTGTATTTAATATACTGCATTTACCCTTAATCCCATAACTGACCACAGTTAGAGATGAGCGAGCATACTTGCTAAGGACAATTACTCGATCGAGCATTGTCCTTAGCGAGTACCTGCCCGCTCGGAAGAAAAGATTCGGCTGCCGGCGCGGGTGAGCAGTGAGTTGCGGCAGTGAGCAGGAAGGAGCGGGGGTAAGAAAGGGAGAGAGAAATCTCGCCTCCGTCCCCCCCCCCCCCCCGCTCTCCCCCGCCGCTTCCTGCCCCCCACCGGCACCCGAATCTTTTCTTCCGGGCGGGGAGGTACTCGCTAAGGACAATGCTCCCTCGAGTAATTGCCCTTAGCGAGTATGCTTGCTCATCTCTAACCACAGTACCTCCCCAATCTATGTGATGTTAAATACTCTTAAAAGACAATAGTATTAGTATACCTTTCTTGGCCAACCAGAAAAATGATAATCACAAGCTTTCAGAGTACACAGGCTCCTTCATTAGGCATTTAACAAATGGAGAACTGAGAGAAATGCACAACATTTAAATGGTGTTACATCAAAACTTGTACGTGGAGTGATACATCGTTGAAATAAGCCAGAGTAATATAACTTAGGTTTGTGTATATTTGGAAGGGTAGAAGGTAATGAATTAGGAATTCAGAGATTTGTGGCCACTGATGGTGTGAAATATCCATGTAATGAGTCATACATCGAAGGGTTAGATTCGGTCCCTGTGTTAAGGACTGCAAAGTTTGAATTTCTACATTTTCCTCTCTGTAGTTCTTAAAATGTATGCTTGTTGTATGTCTCTCCCCAGAGGACCCAGTACATGAGCTGGTTGCATTTCATCGACTGGCAGGAATCTACTACGCCCTGCAGATATATGAGATTGCTGAGTACTGTTATCTTAAGGCTCTATCTGTGTGTTCTTCACCAATACAACACGCTGCGGAGGCTGGATATTACGTGAAGGTGTACTGGCGGCTGGGAGATATTGCACTGCATAGACGAAAGGTAAAAGTTGTATTGCATGTATGAGAACACCAAAAGAAACCAAAGTAGGGAAGTTAAAAGTAAAGTCAAGAACAGAGTGCTTCCATGGACAGGGTTTCCGGGACGCTCTATATTCCAGTCTACAGATGAGTGCTCATCTGAAGGCACAACAACTGCATACATGGAAGAAAGATTTAACGGGTCTTCGGCATTCACTAGATGATCGCACCTGATATTTAGTCAGGGCTTGGAAACGGCACAGTGAAGAAAAGAAAAGAAAACTAGCATATGCGCTCCCCTCCATGTGGATGAACGCATAGATTGGATGAACAATCAGGTTGGAACCAAGGATCGCAGCAATGTAATAATCGGCATATTTATTGCAAAACATAAAAAGTGTCAATGGGGACACATTTCATTGTTGCAGTATGGCAACCAGACGCTCAACACGGCTAACTGAATTCAGAATATGCACCCATTTGATTGGCCTTCGGGACATGCACGCTGAATATCATTTGCTTGTACTTAGTATTTAAGACATTGGCCCTGTCGTGAGCGTGCTGACTGGAGCGGAGGCGCATAAGTACTGGGAGACTCCATGCCAACGAGACACTTGATGGTTAACTCCGACTGTCATTCCTTACTCGTTGCCCATTTTGAATTACCCAAGGGTGCATGCACGTGTTACGGGTGGTGGTTGAACACAGGTTCAGGAAGGCGCGATGCTGACAGACAGAGTGGCACATTTTTTCGAAATATAGTTAGCTGAACTATTCTGGTCTCTCCCTCTGAGTCTGCCTGGTGGAGCTGTGTCTGCTGGTCTGCCTGCCTATGTCTGTGCCTGTGATGTGCCTGAAGGGCTCCGAAATCTCTACTGCATATAGGAGGTGGCAAGGGCATAGCCCCTTACTAATCCCTATTACAGGGCCAGGTCTTAAGACGCTAATGTGCTAGCCACGTCAGCACTGTCATCAAAGGGTGGGATTCAGGCACCTTCTTCAACATGGCTTTTGAAGTACCTAGACTCTCCTGCTTCTCCCTTCTCTGGCCGTGACTCTTGCCAGCAGAGGGGAGCCTCTGAAGCAGTGCTACAGGTGCCGTTGGACCAGCATTGGTAAGTGCCGGTCTCTTGTTTCTCCCTGCTCGCCCCCCTGACCACAGGGGACGGGGCTAAGCACGGCTATCGGCTGCTGCTGTCAGCTGCTGTATGCCACTTTATACAGTAAGGAGAAACGCTGTAGACTGCTCACTAAAAGTGGGACACCAAACTACCCTTTTACCCCCAAAATAGGAGGGGGTCTTATGTTAATTTTTGCTACAAAAGATTTTACTTTTTCACCTGTATAGCTGTCTGGATTCTATTTAAATTGACTTTTTTATTAACTGTAACTAGGGCTTATTTTTGGAGTGGGGCTTATATTCCGTGCATCCTCAAAAACTCTGAAAAATGATGCTAGAGCTTAATTTTAGAGTAGGTCTTATTTTCGGGGTATCATAGTGGTAAATTTGAAATCGTTGTGAGACACAAAGTTTTAGTTCAGTGGTGTTCATGATTTACTATTTTATTGGTGAAGAATTCTGTTTCTTATTTATACAGTATGTAGCATTACATTAGGATTATTAGTCAATTAGTTATCATCATAAAGCCAACCGACCTTTGATCTTTTGATCCTGGGTGGGAGGGTTTTTCTATTTATAAGCATTGGTTCTTGTCATTTTTTACATGTGTCTGTTGGTTTGAGGAAGGACTTGTACTCTGAAATGTGTCCTTGTTGTGACTTATTTATGGTTCACAATAAATATGATTATTGCATTGCTGTGATCCAAGACGTTTCAACCTGACTGTTCATCTGACATATCCAGTGATCCACACAGAGAAGAAAGCATATCCTATTTTTCTTTTATTTTCTTTGTTGAACTAGGGCAGTGACTCCCAACTTGTGTTGGGCAAACCAACGTAGTTGAACCCTGTGTCGAATAGTGCTAAAAATTCGGTTTGGCGGAAACCCCAAATTTTCTCAGACGAACCAACTAAAATTCCTCCTCCTTTCTCTTTCCGTCCTTCTCCTCTATAAATGCATGTGCGATATAAATAAAGATTATTATTATGGATAAACCCACACAAACACAAGGAGAACATACAAACTGTATGCAGATGTTGTCCTTGGTCAAATTTGAACCTAGAACCCCAGCGCTACAAGGCAACAGTGCTAACCACTGAGTCACCAAAGAATGAGAAGAACAACAACTTTTATGGCTCTTAGAGAGCGTTAAACACCAGTTCTAGAGGCATTATTGAAGTTCAGGTTCTGTCCAAACTAATTCGGACCAAACCAAACTTTTTGACGAGATTTGATGAACTGGCTGAACCGAACTTTTCAATAGCTCTTCAACACTACTCCGAACTTATAACCATGATAGGACATCTGGAAATAGGTTTAATTGCTGGGGAAACATACTGTCATTTCTACCTTAAAAAGCTTGCTTTGGCGTTCAGTAAAGCACTTAAGACATTATATATTTTTTCTGAGAATTGTTAACTGCTTTGCCTGATCTGGTGCCAGCTTAAAGGAATTTCATTATATGTGATAACACTTATGTTTACTACAGGCAGTAAAATGAGATCCAGTTGAATTGACTAAATCTATATTTTTACTCTGACATCTAGTGGCCAGTAATAAAATGCGCAATATAATTTTTAACTGTGTGTAATATGGAATAAAACAATAGAAAAACTGAAATTAAAGTATTTTATAATCAGAAATGTAAAAATCTAGGAGTTCTTTTCAAAGTAACATAGCCTGTCTGCTTGTTTGGAACGGTTTAGTGTAGCATTAACTTATTAAGGAGGAATAATACAGAAATGCATCATTATTCACAGCAGATTGGAACAAAATAATATGCTGAGCCAATAAAATAACTCGGTAAACATTCAGATAATATGTGAATACACAATCTCACGTGAACATGCTGCTTGTGCCGTGTGCATCGGTTCTGATGACTGGAAGATGATGATACTTCCTCTTGGACAGACTAGTAGAACAGCTGTGCTGATGTAACCTATTACCTGTTTACAGGATGCAGAAGATGCCGTTGCTTACCTCTCCTTGGCCCTTGCAGCTGCTATCGAAGTGGGCAATCAAGAGTTTCAGCTGCTGTTATTGGGGAAACTTTCGGATGTGTACAGCAAGTTCCTATGTGATGAAGAACAGGCGGATATTTTCATTAAACAAATCTTGCAACTTGGCAATAACCAGACATGTACGTGAAACTGAATGATATGAACCCTTATAAAGGATGAAAAGAGACACATCAACCCCTTCCATTGTTCACAAGTGATGGAGTTAAGAGAGCCCAGACGTAATAACGATCACTGACAAGTTACGGGAGTCGAGGATACTAACCAAGTCAGATCCCAGTTATCAGTACCGGATGATACAGGACTAGAGTTATTGCACAGAGCTCTTCGAGCATCTCAGGTATAAAGGAGATCATCGTCTCATCCTTCCAAGTGATTATGAGGAATTATGTGGGTCCCATATAGGAATCATCCAATACTATATTCACCAGAGATGCAGTGTTGTAGCAAAGCACTGAACAGTCCTGAATCTACACTGTGCCCTTGAATACTGGAGATTGTTCTGCGCATTAATGCTCATGTTATATGCTTAGAATGCCATGATATAGATAAATATCACCAGCACTGATCACTGGAAATTGTCATACAGGAAATGTGTATTTAAATCTGATCCCTCAATTAAATTTGTGACAAAAATGGACAATGACAACAATAATGCTATGTTAAGGCCATGTCAAGGCAAGACCTTGATGAAATTTCGCTCTAGATGCAAAATGCCTGTTGTCGGTCACGGATTGAGTAAATTATTCGGAAATGTTTGAGTAGTGTGGTCCTGCTATTTTTTTAGACAACCTAAATATATGATTTACACCAAGTTCTCAGTGACTTCACATCTAAACGTTTCCATTTGTAGTATTAGATATTATACCCCTTGTTATTAAAGGGCCACTCAGGTGAAAATATATTTTTCTGTCTCCGCCCCCTCATCGTATTGCCTTTCACACTCTGGAGGTCTCCTCTGCATATTCCCGTTATTTCCCTACATTGCAGCCTCCTATCTGGGACCATCTGGATGGTAAGATTTATTACTTTCACTTTCATTAAATCCCATGATGCATCAGCCCAACATTAGTTAAAGCTATACTATTTTGTCTGCTGGGGGGAACAGTTTAATTATCATTACCTTCTGTATTCACCTAAATAAGCTACCCCCTATAAGTATACATTCAGGGAGATGAGCTGTGATCTCCTCTTTTATACCTGTGTGACAGGAGCTGTGTGATTATCATCAGTAATTGGGACGGGAGATTCTGTATCCCCCTCAACACAGTTAGATTCATGTAATGGCATCACATGCACTGAGAAATTGACTAGAAAATGAACACATAAGCCCAAGCAGATCTGAGCTGGTCATAACTGGATCACATGACCATCTGAAGAAAAAGAGGCTGGAAGTTTCAGATAGAAATAAATAACTCACCAAGGTAACACTATTGGGGGATAGGTACATAATGAATACATTTGAAAAAAATAACCATAGTGGCCCTTTAAATACTGACATACGGGATGATCTAAATAGCAAGTGAGAATGAATGCAGAAATTGGAAGAGGATATATTTATACAGTATTAGGCTGGATTCACACGGGCGTATGCGTTTTTATGTTCGTCCGCCGGCAATGTAAAAACGAGTGAATAGATGCACAAATCTAATGTTTGTGTGCCCATTGAGCTCAGTGGATATATGCCGAACCTGCACTACTGTTGGGCAGGAGGAGACACTTTAGCTATGCTAAGCTGTTCTCCCCCTTCCCCTCGCCGGCTTTCTGCAAGGGCAGGGGGTGGGACGGGGCAGGAGCTAGTGTGCTAAGTTCCCGCCCACTGTCGGTAGCAAGCAATGGGAGGGGGCGGGGCGGGAGCTTACCAACTAGCTCCTGCCCCATCCCGCCCCCTCCCATTGCAAACAGTCGGCAAGGGACGGAGAGGAGGAGGTGAGGGGGTGGGAGTTTAGCAGTCATGCTGCTAAACTCCCTCCCACCTCCCTTCTCCAGGAGCTGTCACAGGCTTCCACAGGAGTCTATGCCACCGCCGCCAGCATAACAGCAACCAGCCGAAATGCGCTATCTTGGCCAGCGGGAATATGCCCATGTGCAGTGATGCATTGTAAACCAATGCATCAGAGGGGCAGCGTACATCGGGCGGTTGTGAAAGTGTGGACGAGATATGCTCGTGTGAATACTGTCTTAATGTATTTTCTCACTAACCATTTAATTGAGATATAATTCATTAATTCTGTAAACGATTGATTGAGGTTGACTGCAGTTGTCACAGATCCTGAGAACAGGCCAATCACATTCCTGTTCTCAATACAGAAGTGGTCATGAATGTGCAGCATCTATTCAATGAATTAGATTTGTTCCAAGCATCTAATACTTTCTCAGTAAAGTAATATGTTCTGACATTGCTTCTGATCTTTCCCCCAAGTAATTTCTGCTACTTTGTCTGGAGATTGACCTTACATGACTTACCATCTGTTTAACCCCTTTCCTACTGCATAACCTAAATACACGTCATGCAGGTATGATGGGTGTATGGAACTGGCTGTTCATGACAGCCTTCAAACAGCAGTAACTGCTGCTGTCAGAATTTGCTCTGATCATGGCAGTTAACTGTTAAGATGCTGCTATCAAAACTAACCACTGGTCTAAGCAGTCAGCAATTGCATTTTTTTGGATTTCTACCTAATTAAATTTTTTAAAAGTTTTTCAGTACATTGTATAGTACATTACATGATACCATTAAAAATATAACTTGTTCCCCAAAAACAAGCCCTCATGTGGCTGTCAGTGGAAAAATAAAAAAAAGGTATGGCTCTCGGAAGTGAGGATGAAAAACAATAAAGAGGAATTGTGATAAGGAAAGTACTTTTTGTGTCAACAGATTCTATGTAAAAACATAGACAATGTTTAACAGTGCCTGGTGAGAAATGAGCAGTTATTCTGGATCTGTATGACTCTGGCACAGCCCCAGAGCACTTAACTTGACATCCAGCCATTCTGCACAGCTGAATATTTAAAGGGAACCGGACATACACAGCTGGTATCGGTTGATTCTGACAGCCAACAACCATCTGCAACAGCCGTGATCAGTTCCGGTAATCCTGAATACAGCTGTTAACTTTTTAAATGCTCTGTGATAAGATCATGGGGGTGCCTCTGGGTTTCATGACATCCTGCGAGCTTCTGAAGGCCCCCAGAGCTTCCATATATTTCTGCCTATTAAAATGTACATATAGCACATCTTTAATTAAAAGGCAGTTAAAGCACAGTCTAATGCAATACTCTAGTATTGCATTATACTGTAAAAGGCCAAGGTCAGACGAGCGTGTATTTGTGTATGTCTATGTGCGCAAAAAAAGTGCATCTATTAGAACCATTGGTTTCCTATGATGTGTTCACATGTCCATTTTTTGCAGGCGCAAAATATTCGCACCTGCAACAGATAGGACATGCATGCGCCAGTAAGGTCCATGCTGCACGCAAAGAATCCTGTCACAGTCTTCAGTGATGATGGGACTCCCCAAGTGGACGAAAGAATCCCCTGTCACAGCTGTCCCAAGCAATGGGATGCAGGCAACCCCTGCAGTGATTTTCAGGGAAGGGCTTGAAATATAAGCCTTTCCCTGAAAACAAGCCCTAGATGAATGGAAAAAAAAATACATCACTTAGCGGCGCTGTCGGGGCTTCGGCGCTTCTTCTGTCTGGCTCCCCAGCAGTGTTCTTCAGCATTTTCTTCTGCCTGGGGATTAAGAAATCCCTGCCTCCAGAAAGCGCTGCTCTGATTGGCTGAGCGCTGTGACCAATCAGAGACAGCACTTAGCCATTGAATGACAGGTGAGCACTGGCTCTGATTGGTCACAGCGCTCAGCCAATCAGAGGCAGCGCTCAGCCATTTATTGAATTCAATGAATGGCAGCGCTTAGCCCATTAAGGGAAAAATCAAAAAGTTATAGGGTCAAAAGATAGCAACGGAAATTTATTTTTATGCCATAAAAATAACCCTTACCAAAATGGTGCAATTGTGGCTTTTTCCCATTTCACCCTACAATTTTTAAAAGTCTTCCAATACATAATAAGGTACGCTAAATAGTTTCATTGAAACATATAACTCATGTTGCAAAAACAATGTAGATACGTCGCTGGAAAAATAAAAAAATGTATGATCTTTTAAAAGTGGTCAGGAAAAGGTTAAGTGTGCGCATGTACATAGCTTTACTGATCTCTTCCTCAATAGTTTCCTCATGGCAAGTTTCAGCAGGAAAAAAGCTACAATTGGGCATCATATAGAGAAAAATGTGTCTGTGAGAGATAGGCTCTTGGCC
The DNA here is from genome assembly GCF_035609145.1 of Eleutherodactylus coqui. NCBI lineage: Eukaryota > Metazoa > Chordata > Amphibia > Anura > Eleutherodactylidae > Eleutherodactylus > Eleutherodactylus coqui. The sequence continues at coordinate 105,893,177 of NC_089838.1, read as the reverse complement.
ATCTCAGCATGCAAAGTAAGATGAACCTGAAGTACATGAGAGTGATGACTAGAAGAAAACTGCGAAACACTGAGAAGATGATATTTCTCTCTTTGCCAAGCCCTGTTACACTTCCTTCACAAATCGTTTTGAGTAACATTTTTTGACTCTAGGAAAGGCTTGTAATAAAGTAAATTTTTTACTGCTTCATGCGTTTTTTAGAGACTTTTTTTGAGCAGGCTTTTTTATTCACACATTTTTTACATGACATTTTAATGCCTTTCTTCTTCCTATAGAAGAAGCCTTGTCAAAAATACCGGAAAATGCAAAACCTACTGTTTACCAGTAACCCAAAAAAACATGACAAGTGAAAAACAATACTACCAAAAATTCACTGTTTGTAGTAAATTTCATATTTTTGTATTGACCTACAGCTAACATCTGGTAAAAAACACGATTTGCGAAACCTCCCTTTTAAATTTTTTTCCTGCTGAATTCCTGCTTTGTAAAGAGGTTAGGACAGTGGTGTGCGTATAAGTCTAGGGCAACGCTGCAACCTCCCATTGCCATTGAGTGGAATAATAGTGTGAGTTGCAGGTTGCCACTACCATTGCTTGACCACCATCATGGCCAAAGGTACTGTGTAGTTCTTGCCTTATTGTCAGTCAGTTGCACACATTGTTTGCACTCCCCATAGCAAGTGCCATCTCTGCTGTCATAGGTGCCATTTCTATTTTTACATTTTAAGGGCTCATTCAATCGCGTAAAATCTCCCATTTGTTCACCCGTTCAGCTAGTCTGACGAGTTTATGCAGAGCCCGGGATACTGTCAGGCGAGGGGAGACAGTTTAGCTCTGCTAAACTGCCTCCCCTTTTCCGCCCCCGCGCCAGCTCTTGACAAAGGGACTGGGTGGGATGGGGGGGAAGCTAGTGTGCTAAGCTCCCACCTCCTCTTCGCCCCTTGTCGGCTGCCAGCAATGGCAGGGGGTGGGATGATGCGGGAACTTAGCAACTAGCTCTCACCCGGTCCTGCCCTCTCCCATTGCAAACAGCCGGCAAGAGGCGGAGAGGAGGAGGAAAGGGGGTGGGAGTTTAGCAGACACTAAACTTCCTCCCACCTCCCTTCTCTGGCAGCTCCTATAGGAGTCTTTGGTACCGCTGCTGTATTTCAGCCAGAAGATAGTTCCTGAACTATTTTTCCTCGCTGGTGTAAAAGCGCCTGGGCTAAAAGGCACATCTTATGTCCTATCTGGGAACCAATGTATCAGATTGGCAGCGTATATCTACCGGCTGTGAAAACAGGGTTGAAATACGCTTGTGGGAATGAAGCCTAATGGTAACATACTATGTAAGGCTGAAAAAGACATGCAGTATGTTTATCCTGTTCAGCCTATTACCCCCAATGTTGATTCAGAGGAAGGCAAAACCCCCAATGAGATAGAAGCTACTTTTTCTCATTTTAGCAAACAAAATTCCTTCCCAACTCCAAGTCTGGTAATTAGAATAATCCCTGGATCATTGACCCCTCTGAAGTATTTAGTGCCTATAACATGTAATATTGTATCGCTCAAGAAAGGCATCCGGGCCGCTCTTGAACGCTTTTATCAAGTTCACCATCACCACATCCTCAGCCAGATAGTTCCATAGTCTCACTGCTCTTACAGTAAAGAACCCCCTTCTATGTCGGTGCATCCCTTGATGCAGAGGATGCCGGCTTGTCACAATTCTGGGTATAAATAGATGATGGGAGAGATCTCTATATTGTCCCCTGATATATTTATACATAATTATCAGGTCGCCCCTCAGTCATTTTATAGTAACTAAGTATGTAAGGCAGAAAAAAGGACATCCATCCATGCAGTTCAGCCTATTATCCTGCAATACTGATCTTAAATCTGTCGTATATTTCTATTATTTTCTTGCATGGGTGTGACTGGTTCTTTTTACATTAGGTGTGACTGCTTCTTGGTTTTCCGGCACAGTATATATAGAATATGCAATTGGCTGTGAATGAAATTATAGATCAAGTGATGCTGAATGTACTAAACCCCCATACGTTTCCAGTAGGCCAAAGGCACATGGCTGTAATGCAGATTGCACCCAAGAGACACGGGCTCAACTCACATTGGACAGCATATAGACACCTATCTGTGTTCTGTCCGATCTACACAGACTCTGCACATTTCATGGCCTATTCTTATCTCTAAAAACGGACAGAAATAGGACATGCTAATTTTTTTTTTCACGTAAATCAACAGCCTACGTGAAAAATAGTGCATGGGAATAGCCTCATAGGCTGCAAATATGGCTGTGAGCCTTTGGCCTTACTGGTATGAATATTGTACAGTTTTAGTGCTCATTATTATTATACTTTTTTAATTTATTTAAAAAAACTAATAAAAGAAATTCCCAAGTGCAGAAAATGACACTCAGTCTCTTCTGTTATACAACCTGCATGAAGGTACTGATGTACAATGATGAACACAGGTGGTAAAGACAGTAATCAATGCGGAATACAAGTACAGCACCGCATGCACCTCTTAGGAGCTGCATGGTGAGGAAGCAATTGACAATGGAACGCTAGAGGCTGCTTGCGTCCTGCTGTATCAGTGTCTCACCGAGCAGCAAGGGATGGAGTAGAATGATCCGTTAGCAGAATGGACTGAAGATCAGGCGAGCAGGCTGATATGAACACCACAGGGGTAGGTTGGTTGGCTGCACTGTTATAATGTATGAGATCCCTGGCACAGAAATAGTGATGGACTCCATGACATTCCTAGTTGGCGACGATACTGAGATGCCATTATATGTTGGCACACAAAATTCCAAGGCCATATGTTACCTGCTAATAATATATGGGAGAATGTTGGATGAAATGGGATTGACTGAAAGGTTTTTCTTCTTCTGTTAATGAGTTCTGTACATTAAGAACGCATGTAAGTAGCGTGCATGAAGATGTCTTTCATGTAATGGATATGAGCATTATGTAAATAAAAAGAATTATATATATAGTCAGTGATCTGCCTCTGCTTTATTACATCGCTAGAAGTCTTCAGGTTCCTGGTTGTAGGTTAACCCTTTCCAATCCACTGTCTGACCTCTGAAGACATTATGATTTAAGGCTGTACAGCTCCGATGTTGGAAGACGTCCGTCGGGGTTCTCTTACTGTATATTGCCAGTCTCTCTGCTGTCAGAGCCTATCCAACGTGTCACCTCATGCAGTACTGGCTTTAGCCAGCATATAACGCTGTTGTATAACGGCAGAAAAAGAGTGAGCTCCCATAGGAAAACCAGGATACAAAATGGATTGGAAAGGGTTAATGCTGATTTGAAAAATCCTTCCATTGTTGCAGATTTTATACAACAGCATAATTCAGAGTCCGACGGAGCACAGGAAGTAAAAAGTGAAAGCTACATTGTGGCACCAATAGTGTTTGTTGCTCCACTCCTCCAGCATAACAAAGGATGGGAAAGCAGAACTTCACAACTGGTGCAAGATGCATGGTAATCAATAAAGGGGTATTCTGGGAAGATTAAGTTATTCCCCATGCACAAGTTAGGGCATAACTAGCTGACTGTAGTGGTCCAACTGATGAGACCCCACCGATCGCCAGAACAAGGATCCCATGTCCTCCTGAGAGATTGGCACATTGGTGCGGTGGTGTGCATGCTCAGCCACCACGACATTCATTTCACTGGGAATGACAGATAAATTTATTTGCCAGTCTCTCAGAGGGACTACTATGAAAATCATAGGAGTCTCCTCAGGTCAGACCCTCACTGATCACCTTGTTGTCCACTATCTTGTGAATAGAGAGTAACTGTACTAGAATACCCCTTTATGGGCCCATGGCTGACATTGTGTTACTAGTCCGCAGTATTCTACTGCTGAGGGTTAGATTCAGATTTTTGTTATAGCTAAATATAGCAGTTTGTACTCAAAGTGTTCTCTGTTAAAGGGGGTTTCCAACACTAAACTACCAATGACCAATCCTCGGGATTGGTTACAAATAGTTAATCATAGGGGTGCATTGTTTGTGATCCCCGAAGATCAGCTGATTGAAGAAGCCGCAACTTTCTAGATAGCGCTTCTGCCTCTTCTCAGGCCAGTGATGTCATTTTTATTAGTCACATGGCCTGAGAGAAGTTTGGTCCCATTCAAGTGAATGGGATGGGGCTGCAATACCAAACACATCCACTATACAATGAACAGCGTTTTACCTGGCATCAACTAAGCTGAAAGCGACACTCACCCAAGCGCCACTGTCACTTCAATCAACTGATCGGTGGGGATCACAAATAACGGACCCCCACGAATCAAATATTGATGACCCATCCTGAGGGTGGGTCATCAATAATTTAGTGCTCGAAAACCCCTTTAAACTAGCCTTAGATTAACAAATATTTCCTGATATCACAAATGCACCAATTTCATTTATTCATTGCCGCTTCAATGATAATGTCCGTAGCTATACAGTTCATGTCTAGATTTTTGTATTTTCCTCTGCCGCTGCAGAATGGTGTGGTGAGGCAACAAATGCTATTTGCAACAGACTTGGTTCTTTTACAGTATCTATGATCTGTGCTTGGATCTGCTACCATCCAGGCAGTAAGCTCTTCTACAGACTGCAACATTATTCTGTTTCCATATTTACATTCTTGACCTTTGTATCCATGAAGGCTGGCAGAAAATGTATAGTGTGTGATGTATTATGTGGACTACACTATATCTCCACCACTCCTATAATGCATACCCTACCCTAGTGGCCTGTGCACACCCATGGTCCAGCCTTACATAAGACAGCCTATGTCTGCAAACAAGTGAACGGACAGCATATAATTGTTGGCTGCTCCAAAAATTGGGTAAATAGTTGTCCAGCATTTTCCACTGAAAAGTGGAGGGTCGCTTTAACATATGTAGAACATTTACTTATAAGAGAGGAAGATGTTTCTAGAATTACGTATGTTTGAAGGGTATCTATATGATTCTAATAGATGGGGAATTTTGGAAATATGCAATGAGTAGATTATGTAGACGTTAGTAAATTTATCAAGTGTTATGTCCTAAAACAAATGTGTCCTGGTCACTAGCACCTGGTGTGTAATACTGAACATTGCCTTTGCTTTCCCAGGCTGTCACTAATGTGTTCTATAAGAGCGATCACCAAGACTTGACTGGACAAATAGAATAACCGCCCAGTTCTATAAACACCCCTGTCATACACTGACAACTAGCATAGGGAAGAGAAACCCAAATATAGAAATGAAATGAAAATGCCAGACAGCTTTCGAAATATGCCAATTATGATACGACATATCTCTTCATTAGGGAACCTAATAATACCGGAACCTTCATATAACACAGTGATGCAATCTACATGCCAAGCAAACTCCTATGCACATTTCAATCTTGGAAGTGATAGGTACATTACAGTTTTACATATATTTTTCATAGCTATATCTTGAAAAACCTGCTAATAATATATATATATACACTACCGTTCAAAAGTTTGGGGTCACCCAAACAATTTTGTGTTTTCCATGAAAAGTCACACTTATTCACCACCATGCGTTGTGAAATGAATAGAAAATAGAGTCAAGACATTGACAAGGTTAGAAATAATGATTTGTATCGAAATAACATTGTTTTTACATCAAACTTTGCTTTCGTCAAAGAATCCTCCTTTTGCAGCAATTACAGCATTGCACACCTTTGACATTCTAGCTGTTAATTTGTTGAGGTAAGCTTGTGAAATTGCACCCCACGCTTCTAGAAGCATCTCCCACAAGTTGGATTGGTTGGATGGGCACTTCTGGCGTACCATACGGTCAAGCTGCTCCCACAACAGCTCAATGGGGTTCAGATCTGGTGACTGCGCTGGCCACTCCATTACCGATAGAATACCAGCTGCCTGCTTCTGCTGTAAATAGTTCTTGCACAATTTGGAGGTGTGTTTAGGGTCATTGTCCTGTTGTAGGATGAAATTGGTTCCAATCAAGCGCTGTCCACTGGGTATGGCATGGCATTGCAAAATGGAGTGATAGCCTTCCTTATTCAGAATCCCTTTTACCCTGTACAAATCTCCCACCTTACCAGCACCAAAGCAACCCCAGACCATCACATTACCTCCACCATGCTTAACAGATGGCGTCAGGCATTCTTCCAGCATCTTTTCATTTGTTCTGCGTCTCACAAACGTTCTTCTTTGTGATCCAAACACCTCAAACTTGGATTCATCCGTCCACAACACTTTTTTCCAGTCTTCCTCTGTCCAATGTCTGTGTTCTTTTGCCCATCTTAATCTTTTTCTTTTATTGGCCAGTCTCAGATATGGCTTTTTCTTTGCCACTCTGCCCTGAAGCCCAAAATCCCGCAGCCGCCTCTTCACTGTAGATGTTGACACTGGTGTTTTGCGGGTACTATTTAATGAAGATGCCAGTTGGGTACCTGTGAGGCATCTGTTTCTCAAACTAGAGACTCTAATGTGCTTATCTTCTTGCTTAGTTGTGCAACGCGGCCTCCCACTTCTTTTTCTACTCTGGTTAGAGCCTGTTTGTGCTGTCCTCTGAAGGGAGTAGTACACACCGTTGTAGGAAATCTTCAATTTCTTAGCAATTTCTCGCATGGAATAGCCTTCATTTCTAAGAACAAGAATAGACTGTCGAGTTTCAGATGAAAGTTCTCTTTTTCTGGCTATTTTGAGCGTTTAATTGACCCCACAAATGTGATGCTCCAGAAACTCAATCTGCTCACAGGAAGGTCAGTTTTGTAGCTTCTGTAACGAGCTAGACTGTTTTCAGATATGTGAACATGATTGCACAAGGGTTTTCTAATCATCAATTAGCCTTCTGAGCCAATGAGCAAACACATTGTACCATTAGAACACTGGAGTGATAGTTGCTGGAAATGGGCCTCTATTCACCTTTGTAGATTTTGCACAAAAAACCAGGCATTTGCAGCTAGAATAGTCATTTACCACATTAGCAATGTATAGAGTGCATTTGTTTAGAGTTAGGACTAGTTTAAAGTTATCTTCATTGAGAAGTACAGTGCTTTTCCTTCAAAAATAAGGACATTTCAATGTGACCCCAAACTTTTGAACGGTAGTATATATATATATATATATATATATATATATATATATATATATATATATATATATATATATATATATATACACACACACACACATACACACATGCATACACTCTATGTCTTTTATCATATACAATATATAACCCAACTCACATATACTTACCCGGCAACACACCTTTTTAGAATCTCTCGACCCTATAGGCATCTTTTCAGTATCTTCTATTGTTTATGTTGAATGTAGCCAGCGAAAGTTGTCTTTGCACAGCCATTTCTGCCAAGAGCAGTAGGGAATGGAAGCTACAATTTCTGCCTCAAAAAAGTGGTACTAAATGTTCATTTAACTCTAGTCATACACATTGGATAACTGTTGGAAAATAATTTGATGTGCATGGGGAAATCAAGGATGTTTCAACATGCCAGAGGTATCTGCCAGTGGTCTTTCCCTCCTCCCCTAGGTAGTAAATATGCATTCTTGGCCAATCCCAGTTTGCATGTTTAAGGGAAACTTTGGGTGTCGACAGTTATCGTATATATTTTGCCAGTTTATGTCCAATGTACTTACTAAGCCCACTAAGATGACTATAATGTTGCACAAAAATATAGACCGGTTCCCTGTGGACTGAACGAGAAGAATTTCTGGTGTTGGAAAATGCCTGATGACATTAGGCTAGATCACTTTCCAATCCTTCCAGGCTCTCCATCCAGACATCTCCTTAACCTGGTTGGAATATCACCAACTCTCCTCTTTTCTTTATTTTAATACTCAAGACTCCCACTATCAAGCTTCTCAGCCCAATTAGGAGTCATTTCTACCAAAGTTATCCCCAGCACACAGTCTTTTGTGACAACATAACTTGCAGATCTAAAGGGTTGAGGCCTCTGGAATGTGACCTCTATTCTTCAGGTGATAGGAGGGGGAACTGTCAGCTCCTATTTCTAATTCCGAATGGGGTACGGCATTCATACTAGCTCACAAAATGTCTTTGGCATGTGTGGCACAAGAAAAGCAGTACAAGCAGCTTACTTGGTGGTACAGATGTAGATCCCTCCTTCATAAAGTTTATCCTGCGGTTCCCAATACTTTATGGTGGTGTGGCTCCAAGACAAGGGGCTATGCTGTAGGTGTGGTAAGATGGTCGAAGACTTAAGGTCCTTTCACACTGCAAGAAAAATTGGAATGAGCATGCAACCAGAAAGGAAGGAGCGATCATCTATAATGCGCTTGGCATGTATGTACACTGAACAGTGATTGCGTAGCTTTGATTGTGCATTCAAACATAACCATGCCTGTAGTCAACCCTTCTGCCACTGCTTTCTATCCAACATATCGTTGGATTTGCAGAAGACAATCAATTTGTAAGTCTGTATGATATATCCAATCAGTGATAATCTAATGATTTATCACTATTTGCTGCATGTGTTTACACCTAACAGTTATCATGAAAAGCACTCAATCTAATGATCGTTCACATTATAATTGTGCAATATAAAAGGGCCCTTTGACCTTTTTATCATGTGGTTGGGATGGACAACCAACAGTGGTTGAATGGATACAGGAAATTAATCATATTATGAGAAGGGAAGAGTTGGTCACAGAAGATTCCCCAGACCTATAAACCTGATATGAAAGTAGGCTTGGAAAATATCTGCTGTTCATACTCAATACTCACATATAACTAATAGCACAAAGGTCCATAACAACCTCCACCTCCACACAACTTTAAACCACACTCCTCATATTGAAAATTCATGGTTGCATGATCTTCTGGAGCCCTGGACTTCATTCCAAGATATCTCTGAATTTCAGAATTTTCTCATATGAGGTGTGCAGTTTAAAATTGTGTGGTGGTGGAGGTTGTTATTATAGACCCTTGTGCTATTAGTTATATGTACGTATTGACTATGAACAGCAGATATTTTCCAAGCCTACCTCCTAACGGGTTTGTAGGCTCTTTACATGTTTGATTGGTTTCTATGTACAATTCTTCAGACTCTTTCCCTTTTTTTACATTTTGTTATGTTTTGGCTTTGTGACACAACATAACAAGTTTTTCCCCATCATTTTGTACTCAGTACCCCATATTTGGAGCTCAGCCATAGTGACCATTGTGTTTTTCATTAAGTCTCTTACCATGACCCTTCTCCCCAATTACTTAGTTTGGTGGGTTGGTCAGTTCTAGGAAGAGTCCTTATTGCTCCAAACATTTAAGAATTTTGGCCACTGTGCTCTTGGGAACTTTCAGTGCAGCATACATTTTTTGTAGTCTTCTTCAGTTCTATGCCCTCCACACAATCCTGTATCTGAGCTCTACAGGCAGTTCTTTCCTCCTCATGGCTTAGTTTCGGTTCTGATATGCATTGTGAGCTGTGAGACCTTATATATACAGGATTATTTATTTTAAAATTATGTCCAATCAACTAAATTTACCATAGGTGTACTCCAATCAAGGTGTAAAAACAAGATGATTAAGAGAAATGGTTGGCCCCCAAAGCTAAATTTTAAGTGCCATATCAAAGTTTCTGAATACTTATGTCAATGCAAAATGTTAGGTTTTTTATTAATAAAAATACAAAAATTGGCACAAGGCCACAACATAATCAAGTGTCAAGTAGTAAAAGGGTCTGAAGTAGTGATGAACGAGCCTACTCGCTAAGGGCAATTGCTCGAGCGAGTATTGCCCTTAGCGAGTACCTGCCCGCTCGAGACAAAAGGTTCGGCTGCTGGTGGCGGGCAGGGAGCGGCAAAGGACAGTGGGGAGGAACGGAGGGGAGATCTCTCTCTCCGTCTCTCCCCCCTGCTCCCCCGTGCTCACTGCCGCAACTCACCTGTCACCCGCGCCGGCACCCGAACCTTCTCTGCCGAGCGGGGAGATACTCGCTTAGGACAATGCTCGATGGAGCAATTGTCCTTAGCGAGTATGCTCGCTCATCTCTAGTCTTCAAATGCATTGTACGTATACTTGTCCTTTGTTATGCTATTTCAATAATCAATAAAATTGATTAAACATAGAAAACAGAGACATAAAAAGGCAGGAAAATTTTGACTGTAGAGCCCCTTTAAGAAAGTCTGTAACTGGCTCAATCAATGATAATATACAAGCGCCTGATGATTTATTTCCATTTTGTTCTTTTCTCCGTATAATGTCATTTATTAAATGGAGAATAGGTTCCAAGAAAAGGATGATATTTTACCTCAGAGATGTTTATTCTGAAAATATTTTGGGGAAACTCCAGTATATTTCTAAACTGTTAGGTTCTTTAATTTCTTCTTAAGAATTCCTATAATCTAATTAGACTAGATCACCGCTTTATTACTTTTTATATTCCTCTGATCTCTAAAATGAATTATTCACCTGTCAAAATTGTATAAACCATTTTTTGTCTGTTATTTTCTTTCATCTTCCTTCTCTTTCTTGTTAGCACATAGAGCCAAATGGGCACTATATTAGTTTATTGTATTGAACTGACATTTTTTTAATGAATATGACTGTCTGCTACATTCTGGCTACAGTCCATAATCCAGGGAAGCACCCATAGGCATACCGGCAGGGGGTGCCGGGGTCGCAACGGCGACACGGCCCTTGCGCTTGAGGGGGCCCAGAGGCCCCCCTCCAGCATATACAGCTTTACTTTCACTTCGCACTGTCGGCCGCCGCTTGCTAAGTGAGTGCGGTCTGGCCAGCTGACAGCACGAGCCAGAGTAGAGTAGGAGAAGGGAGGGGGAGGACTTGAAGAGAAGACAGGGGAAGAGGAGGGGGTAGGGGAAAGAGCAGAGAGGACACAGAAGCAGACTCACCGCACACGGACACAGCACAGCAAGGCATCAAGTGGAGCAGGGATGAGGTCATCTCCATGCTGCTTCAGTCCTGCCGACAATGTGTACAGCTGCTCTCCTCAGCAGAGAGGTAGTCCGGGCACCAGGGTATGTATCTGCTTGTCTGCCTGTCTGTATGTCTTTCTATGTGTCTGTCTATCTATCTTGCCTGGTCTCGTATCTATCTATTTATCTATCTATCTATCTATCTATCTATCTATCTATCTCCATATCTATCTATCTCATATCTATCTATCTATTTATCTCCTATCAATCAATCAATCTATCTATCTATCTATCTATCTATCTTATCTCTCTCTCTCTCTCTCTATCTATCTATCTTATCTCTCTATCTATCTATCTATCTATATCCTATCTATCTATCTATCTATCTATCTATCTATCTATCTATCTATCTCCTATCTATCTATCTATCTATCTATCTATCTATCTATCTATTTATATCCTATCTATCTATCTCTTTATCCATCTATCTATGTATCTATCTCTCTCTCCTATTTCTCACTCCTATGCCGCATGGCCACTTGCACGCACGGATTTCACTGCTGAATCCCGCAGGGAAATCCGTGCATGCCCACGGACATGGAGAGGAAAAATACATTATACTTACCTCTCTGGACACTGCAGGGCTCCCCTCTGTGCAGGCCTGATCTTCTTTCTTCCGGTCGGCGGGCGTGCTCGTCACGCTGGCAGCGTGCCGCGTGCATGTGCATCAATACTTTAAAAAATCTCCTGTTCTCCCGCGTATGCACGGCACAGCACAAAAACAGCTGCGGCTGTGCCACAGATACGAACGGCTTCCATAGGCTTCAATGGAAGCCGCAGGAGCTGTCCGTGTGGCCGATCCGCTGGAAAATAGAGCATGCTGCGATTTCTTCCTGTGCGTGTGACCCGCACTCTGGGAAGGAATCCCATCTGCATGCTTTTAGCTGCCCTAGCGATGCCAATGCATCCCTATGGGCAGCAAGATGCACGAATCTCCCGTGCAGGTCCACATGCGGATTTTTTAAATAAAATCCACACGTGGACATTGGCCCTCAGGCATAGCTACAGGGTGAGGGGGAAAAGGGCCTGGGGGGGCCCGAGCTGAACGTTTGCACCCGGGCCCCTGAGCCTTTAGGTACGCCCCTGGAAGCACCAAACATTTTTTTTCTTTTAAACATTAGGTTTTTGTTTTGGTTGTACATGAGAGAATATAATCATTAAAAACAGATAAAAACAAAGTTGGTATGATGTTCAATTGATCAGAAAGTCATAAATAAAAGGTCAACATTATGCATAAATGTGGGAAGGCATAAAACTCATCTTGCTAGACAACCAAAGCTCCCATTTTTGCCTGAATCAACCTGCCTTATTAGCAGCACTTGGACTCCTATATTCATGCCAGCAGTTATGGTTTATAGATCTGACTATATCCGACAAGGCTGGGGTAGATTTAGGTTTCCAGTATTGGGCGATATTCATTCTGGTTGCTATGAGACACAGTACGGATGCTATGGGGAAATTGGTCTATGTTTATTATGTCCAATAAAGCTACAGCAGGGTCTGGTAAAATTTGTTTCCATCAGATCTTAGAAATTGACTGAAAGACATGTTGCCGAATTGGTAAGATATAAGGACAATGCCATCACATATGTAGAATTACTATCTATTGAACCATGCCTCCAGCAGGATTTGGAGAAACGAGGGATCCATCTATTCAAAATGCTGGAGTGAAATGCCATCTAATTAAGATATTTCGGGAGTTTTCAAGATGGTCTGAACATTTGTAACTCATAGAAACTGTTGCAAAGACATTATGCTATTGATAGTCAGAAATTCTCATTTTTAAGTCAGTTTCTCAGTTTTCTTTAGCTGAGATAGCGGCTTGGATGAGGGAGAGTTCAAAATTTGATAGCCCATTGACAATCCTTTGCTAGAACCTTGAGTGGAGAACAACCAGACATGCAGTTTAGAGGGTATATTAATTCTCCCTGGTGTGGGGAAGGGGATCAGCAAATGTCTAATCTGTAGATATTTATAGAGGTGTGTTCTGGGAATGCAGTAATTTGCCATTAAATCAGAAAAAGACAAAAAGGCATTGTCTTCCTAGAGGTGACCTATCTGGGATATACCCTGCCCCGTCCAGCAAGAAAGAAAGTAGCCTTCTATTGCTACTTAAAAGACTTTGATGTCAGATTTATGTAGGTAGAAAGAGAACAACTTTTTCTTTTTCGATAATATGTTCCACACATGAAATACAGCTGACAAGATGACCGAAGAGGGAGAAATCTTTGAGTCAAAAAGCAGGTGTGCTAATATGTGAGATTTTAAACAATATTTTCCTAATAGAAATTTTTCAATTGAGACCCAGACTTAGAAAAGTCATTTATCAATACTTCTGGGTAGCCATGCATTTACAGCCCTCTTCAGGACATGTCACAGCATCTCAATAATGTTAAGGTTGGGGCTCTGACTTGGCCATTACAATACACAAATTTTCTTCAATCATTTTTAGTTAATTTACTTGTTTGCTTCAAGTCATTGTCTGGTTGCATCAACCAATGTCTCTTCAGCTTGAGGTCATGGACTACTGCCCTTACCTTCACCTGTAAATCATGTTTCATAGTTGGGATGAGTTTTGATGTTGGTGTACAGTATTTTTTCTTCTTCCAGCAAAGCGTTGGCTTCATGAGTGGATTTGGGGGGTTGGATTGATATAATAGATAGTCGCAATAATATCTAGCCTCCTCGCTACTTGGTTTCTTTTTCAACTGAAGGTACAAAAACAGTGAGCCTTGGCACTACCCAGTTTCAACATGTAGTGTGCTGTGGTGCAGAGAGCATTTTACCAATGCTAGCATTAGGACTCTGTGTGCTGGCACTCAAAGCTGAAGAAGAACTTAAGAGCTAGGAAGGTAAATATATGAGTCTGTGCAGGACGTTTCAGATAAAAAGGAATAACTAAACAATGTAATACAAGCTGGCCTATATATATGGGGGTTGAGGAGGTGGGATGGCTTGTTATATAATCAATCAAAAAATTTTTACTGAACTGGCTCTTTAAATCTGCCAGTTAAAATGGAGAAGACCAGGTATGATGTCCATGCAGGACTTGTTGATAGAATCCTACGGAAAAAAAGTATATACACCTCAAGAAACGTGGATAACAGGTAGCAGTATATAAAAAACATGAAATGGGGACCAAAAGAAAACTGACCCTGACCTCACAGATATGGAAGTACCCTAATTGTATGTTGGGCAACCGTCCTGATGAGTGTGACTTGCCCTAGATGGTGACAGGGAAAAGTATTCAAGGTTTAGATGTTACACAAGTGTAGACAGCAACTAGTGCATGGTACAAGATGTTAAACACCCAAGATAAATAAACCATTGACCAACAGACTTTTCTTAAAGTGAGACACAAGTCAGGACTAGGAGCTGCCAATACAACTGGAAACCTTCAGACTGAGAGGCAGACAAGAGTTAGACAGACAGTAGTCAATCTGACAGGCCAGATCTTTGCAGACCAGACCAGATCATTAACAGAGTAATCAGACCAGACCAAGGAAGTAACCAGCGCCCTCTGTGAGGTGGAACCGAAATAAATAAAGACAAACACACAAATGGTGATTGGCTGGCTGGGCTGTTCCACCCCCAGGCTCTTGTCAGTGTCTAGTGTGAAAATGATCAGTGAGAATGCACTGAAGAGTAAGTCATATGGGCTTGGGCTGATGACATGATGTCATCCCAGTCCCATTTCTAAATTATAGCCAGGACGCTGGGACACCAGGGTTCAAATACTGGCATTGTTTCTGACATAAGATCAATTTTATAATATTTGTTAAAAAAAGACTCCAAGAAACATGGTGATAAATAGTATGCATTAATGAACACATGGAAAAATACAATATTACTATGTTAGTATACTTCACTGGTCACACGTACACCCATATACCTGCACTTAAAAAAAAACATTCAGCATGTAGTGAGAAGTGAAATGTGTTCTATAAAGTACATTTCTAATGAAATGTCTATTATTCCCCTCCTTTTCCTGTACTAAAAGCTGGCAGCTATGTACATGGCTATCCATGCCAGACCCCATCGTGCACACACAGGACGTACTCTCAGCACAATGCATTATCCATAGAGCACATTATATCTGTTTCCTGTTGCCCTTACCCGTTAAACACTGCAACATCAGCACATATCACATTCATGTTATTTCATGGTCTACACTATGGAGCATCTGAGAGGCTGGAGCGGTGCTGAATTAACCCCTTAGTGACGAAGCCTGTTTGCGCCTTAGTGACGGAGCCAAATTTTGGAAATCTGACATGCGTCGTTCAACGTGGCATAACTCCGTAAAGGCTTTACATATCCCAGTGATTCTGACATTGTTTTTTCGCCACATGTTGTACTTCATTTAGATTGTAAAAAGAGACCGATATAATTTGTGTATAGTTATTAAAAGTACCAATATTGGAAAAATTTTGAAAAAATTGTCATTTTTTCACATTTTCAACCGTAATATCTCAAATATGTCCAAACATACTGTACAAATTTTTGATAAGATATATATTTCCATCTGTTTACTTTATTCTGAATGCACACTTGAAAAACTTTTGTGTTTTTTTTAACCATTTAGAGGACGTACAAATTTAACATTACTTTTCAGCATTTTGAGGAGCACTTTGTTTTCCTGCACCAAGCCAAGTTTGCAGAGGCTCATAAGTGTCAGAATAATAGATACACCCACAAATGACCCCATTTTAAAAACTACACCCCTTAGTGTATTCACTGAGGGGTGTCATGAGTATTTTGACCCCACCAGTTCTTTTCAGGAATTAGTTCAATTTAGGGGACAAAAAATAAAATTTCATATTTTTGCAAATATGTCATTTTAAAGACATATTTTTTTCCTATAGAGACCATGAAAATGAGGATTTACACACCAAAATGGATACCCCCGTTTCTCCCGTGTTCAGAAACATACCCATTGTGGCCCTAATCTTATGTCTGGATGCATAACGGGAGCCAAAATGAAAGGAGTAGTCGGTGTCTTTCAGAACATAAATTTTGCTTGAAGGCGTTTTAGGCCCCATAGCACTTTTGTAGAGCTCTTGAGTGGCCAAAACCATAGAGAACCCCCACAAGTGACCCCATTTTGAAAACTAGACCCCTTAACGAATTTATCTAGGGGTGTACTGACCATTTTGACCCCACAGGTTTTGAATGAATTCAAGCCAAGCAAAAGGAAAAAATTGTGATTTTCATTTTTTTGTCAATTCTGTCATTTTAAAAACAGCTTTTTTTGTACAGCACACGCATGAATGAAGACATACCCATTGTGGCCCTAATCTTTTGTCTGGATGCACAACGGGGCGCAAAATGAAAGGAGTAGTCGGTGGCTTTCAGAACAGAAATTTAGCATGAAGGTGATTTAGACCCCATTGCACACTTGTAGAGCCCTTGAGCGGCCAAAACGACAGAGAACCCCCACAAATGATCCCATTTTGAAAACTAGACCCTTAACGAATTAATCTAGGGGTGTACTGTGTATTTTTACCCTACAATTTTTGAATAAATCTAAGCAAAGCAGTAGGAAAAAAAATACAATTTTCATTTTTTTGGCAGTTGTATCAATTTAAAAACTGTTTTTTTTGTACAGCACACATAGGAATGAAGACTTTCACCCCAAAATGGATACCCCTGTTTGTCCCGTGTTCAGAACCATACCCCTTGTGGCCCTAATCTACTTAAAGGACGCATGGCTAGGCCTATAATGGAAGGAGCACCCGTTGGATTTTAGGGTACAACGGAATAAATTCCAGGCCCCATTGCCCACTTATAGAGTCATTGAGCGTCCAAAACTATAAAGACCCCCACAAATATCCCCATTTTAAAAACTAGACCCCTTAACGAATTCATCTAGGGGTGTACTGCGTATTTTGACCACACAGTATTTGAATAAATTTCAGCAAAGCAGAAGAAAAAAATTACAATTTTCATTTTTTTGGCAATTTTGTCAATTTAAAAACTTTTTTTTTTGTGCAGTTTACATAGGAATGAAGACGTTCACCCCCAAATGGATACCCCCGTTTGTCCCGTGTTCAAAAACATACCCATTGTGGCCCTAATCTACTTACAGGAAACATGGCAAGGCCTGTAATGGAGGGAACACCAGTTGGATTGCAGGGCATAACTGAATAAATTCCAGGCCCCATTGCTCATTTGTACGGAATAAAAATTGACTCCCTAAAATCCCCCCCCCCCCACGCCCTTTTCGGCGTTCCCCAAATCTTAGATAAAAGTAATAATGTGAACTGTGTAGTATTTCCAAAGACGGGTAATTATGGAGGCTGGTTGGGATGGGCACATGGGGCAATAAAACCGGGTATCCCCCCTCCTCTCATGCTTTTTGGGAGTCATTTTTTGACCTCAGCGGCGGGGATGGGGTGTAAAAAGTGGCGCTCTGTGAGTCTCCGTAAGCTTGATGAGGTGCGGCGGTCTCACACAGAAGGCGCTCAACAAGGTGCTCCTGGAACTGCATGAAGGCGGCCGTTCCCGGGGCTTCTTGTAAATTGCGTATTACAGGTAGCGGTCTGAATAACGCCGGGCTCACGCAGCCGTATGGGGAATCCGCTTGTGGAGGCCCGCAGCGGATCCCGGCTGTGAGCCCGGCTGTGACCCTGCGTACGGCCGCGTAATGTACTGCGCATAACTGCGTACTTACACGGGCGGTCATGCGCAGTACACTTTTTTTTTTTGTTGTTTGTATTTCCCGCACTGTCGCTTAGCGATGACACGGGTACCCGCAGCACGTACACAACTTAGTTGCGTATGGGCTGCGGGTATATCCATGACCATGGAGCACAATGGGCTCTATGTTGCGGATATCCGCGGTAAAATAGAACCTGCTGCGTTCTCTTTTCTGCGAGTGGATTACGCAATTCCAACCCGCTAATGTGAGCGGAATTGTGTAATCCAATGCGATTGATCTGCGTATTACCGCGGATCAGACGCATGCGGAATCCGTAATTCCTATCCGGTCATGTGAGACCGGCCAAAGGTAGATCGCTACCATTTTTTCACGTGACTGGGGACCGCTCAACGAGGCCACCCGTCACTGCTCCAGGCTCTCGGTGACCGTTGGTCGCCGAGAGCAAGGAGATATTAATTTTCCTGGGCTCCCCGACTCCTGCGCATGTGTCCGGTGTTTTGCCAGCGGTCGCATGCGCAGAATACGGGAAAGTTCACGGAAGAAGATTGCGTCGGGGTGTAAATATGGAGACCTCCTGTAAAATTTTTTATCTCCTCTCACCGATCGGGGCCGTCGTTAAGGGGTTAAACCACAAAATAAATGAGTGATACACTCTACTCTAGTAATTAAACTATTGCAGTCTGTTGTGGGAGTCAATGAAGGTCATAAACTAGAAAATGCAACTAAAAACAAAAACAATCAGCTGTTTCATGGCCTGGAGCTAATCATTCTTAACCCTTTCCAATCCACTGTCTGACATCTGAAGACATTCTGATTGAAGGCTGTACAGCTCCGATGTCGGAAGACGTCCGGCAGGGTATTCTTACTGTATATTACTGGCCACTCTGTTGTTGGGGGCCTCTCCAGCATGTCCCATACTGCAGTACTGGCTCTAGCTAGTAGGTGGTGCCATTGTATAATGGCAGAAAGAGAAAAACCCCTAGGAAACCCTGAATCCAAAATTGGATTGCAAAGGGTTATAGGAGGTCTGTACCATTTATTACTACTGGAATCTTTGCTATAATGTCATCACACACCGATACATCATTTACATAGGTTCACAACTTTTATTGGTCTGATGACTACATTTTCAGATTTCAGTTACTTGAAGTTACTTCAGTTACTTGCAATAAAATGCTGACTTAATATCCTGTAACTCGGTGAGACGATCTTTGTTTTTTTTTTTATCTACAACCTCTTTCTATCCTGCAGATCTGAGTATGGCTGGTGGTTACACAGGATGTGCTGTAATGTTATCACATAGTAGCATCACATCTTGTCATAGCTAAAGTATTGTGGTAGGTGAAATTCAATATGGTAGCAGCACAATAAGGCAGCAGTGGTTTATGCTACAGGGGTGGACAAGTTGTAATTATGCAATAAATACAGTGGCGTCTCCAATAAGTCTTTCTGACTTGGTCAGTAGCAAAATGAAAGAACCTCCCTCATTTTGCTACTAACCAAGACCGAATGGCTTAGTGGGGTCTCCACTGGTGCCAAGCACATAGGAAAAATGCTCCATCATACAGTACACTCTAGCTAAGCCAATATAAGGGAGTGGAAGAGTCCCTATCAGTTCAGGAAGTAAGGGGGTGATTATCGTATAACAGGTGTGACAACTGATGCCGTTTATGGAAAGGCTTTACATGCTCGATCAGTGAAACAAGCAAGACTTTATTAAGTGTCTTATAAAGAAAGTTATGGAAATGACATACAATAATATTATTTGGACTCAATGGAACAGGTTATGGATGATCAATGAACACTATAACTATGAATTACATAATGCGCTGCGCACACTTTTGGAATGACTGGGAATATAAGCCAAAGCCAGAATCTTCTCCGGAAGAAAAAGATAAAACATGCACAGACAGGCTGTTTTGGGGTAATTACCCCTCATCAGTGGGCAATAGGTTTCTGGTCTTCACTAGTGAGAGGCGGGTTAAGAAGGGCACTCGCGGTGAAGGGAATGCGGTTGCACCTGGGCCCATAAGGCCTCTTGTCTCTATATAGGGAGCCTGGTACTATGACTAAAACATTATAGTTGGGGGTCCTGTTCCAGGTTTTGCATTGGTGCCCAGGAGCTTCACGTTACACCTCTGCATAAAGGGGTTACGAGAAGTTGGAGGGCATCATTTTGCACCCGGGCCCATGAGCCTTTAGCTACATCCCTGAAGAAGGGTATTTGTTCTTCTTAAGGAAAGCACCTAGAAAGTGCTTGAGGATACTTACTGACCCATGTCTATAGGACTCTCATTAGAAACCTACTGCACACTTATCAGGGGTAATCACCTCAAATAGTTTGCCTCTGCATGGTTATCTTTTCCTTCTGGAATGATTCTGGCTTTGGCTTATATTCCCAGTAATTGTTACAAGGCTTGTTAAAATGTCTGACATTGACTTATAGGAATGCTGCCTTCTAACAGGTGGCACTGTAGATGTATTGTTCTCTTTGCATATTTCCCAAAAGAGCATGGATGGCCTTATAAGTTTCCTCATACTCTTCCTGACCCACTTTTGGAATATCACAGTCAGTTTACAGTTTAGTCTTTTAGAACCTTTGGTTAATCAAATAGCGAAAACCATCTAATTAGAATATACATTCACTATTCACTGTCCATGGAATAACTGATTAGCACAAGATCCAATCTATCAGAGACAATGTGCAGAGATTTCTGGAAGTCTCTTCCTGTGCCAGTTGCATCTGTAGCCTCTGCTTCAATCATCCCTTCTTTTTCTCACAGGACCTGCTAGAGATCAGCTCTGCTGGAGCTCTCACTGGCTGAGTCTCTGCCTTTATCGCACTCTCTGAAACTGCTGAGTCACACCAAAGCTCAGGAACAGGAGTTCTCTTTTATATCCAGCCCTTCAACCAATTATTGTGCACCTCAGGTCTTGTCAGTCCATAACACCAAAGATCAGAGCAAACAAAGTTATGTGACCTCTCTGAAGGTCCTGGCAGGAACATAAATAAAGTACAGCAGTAATAAGTATCCACACCACTTAACATTTGTAGTTTTCAGAAACTACATAACTCCAAATGAAATCATTGGCAGTCGCAGAAATTGTCTGACTGTCTCTGCTTTGTCTTTTTCTTCTTGACCATTGAAGGGTATCCTGCCCCACCCTCCTGGACCTTACAAATCTGCTGATTGCTGCTAATACAGATAGCTAATATATCAGCTTCATTACCGCTTTGCAGAATGACGTATTAATTATGGACTTTAAAAAATGACTGCATCATTGATTTCACTTTGTTATTAAAATCATAATCTAAGTAGAATATAGTGAAAGTGAAGTACTGAACAATCCACAATGTTCGCTGTTAACTGCACTGTCTGCAAACTTCCAAACAATTAATAGCTGGAACGCTCTGCTCCCGTGTCAGCAAAACAAGATAACATATTAGTGAGCATTTAATAGAATTACAGAGCTGCCAAGCCGACCTCTTTTGTTCTGTTTTGGCATGGGGACCAGCCAAATGGGACTCAGCCTCATGAGATTTGTGCTAGTCGTTGATGACTGTGATATCTTACCAGCAAAACTTTTTGAAGTATAGTTTAAAGATAAGAGCAAAGTAACATGAAGAGGCAATACGATTAAATGAAAGGTGCTGCTGTTGTACATTTACCTTATTGTTAATCAACCTAAATACGGAGTAGAGAACATCTTTTAATCTTTTATCTCCCCCTTTATCCTTGCTAACCTATCAAATCAACATTAGAAAGAAGTAGGGGAGACTGAAGAGTGGATTCTCGCCCTTCTACTGCTTAAAGGTATCTTTACACAAGGCAATGGTGAATGTAAATAAAATAGCAATTTAAAAACATACACTAATATATATATATATATATATAAATATACACACACACATATATACAACTGCTCATCATCTCACTTATTTGTTGGAAAAAAATCCATCCCCTTAAATGTGACAGTCCCATATATGCCTTATTGCTGATGCTTGAGAAGGACTTTTTATCTAAAGCCAAAACGCATTGCATATGGACTAATAAATTGCTATATCCATTCCTTTGCCACGTCTGCGATACTATCTGTTATCTGGGATTCAGGGGTGCCGGGGACAAGGCACCCCTGTGAAGTAATTGCTCCCACGTACATATCCTATCTACTTATCTGCAGGAGCGCTGGTAATTTGTTTCTCAATTTTATTGCCATTTATCCACATTCCTGGGTTGTTTCCTACTCCTGGAATTATACCACGGCGCTCTCCTGGGGATGCCATAATTGACCAGTGTATTGAAATTGCTATTGGATCATCCAGAGTGACCCGGGAATAATTGGGGATATACGCCATCCTGGATTTAGATGTGCCGGTATCCCCTAGGGTGAGTTTTTTCTTTTTTCTACTCACCTATTAATCTCTAATATATCCACTCTCTGGAGCACTACCCATTGTTTACTGTTGTTCTCCTTGAAGTATTCTAGGATGGCGTCTCTCAGAAGCCCCTCGAATATTTTTCCAGTTACTGAAGTGAGACTTACAGGTCTGTAGTTACCAGGCTCTCTTTTTGCCCCTTTTTCATATATAGGTACCACATTGGCAATGCGCCAATCCAATGGTTTAACCCCGGTCTTGATAGTGTCCATAAATATAAGCAATAGTGGTCTAGCTATCACATCACTTAGTTACCTTAGAACTCTTGGGTGAATTCCATCTGGGCCCGGCGATTTATCGATTTTAATCCTCTTTGACGGGCTCTGCACTTCCTCCTGTGTTAGGTATGCAGTAGTATTTAGCAGTGGGTTCGTTTTATTCCCCTGCATCAAATGTGACATTTCCTTTTAGTTTGTGAATACACTTGAAAAGAAACCATTTAATAGATGTGCCTTCCCCCCCATCGTCTTCTATGATTTCTCCTGCATTATTTGTTAAAGGGCCAGTGCTGTCAGTGCAAATCCTTTTGCTGTTAATATAAGTGAAGAATAGTTTAGGGTTATTTTTGCTCTCTTTGGCGATCTGTCTTTCTGCCTCCTCTTTGGCAATTTTGATCTTTCCTTTACATATTTAGTTTTTTTCCCTGTATGATTTTAGCGCTTTTTCGCTGCTTTCTTGTTTTAATAGTTTAAACACTTTCTTTTTTTCGTTTATTGCCCCCTTACAGTCTTGTCGAGCCACATTGGCTTCCTTCTACTTATTGTTCTTGTATCTTTAAAGGGTATGAACTGCTCACATGAGGTAATTAGGATGTTTTTAAACTTTTCCCATTTGTTATTTTTGAGGATGTTGTCCCAATTAATGTTACAGATAGTAGATCTAAGCTGATCAAATTTTGCTTTACTAAAGTATATGGTACATATAATGTGTTGTAAGACTTATTACATTTTTGGGGGAGATGGAAAATATGTCCTAAAAATTCCACTATGATTTTTCAGTTTTGTTCTTACAGCATTCACCATTCAGTAAAAATAACATGTAACTTTCTTATCTGAATCAGCACCATTGCCATGATACCAAGTTCATGCAGATTTCTTAGTTTTTACTACTCTTGCACAATAAAAACACATTTTTAAAGAAAAACAATTGAATTTGCGGCACTGCATTCTAAAACCCATAACATTTCTATTTTTCCAGCAATGGAAGTATGTGAGGTCTTGTTTTTTGCAGTTTTTATTAGTGCCACTTTGAGGTACATTTGATTTTTTTTTTTTGGGGGGGGGGGGAGTTGGTGGCGAACAAGACAAAAATAGTAACTCTGTTATTACTTTTTAAAATGATTTTCTTGGTGTTCACCATGTATGATAAATATCAAAATGTTTTCAGTGTTTGGGTCATTACGAATGCTGTAATACCTATCATATGTTCAATTTTCCAGTATTTTTTCGGTATTTTATCCACTTAAAAAAAGGGTTATGGAGTAAATGTGTATTTGTTTTCTAAACTGCATTTTTTTCTCTTTATTAAACATTGTTGAACTTGTTGTTTGGACAATATTCTTTAGGCCTTGAAGGGGCTTGAAGATGTGATCATTTGAACACTTGAATAGTACACTGCATTACTTATGTAGTGCATTCTATTAAGCCTATGATGGCAGCCTATTAGACTCTGCCTGAGGCAGGCCTAGTAGTCTGAGTTACATGGCAGACGTGGAGATTTTTGTCAGGCTTCCAGCTGCCATGGGAACCCATTGGTACCTTGCAATCATACTGTGGGAGGCTGATAGGTGCAGAAAGAGTGCTTTCCGCCTGTCATCTGCTTACATCTTGCAGTTGCTCTTGATTGTAACATGTAAGGGCTTAAACTGCCAGGATCTGAAGTTTCTCTGCTTTTTGTCAGTTAAAGCTGGAGCCTGGCTACCAGTAGTCAGCCAAGCCACCGCCTTGAAAGGATGTATATGCAGGTTTAAAGTCCGTTAATGAGTTCAGTAAAAACGCATATTAGCCGTCACTAATATTCCCTTGTAATACATGGTGTCATATATCTATGGCATGAGTATATTCAGGGCACAGAAACTCTAGGGCAATCTCTTCTGCATACTCCCGTCAACTCTGCACTAAAGGGATGGATGTTCTCCGCTGGCATTAAAATCTACTTTTATGTCTTGTAGTTAAATGAGGTAATATGTAAGTATTTAGAATTAGAGAGCTGTCATGAATGGGATTATATGCCAGAGTGATTGCATCTAACAGCTGGCCAGGCATATTTTACTCTCATGCCAGTAATTGCTAAATGCTGTAAAACACAGAGGAAAGCATCGCTCATGACCAAGACGGAATTCATATAGTTGTCTGTGATATTTTCCTTCTGTATGATCCTCTCTAATCTTTATTTATGGGCTCCAGATACACATCTTGCTTTCAAAATGTCTCATTTTTACAAATGATGTCACAGGGTAGGGAGCAAAAATGATTGAGTGATGCAGATATATAACCATCTTGCACAAATTAACATGCAAATGGATAAGCAAACATTTGCTGATGTATTTACATCGAAGTCATTTTATACAGCTGCAATCAAGAAGAATTGGTGAAAAATATGGTTTCAGTCTCTCATTTCATTTTCTAATGTACTGAGTTTGGTTCTAAGGCCATGTACATACCGTAGATTGCTGCCCATGAAAACAGACAGCAGTTTATTTACAATTTGCTGTCACCAGAATGTTTTTAGCTTAACCCCTTACAGATACGGCTATTTTTCACTTTTTCATTTTTGGTTCCCACTTTTAAAATTTTTGAACTTTTACATTTTCCGTTGACCTAGCCATATGAGGTCTTGTTGTCTGCATGGTTCCATTTAATGAAGCATATCAAGTACTGAAAAGCTTGTTAAGAAATTAGTTTTTTTCGCCATCTTTTGTGTCGGCTTGTTTTTTGCAGGAGGACCTGTAGTTTCCACTGCTACCATTTTGGTATATATGACTTTTTAGTAGCTTTATATAAAAATATTTCATGGAGATAGGGTGACCAGAAAATAGGGAGTTGTCTATTATTTTCTGATGGTGTTCAATAAGCAGGATAAATAATGTTACAAAATATGTTTTTGTTAAAAGCAGAAAAAGGAGTTTTTGTTAAAGGGGTTGTCTCGCGGCAAACATCAAAATTTTACATTACCCCATTCCCCCTGTCACCCCCTGGCATAAAATAGCAATTTAAAGCGGTTTTTAAACCGCTTGCTACTCACCGATCCGACGAAATATGGAGTTATAAAAATCTTCTCCCTAAGATGGCCGCCGGTCCTTTCCCAGGGATGCACTGCGGTTTTCTCCCATGGTGCACCGCGGGTCTTCTCCCATGGTGCACCATGGGCTCTGTGCATTCCATTGCCGATTGCAGCCTCCTGATTGGCTGGAATCGGCACACGTGATGGGGCGGAGCTACGATGACGACGCGGTGACCAGCTCTCCGGCACGAGCGGCCCCATTCACCAGCCAGAAGCAAGGACTGCGCAAGCCCGTCTAAAAACGCCAGAAGACATCAGAATTAGACAGATGCATGGCGACGGGGACGCCAGTAATGGAGCAGGTAAGTGAATAACTTCTGTATGGCTCATATTTAATGCACGATGTACATTACAAAGTGCATTAATATGGCCATACAGAAGTGTATAACCCCATTTGCTGCCGCGAGACAACCCCTTTAACTTTTAATTAATGGAAAAGCCTAAGGGTGTATGATTGAGGGGGCAGGGGGATTACCTGTAAAGTGCATTGTGGAAAAAGAAGAATGTCTACTCCTCCACCACACCTGTTCTCAGGTCTGGGGGTATGGGAAAGGTGTAGCCCCCATAAGATAGAGTTGCAGGGGAAGTGGTGTCAGACTGATGAATCCATGTTTCTGAGACAGTCAGCAAAGTAATAGATTTGTGATGAAGAAGGCTGGCAGTCAGGTGACCACTACCACCAATCAGAGGTCACAGTGTCACCAACCTGAACTCCTGGCGTCATGACACCCAGAATGTGAATGCTGATGCCAGGAGTTCAGACGTTGACTCTGTGGTCTCTGATTGGCTGCAATGGTCACTAGACTTCTGACAGCCGTCCATGCCAGGTGTCCGCAATAGGGCCAAGGGAGACGCTCAGCTGAGTCCTGGGTGGCCAAAGACATAAGTATTTTTTTTTCATTTTATCTCATGTGCGACCATTAATTTTTTTTGTAATCACACAATCGCTTTAAAGCAATTACTCAGCCCACACATGGGCTTTATCCCCAGTAATGTTCATGCGTCATCCCGTCTACAAAGCTAATCTCTGGATGATAAATGAGATTTAATAGTTGGATTCTTGATATTCATAACAGTGTAAAAATATCTGCATGAATATTTAGCGAAATTAATTTGCAGTCGCTTTATACATATTGATTTCATTTTCTAAGGCCTCACACTTTCAAGCACAGCAGGTCATCTGTGTTGGTAAGCAACAAATGACGTCAAAAGCCCACTTTGGGAATATAGGACTTCCTGAGGCAGACACCTCACAAGAGGTGCAGCATGATCTGCATAAGAAAGGCAGTCTAGAATTACCCATGTGCATTGGTGATAAACTCGGTGTATGTTCCTGGGCCATTTAGAAGTAATAAGAAGGAATTAGAAAATCGCCATCTGTTCCTGCATGCAGAGATGATTAAGAAGCCAATTCAGCTACAAATGCAGTGACGAAGTTCATGATTGAATTAAACATAAGCCAATGAAAAAGAATGGGGGGAAAGATGATTCACTCAGATGTTAGTGATTCATTTGTATATACTTTGTATCATTATATATACTGTTAAAATGACATTATCCAAAGCTACGGATTGCTGGGGGCATGTATGGCATTGTAGGAGCCAAATGTAGCAGCATTCATCAATGATAACTAATGAAAAGCTTACAAATTATCTTTCATAGTGAGGAATAGTGTTTTACATGCTGAACTCCAGAGCCATGCCGCTCTTCTGTATTATAAATATCTGTGTAAGTGCTGCAGAATATGCTGTCACAATGTACAGTAGCAGACAGAAGTTTGAACACACTTTTTCATTCCATGATTTCTCTTGTTTTCTTTACTTCTACATCGAAGATTCATATTGAAGACATTAAAAATTGTGAAGGAACACATATGAAATTCAGTAGTAAAGAAAAAAGATTTAAACTAGAATATATTTATATTTTAGATTCTTCAAAGTAGCTCCCTTTTGCTTTGATGACCACTTTGCACACTCTTGCGGCAGCTTCATGAGCTGCCAAGAGTTAATTTGTGGAATTTCTTGCCTATTGTGTTTGAGACCATCAATTGTGTCATGCAGAGGCTGTGTTAGTAAACAGATGCATACTGTGTTGAGCCCTATTCAACTATTATTCTCCTCCTCATTATGGTAGGAACCAATCAAGTAAGTAAAGAGAAACAACAGTCAATCCTTACTTTAACTCCTTAGTGACTAAGCCTCTTTGCACCTTACGCCAAATTTTGAAAATCTGACAAGTGCCACTTGAACATAGAATAGCTCCGTAAAGGTTTTGCATAGCCAAGTGATTCTGACATTGTTTTTCGACACATATTGTACTTCATTTAGGTGATAAAAATAGACCAATGGAGTATGTGTATATTAAATAAAAGTGCCAAAATTTGGAAAATTTAGGAAAAAAAATCATTTTTTCACATTTTCAACTGCAATATCTGAAATATGTGCAAACATACTGCACAAATTTTTGATAGATATAGGTTTCTATCTGTTCCGTATTCTTTATTCTGGAAGCACATTGGAAATACTTCAGGTTTTTTTAACCATTTTGGAGACATACAAATTTAACATTTCGAGGAACATTTTGTTTTCCCACACCAAGCCAAGATTGCAAAGGCTCATAGGTGTCAGAATAATAGATACCCCCACAAATGATCCAATTTTTTTTTTTTTTAAATACACATTTTATTGTATTCACTGGGAGGTGTCATGAGTATTTTGACCCCAGAGTTTCTTTTCAGGAATTAATGCAATTTAGAGGAGAAAAAATAAAATTTCATATTTTTGCAAATATGTCATTTTAAAGACAGAATTTTTTTTCTATAGTGCGCATGAAAATGAGGATTTGCACCCCAAAATGGATACCTCTGTTTGTCCTGTGTTCAGAAACATACCCGTTATGGCCCTTAATCTTATATCTGTATGCACAACAGGGACCAAACCAAAAGGAGATATCCCCACAAATCATCTCATTTTGAAAACTAGACCCATTAACTTATTCATCTAGGGGTGTACTCCATATTTTGACCCCGCAGTTTTTGAATCAATCTTAAATAAAGCAGAAGAAAAATTACGATTTTAATTTTTTTGGCAATTAAATCATTTTAAAAACAGTTTTTTTGTACAGCATACATATAAATGAAGACTTTCACCCCAAAATGGATCCCCTTGTTTGTCCTCTGTTCAGAAACATACCCACTGTGGCCCTAATATTATGTTCATATGCACAACGGGGCCTAAACTGAAAGGAGCAATACACTTAATATAAGACACTTGTCAGGCCCCACATGGAATACTGCGTACAGTTCTGGTCAACGGTGCTCAGGAAAGATGTTATAGTGCTTGAGGGGGTTCAAAGAAGGGCAACTAAACTAATACATGGAATGAAGGGACTGGAATACCCAGAGAGGCTATCAAAATTAGGATTATTTACCCTGAAAAAAAGACGGCTAAGGGGCGATCAAATAAACATGTATAAATACATGAGGGGACACTACAAGGATCTCTCCCATGATCTGTTTATACCCAGGACTGCGTCGGTAACAAGAGGGTATGCGCTACGTCTAGAAGAAAGCAGGTTTCATCGCCAACACAGAAAAGGGTTCTTTACTGTAAGAGCAGTGAGACGTGGTAATGGCAAAATCCATAGAGGAGTTTAAAAGGGAACTTGATGTCTTTCTGGGGGGGAAGGATATTACAGGATATAAATCTTAGGTTAATTGTTAATCCGGGTATACAGCAGGTAGGAACTATGAGAGGTTGATCCAGGGATTAGTCTGATTGCCATTAGGGAGTCGGGAAGGAATTTTCCCCCCAAAGGGCTAATTGGCTCCTGCCTCTTGGGGTTTTTTGCCTTCTTCTGGATCAACAACATAGGAGGATAAACAGACTGAACTAGATGGACATTGTCTGCGTTAGACCTTCCTTACATACTATGTTACTATGTTATTATGTTACTTCAACTGTTTTTCAACTTTTACGTGATCACCATTATCCGTTAGTCTTCGATCACTGCTCCAGTCTCTCAACTAGCTTTAGTAGCCAGGAGCAAGAATTTTAATTTCCCGGCCCCTCCCCAGCTTCTGCGCTTGTGTCCGCCATTTTGGTGAGGAGCTCATGCGTCGAAATTGGGGAGAGGTCTGCAGATAAGGATCCCATCGGGGGGATATCATCAGAGGCCTTAAGTAAGTAATTTCACCTCCTCTCATGATTCGGATCCATGATTGGAGGTGAAACTATCTTTTTTTAAACTTGTACGTGATTGCCGTTATTCATGGGATAACGGCGCTCACATGACCAAGAACCATGTACCGCAACCCCCCGTGAGATACCCAGGCTTTCAGCTACAATTAGTAGCAAGGAGCAGGGAATTTTTTAAATTACCCAGACAATCCATGGCTTTTGCCCATGCTTCCGCCATTTCAGCGACGGGCGCATGCGCAGAAGCCAGGGTAAGGTCCACAGATAAATTCGGGGGCCTTAGGTAAGTAATTTCATCTGCCCTTATGAATATAATTCATGGGGGGATATGAAACTTAAACTTAAAAAAAGTTTTTTTTACTTTTTTTTAACTTTAAATGATCGATATTATCCATTGGATAACAGTGATCATGTGACCAGAAATCACATACAGTGGCTTCCAGTGATATTTCTCTGCTCTCGGCTACACATGCTAGCTGGGAGCAGAGGAACTTTAAATTTCCTGGGGCGTGAGGCCTTCTGAGCACACGTCCGACGTATGACGCAAAAGCCGGCCAGAATGCTGTGTGACATTGTGGAGGAAGGGGGTGAGCACTCTCAGCTCACCTCACGGATCAGATCCATGTGGGGAGCTGAATGTTTAACTTTTATTTTATTTTTTTTACACTTTTATGTAATCGCCGCGGCCCCCCATGACAGCTCCAGGTTGCCGGCTATCTCCGGTAACTGACAGCATGGAGCTGTCATGTGGCTTTAATCCTCAGAAGCAGCATGTTTTTACGGCCCTGAGGATTAAAGCCCACTAAAGCAGGATGTAAAAAGTCTCTGGGGTGGTGATTAAGGGGTTAAGACACTTAAGAACTTTGAAGGTATCCACAAGTGCAGTTATTAAAAACCATCAAATGCTACTGTATAATGAAACTGTCTTTCACGATGACTGCCCTAGGAAAGAAAGACCAAGAGTTACCTCTACTGCAAAGGATAAGTTCACTACAGTTACCAGCTTCAGAAACCACAAATTGACAGCACCTCAGATTCGAGTCCATATAAATACTTTACAGACATCAAGTGCCATACATATTTCAACATCAGCTGTTCAGAGGAGACTGCGAGAATCAGACTTTTTTGATCAAACTAGTGATGTACCCGGCTATGCCAGATTTACTTTAGTACGGGTGTTCTCCTGTTGTTCGTACAGAAAATTTTATGAAGTCATGGTTATTCCGAGGAACCGAGGAATAAAATATGTGTACACATAGAGGAGCATTAGATTCTCCTCAGACTGCATGCACCGATGTCCCTCTGCAGAATCTGCCACCCCTCCCATTCTCTACATGTTTTACCCTTAAAGGTAACACCCCTTTTTATTCTAATTTAATCCTGGACTGGAGGTTGCAGCCTGTATCTTAGCCTAAAAGGCATCCCTGCAGTTCATGGCCGCTTCCTTGTGTACTTTAAAGCCTTTCAGTAGATACACTTAGAGGTCAGTTATATTCTCTTGAGTATATACACAGATGTCAGTTAGATTCTCTTCAGTATATACACATAGAGGTAAGGTAGATTCTCCTCAGTGTATACACATAGAAGTGAGGTAATTCTCCTGAGTATATACACATAGAGGTGAGATAGATTCTCTTCAGTATATACACATAAAAGTGAGGTAGATTCTCCTCAGGATATACACACAGTGGTCAGTTATATTCGCATCAGTATATGCACATAGAGGTGAGGTAGATTATCCTCAGTATATATACACTTAAAGGAGAGGTAGATTCTCCTGAGTATATGCAAACACAGATCAGTTAAATTCTCCTCAGTATATACACAGAGAGGTGAAATAGATTCTCCTCAGTATATACACATACAGGTGAGGTAGATTCTTCTCAGTATATACACAGAGAGGTGAGGTAGATTCTCCTCAGGATACAAATTATTTCCCTAGGCTTTATGGTTTCAGAGAAAAGAACTATCTTATGTATCACAGATTTTTGCACAGTTTTTGATGCTTAGAATTGAATAATCAAGTTTGCGACCCCTTTACATTAATCAGTATTAAAGTAGGATCTAAAGAATGGTCATACCAAATGTCAAGTTTGTGGAGAACGATCAGTCAGTCATTGAGTCCGTCAATGAGTCAGTCAGTGAGTCAGTGCAGGCTTTCACCTTCTTATATATAGATTGATGCAAAGAAACAACTACCGAGAGACATCAGCAAGAAGAGAATTGCATGGGCCAAGAAACACATGGAATGGAGTTGTGGAAATTTGTTCTTTGGTCTGATGAGTCAAAATTTTAGATTTTTGGTGCCACTGCCATATCTTTGTGAAACTCAGAAAAGGTAAGTGGATGATCTCTACATGTGTTGTTCCCACTGTGAAGCATAAAGGAGGAGGTGTGTTGGTGTGGGGGTGTTTTTCGGGTAAGACTTATGTGATTTATTAAAAATTCAAGGCACAATTAAAGGGCTTGTATCGTTACAAGTAAAAAAAATTAACGGTTGCGCATGATATAAAATAAAAAAAGAAAGCATACTATCTTTGGTTCTCCCAGGAAGCAGCTGATTGGCTGTTTCTGCTCCCGTTGAAAGTCAGGTGATCAATGTGACTAATCAGAGGCTGGAGTGTCATCATTTAAACTCCTGGCATCAGTGCTCAGATCAGGTCACATGATTTCTGGCAGCCATCTGCGCTGGGGAACGAGGCAGCGCGAGTCCCAGGGGGCAGAAGACAGGTGAGTGTGTTGTCTTTTTTTGCTTTATTTTATGCCCAGCAGTTAAATATTTTTCTAGTAACAACACAACCCCTTCAACCAGCATGGCTACCACAGCATTCTGCAGCAACATGCCATCCCACCTGATTTACACTTAGTGGAAACATCACTTGTTTCTCAAAAATAAAATGACCCCAATCATACCTTCAGGCTTTGTAAGGACTATTTGACCAAAAAGTAGAGTGACGGGGTGCTGCGTCTGATGACACGACCTCCACAGCCACCCAACCTTATTACAATTGAGATTGTTTTTTGATGAGTTGGACCACAGAGTGAAGAAATAGCTGTCAACAAGTGCTCAGCACCTCTGGGAACTCCTTCAAGACTGTTGGAAAACCATTCCAGATGTCTACCCCATGAAGCTGATGAGAGAATGCCAAGAGTGTGCAAAGCTGTCAAAGGGGGCTGCTTTGGATTTAAAATATAAAACATATTTTGGTTTGTTTAACACTTTTTTTGTTTACGACTTAATTCCATATGTGCATCTAACAAACCTAAACAATCTAGAGCGAATTTCACAAGAAGATGGTGTGGAAATCACTCCCAAACAGTGTGTGAGGCTGGTAGAAACACAACTAGAGATGAGCGAGCACCAAAATGCTCGGGTGCTCGTTACTCGAGACGAAATTATCGCGATGCTCGAGGGTTCGTTTCGAGTAACGAACCCCATTGAAGTCAATGGGCGACTCGAGCATTTTTGTATTTCGCCGATGCTCGCTAAGGTTTCCATTTGTGAAAATCTGGGCAATTCAAGAAAGTGATGGGAACGACACAGCAACAGATAGGGCAGGCGAGGGGCTACATGTTGGGCTGCATCTCAAGTTCCCAGGTCCCACTATTAAGCCACAATAGCGGCAAGAGTGCCCACCCCCTCCCAACAATTGTTACTTCTAAAAAGCCCTCATAAGCACCACACTACCGCCAACAAAGCACAATCACTGCCTGCATGACACTCCGCTGCCACTTCTCCTGGGTTACATGCTGCCCAACCCCCCCCCCCCTGCACGACCCAGTGTCCACAGCGCACACCAAATTGTCCCTGCGCAGCCTTCAGCTGCCCTCATGCCACACCATCCTCATGTCTATTTATAAGTGCGTCTGCCCTGAGGAGGAACCGCAGGCACACACTGCAGAGGGTTGGCACGGCTAGGCAGCTACCCTCTTTAAAAGGGACGGAGCGATAGTCCACAATGCTGCACAAAAGCAATGAGAAATCCAATCCTGTGCCACCTCCATCAGGAGCTGCACACGTGGGCATAGCAATGGGGAACCTATGTGCCACACACTATTCATTCTGTCAGGGTGTCTGCATGCCCCAGTCAGACCGCGGTTTTTTATAAATAGTCAATGGGTGGCTCCCTGGAACCCACCGGCTGTACATAAATGTATCCCATTGCAGTGCCCTGGACAGCAGAGCTAACGTCAGATTAAATGCAGGTGGGCTTCAGCCCACACTGCATGCCCCAACCTGACCGGGGTTTTTAATTCATAGACACAGGCAGGTACAACTCCCTATTGTGAAGTCCCTGTGGACCCACAGCATGGGTGGCTCCCTGGAACCCACCGACGGTACATAAATATATCCCATTGCAGTGCCCATCACAGCTGAGGTAATGTCATGTTTAATGCAGGTGGGCTTCGGCCTACACTGCATGCCCCAGTCGGACTGGGGTTCTTTAGAAGTGGACACATGCAGTTACAACTCCGTGTGGACCGACAGCATGGGTGGGTGCCAGGAAACCACCGGCGGTACATAAATATATCCCATTGCAGTGCCCATGACAGCTGAGGTAATGTCATGTTTAATGCAGGTGGGCTTCGGCCCACACTGCATGCCCCAGTCAGACTGGGGTTCTTTAGAAGTGGACACATGCAGTTACAACTCCGTGTGGACCGACAGCATGGGTGGGTGCCAGGAAGCCACTGGCGGTAAATAAATACATCCCATTGCAGTGCCCAGCACAGCTGATGTAACGTCAGATTTAATGCAGGTGGGCAAAAAATTAATTGGATTACACTGTAGGCGAGGGCCCCAAAAAATTGGTGTACCAACAGTATTAATGTACCTCAGAAAAATTGCCCATGCCCAACCAAGAGGGCAGGTGAAACCCATTAATTGCTTTGGTTAATGTGGCTTAATTTGTAACTAGGCCTGGAGGCAGCCCAGTTAAAATAAAAATTGGTTCAGGTGCAAGTTTCAGTGCTTTAATGAGCATTGAAACGTATAAAAATTGTTTACAAAAATTATATGACTGAGCCTTGTGGGCCTAAGAAAAACTGCCCGTTCGGCGTGATTACGTGAGGTTTCAGGAGGAGGAGCAGGAGGAGGAGGATGAATATAATACACAGATTGATGAAGCTAAAAGGTCCCCGTTTTTTATGGCGATAGAAAAACGATTCTTCCGTCCGCGGGTGCAGCCTACGTATTGTTTAGGTACCGCTGCTGTCCGGAGAAGAGAAGTCTGGGGAAATCCAGGCTTTGTTCATCCTTATGAGTGTAAGCCTGTCGGCACTGTCGGTTGACAGGCAGGTACGCTTATCCGTGATGATTCCCCCAGCCGCACTAAACACCCTCTCTGACAAGACGCTAGCCGCAGGACAAGCAAGCACCTCCAGGGCATACAGCACGAGTTCAAGCCACGTGTCCAGCTTCGACACCCAGTAGTTGTAGGGGGCAGAGGCGTCACAGAGGACGGTCGTGCGATCGGCTACGTACTCCCTCACCATTCTTTTACAGTGCTCCCGCCGACTCAGCCTTGACTGGGGAGCGGTGACACAGTCTTGCTGGGGAGCCAGATAGCTGTCAAAGGCCTTAGAGAGTGTTCCCCTGCCTGTGCTGTACATGCTGCCTGATCTCTGCGCCTCCCCTGCTACCTGGCCCTCAGAACTGCGCCTTCTGCCACTAGCGCTGTCGGATGGGAATTTTACCATCAACTTGTCCGCCAGGGTCCTGTCGTATAGCATCACTCTCGAACCCCTTTCCTCTTCGGGTATGAGAGTGGAAAGGTTCTCCTTATACCGTGGGTCGAGCAGTGTGTACACCCAGTAATCCGTGGTGGCCAGAATGCGTGTAACGCGAGGGTCACGAGAAAGGCATCCTAACATGAAGTCCGCCATGTGTGCCAAGGTACCTGTACGCAACACATGGCTGTCCTCACTAGGAAGATCACTTTCAGGATCCTCCTCCTCCTCCTCAGGCCATACACGCTGAAAGGATGACAGGCAAGCAGCATGGGTACCCTCAGCAGTGGGCCAAGCTGTCTCTTCCCCCTCCTCCTCATCCTCCTCATGCTCCTCCTCCTCAACGCGCTGAGATATAGACAGGAGGGTGCTCTGACTATCCAGCGACATACTGTCTTCCCCCGCCTCTGTTTCCGAGCGCAAAGCGTCTGCCTTTATGCTTTGCAGGGAACTTCTCAAGAGGCATAGCAGAGGAATAGTGACGCTAATGATTGCAGCATCGCCGCTCACCATCTGGGTAGACTCCTCAAAGTTTCCAAGGACCTGGCAGATGTCTGCCAACCAGGCCCACTCTTCTGTAAAGAATTGAGGAGGCTGACTCCCACTACGCCGCCCATGTTGGAGTTGGTATTCCACTATAGCTCTACGCTGCTCATAGAGCCTAGCCAACATGTTGAGCGTAGAGTTCCACCGTGTGGGCACGTCGCACAGCAGTCGGTGCACTGGCAGATTAAACCGATGTTGCAGGGTGCACAGGGTGGCAGCGTCCGTGTGGAACTTGCGGAAATGTGCGCTGAGCCGGCGCACCTTTCCGAGCAGATCTGACAAGCGTGGGTAGCTTTTCAGAAAGCGCTGAACCACCAAATTAAAGACGTGGGCCAGGCATGGCACGTGCGTGAGGCTGCCGAGCTGCAGAGCCGCCACCAGGTTACGGCCGTTGTCATACACGACGATGCCCGGTTGAAGGCTCAGCGGCGCAAGCCAGCGGTCGATCTGCTCTGTCAGACCCTGCAGCAGTTCGTGGGCCGTGTGCCTCTTCTCTCCTAAGCTGAGTAGTTTCAGCACGGCCTGCTGACGCTTGCCCACCGCTGTGCTGCCACTCCGCGTGACACCGACTTCTGGCGACGTGCTGCTGCTGACACATCTTGATTGCGAGACAGAGGTTGCGTAGGAGGAGGAGGAGGAGGAGGAGGGTGGTGTAGTGCCAATGTGCCGTCAGGGAGATATAGTGGCCCTGCCTGCCTGTGCTTGTCCACGTGTCCGTTGTTAAGTGGACCTTGCCAGTAACCGCGTTGGTGAGGGTGCGTACAATGTTGCGGGAGACGTGGTCGTGCAGGGCTGGGACAGCACATCGGGAAAAGTAGTGGCGACTGGGAACCGAGTATGGTGGTGCCGCCGCCGCCATCATGCTTTTGAAAGCCTCCGTTTCCATAAGCCTATACGGCAGCATCTCCAGGCTGATAAATTTGGCTATGTGCACGTTTAACGCTTGAGTGTGCGGGTGCGGGGCGGCGTACTTGCGCTTGCGCTCCAACACTTGCGCTAGCGACGGCTGGACGGTGCGCTGAGAGACATTGCTGGATGGGGCCGAGGACAGCGGAGGTGAGGGTGTGGGTGCAGGCCAGGAGACGGTAGTGCCTGTGTCCTGAGAGGGGTGTTGGATCTCAGTGGCAGGTTGGGGCACAGGGGGAGAGGCAGTGGTGCAAACCGGAGGCGGTGAACGGCCTTCGTCCCACCTTGTGGGGTGCTTGGCCATCATATATCTGTGCATGCTGGTGGTGGTGAGGCTGGTGGTGGGGGCTCCCCAGCTGATCTTGGCGCGACAACGGTTGCACACCACTGTTCGTCAGTCGTCTACACTCTCAGTGAAAAACTGCCAGACCATTGAGCACCTCGGCCTCTGCAGGGTGGCATGGCGTGAGGTGGCGCTTTGGGAAACAGTTGGTGGATTATTCGGTCTGGCCCTGCCTCTACCCCTGGCCACCGCACTGGCTCTTCCAACCTGCCCTGCTGCTGCACTTGCCTCCCCCTCTGAAGACCTGTCCTCAGTAGGCTTAGCAAACCAGGTGGGGTCAGTCACCTCATCGTCCTGCTGCTCTTCCTCCGAATCCTCTGTGCGCTCCTCCCTTGGACTTACTGCAATTACTACTACCTGACTGATAGACAACTGTGTCTCATCGTCATCGTCCTCCTCACCCACTGAAAGCTCTTGAGACAGTTGCCGGAAGTCCCCAGCCTCATCCCCCGGACCCCGGGAACTTTGCAAAGGTTGGGTATCAGTCACGACAAACTCCTCCGGTGGGATAGGAACCATTGCTGCCCATTCTGGGCAGGGGCCCGAGAACAGTTCCTGGGAGTCTGCCTGCTCCCCAGAATGTGTCATTGTAATGGAGTGAGGAGGCTGGGAGGAAGGAGAAGCAGCAGCCAGAGGATTCAGAGTTGCAGCAGTGGACGGCGCAGAACTCTGGGTGGTCGATAGATTGCTGGATGCACTTTCTGCCATCCATGACAGGACCTGCTCACGCTGCTCATTTTCTAATAAAGGTCTACCGCGTGGATCCATTAATTGTGAGATGAATGTGGGGACGCCAGAAACGTGCCTCTCTTCTAATCCCGCAGCAGTCGGCTGCGATACACCTGGATCAGGAGCTCGGCCTGTGCCCACACCCTGACTTGGGCCTCTGCGTCCTCGCCCGCGTCCACGTCCTCTAGGCCTACCCCTACCCCTCAGCATGGTGTATTACCAGTAGTGCAGAACAGAACGCTGTAATTAAATGTGCCGCTTATTGGCCTGTGGTTGGAGGCTGACTTCGCTTACGGAACGCACAGCAGAGCCAGGAAAGAATTTTGCGCAAGCCTGTAGTGAGACGTAGGTGCGTATGACTGAGCTAGTGGAATTCACAGCGCAGGAGCAGTCAAGTGTCCAAAGGCCACTAGTAGGCCTTAAGTGGTTTGCTTCTATTTTTTTAAAGGCTGAGCTGAGACAGCAGACAGATACTGTAGGCAGCGTATATATGTATATTGTTTCCCTCTGGACGGGATGACGGCGGTGATGTAACGGGCAACGCAGAGCCAGGAAAGAATTTTGCGCAAGCCTGCTGTAACACTTAGCTGCGTATTAATTAGGACTACTACCCCCAGCAGAGATGCAGTACACTGAGGACGGTCACAGGCAGCCCAAATAGATTTTTTTTCCCCAAATTTTTGGGAAAAAGCCCACTGCCTATATAGACAGTATATCTCTTTTACCTTTCCCACTGTCCCTGCCTCACCACTACTGGCCCTATACTATGTAAAATTACTGCAGACTGTTTCCCTCTGGACAGGATGACAGCGGTGATGTAACGGGCAACGCAGAGCTAGGAAAGAATTTTGCGCAAGCCTGCTGTAACACTTAGCTGCGTATTAATTAGGACTACTACCCCCAGCAGAGACGCAGTACACTGAGGACGGTCACAGGCAGCCCAAATAGATTTTTTTCCCAAATTTTTTTGGAAAAAGCCCACTGCCTATATAGACAGTATATCTCTTTCACCTTTTTCACTGTCCCTGCCTCACCACTACTGTCCCTATACTATGTAAAATTACTGCAGACTGAGGACGCAATGCTCTGCACGGCCGATATACAAAAAAAAAGTGCAACACTGCTAAAAGCAGACTCAACAGTACTGCACACGGTCAGATGTGGCCCTAAGAAGGACCGTTGGGGCTCTTGAAGCCTAAAATCACTCCTAACACTCTCCCTATAGCAGCTCCAGCATCAGCAGCACTTTCCCTTATCTATGTCAGAATGCATCTGTGGCGAGCCGCGGGAGGGGCCGATTTAACTACTCGGGTGACACCTGATCTCGCCAGCCACTCACTGCAGGGGGGTGGTATAGGGCTTGAACGTCGCAGGGGGAAGTTGTAATGCCTTCCCTGTCTTTCTATTGGCCAGAAAAGCGCGCTAACGTCTCAGAGATGAAAGTGAAAGTAACTCGAACATCGCGTGGTACTCGCCTCTAGTAACGAGCATCTCGAACATGCTAATACTCGAACGAGTATCAAGCTCGGACGAGTACGTTCGCTCATCTCTAAACACAACCTAATAGATTTAAAGCTGTCATTGCAAAATAAAGTACTCTACCATATACTAGTCTGATGGCATTAAATAGTTATGCAACTAGAATTTTTCAGTTTTTGATTTAATTACAAACAAAAACAGCACACAAATGATGAATTTGAACGTTTTGGAGCCTGCTGGTTAGCAGATTTCTTAAATTTTGGTATCTGAAAACACTTGAAATAGTTGCCCTGCAGGATGTTCAGTGCTTGATGTGCCTTGTTTAAACAGACAATAAAATATAGTCTACTAATCAAAAGCGGAAATGTTGTATCTGCACGCACAGGAAGGTCAACAAGCTGGATGAATAAACTCCATTTCATGTATGGGATGTGTAAAACCACAAACTTTCAGGATTAGATTAGTCAGAGTTTAATATCACTTACATGTGGTCCGAATGTCAGACTGTCAGGCTGCGGTGATCACATGCCAACTCAAAAGTTTCCCATGTTGTTTGGACTGTGTGTTATAAGTTTACTATGTGTGTCTGTTTTATAAGTTTATTATGTGTGTCTATGTTGCCTTAGAGCAGTCAGTTGGGTATGGCTGTACGCCACAGAAAAAGTCACCAGTGTAAAATACACACATAGACTGAAGCCTTTATGCTGTCATAGTGGTGTATTTCCTTTGTCATTTTTGACTTAATATATGGCACATATATTGCCTGCTTTATATATGAGGCAGCCACTCCGGTCCTGACTCCCGTTGTCCCACATGACCCATGCTGTGACTAGTCAATTTCTAGAGTACAATTACACTGCACAGCAACCCAGTTCCAAGAGGAATCTGCCATGTGTCACTGACAGTTCTCACTGTCAACAACAGCCTTCTACTATCGACATCCTCGTGATCATGTGATCAGTTACTGACCACTGGAACCAATAGAGGAAGCAGCTGAGCAAATATGAACCTCTTTTGGGGTCAGAGACTGCTGAGCCCCTGACATGCTGCTGTCTGATCACTTAGTTAGACAACTTAAATCCATGCCATAAAAGTACATGGCTGCCTTTTTAACAACCAGTACTACCCACTGTAAAATTAGATGGTCTTTAAGTAATGAATGCAAGTAATTAATGAATGCAAGTTTCAAGTAGATGTATTGTAGGTGGTAGAGACACCCTTTCACAATTGGATCTTCCCTGTATGGAAACGACCTGTCACCCCCGGAATGCAGCATAAAGTCAAGTGGACAAGTTTTCCGTGGATTAGTGAATCCACATGAAAATGGAAAAGTCCAACGATCTGAGCAACTTTGACTGGAGTCTGATCATTGATGCTAGACTAGCCGGGGCCAGAATTTTAAAATCTGCCTATTTTGTGGCGTTTTCTCATACACCAGTATGGAGAGTATACTGAGAATGGTGTGATCAAGAAAAAACATCCAGCAAAAGGGGATCCTGGGGATGTAAATAACTCAGAAACTAAAGGGATCAGAAGAGGATGTTAAGAGTCATTCTGATGGACAGGTGGTGTACTAACAAGCTAATTTCACCCAATAATACTGGTGCCTTAACTAATGTGTCCCAATGCACAACTCATTCTTTCTTAGCATGACTATGTTACAGGCATCCTGGACTGCCGAACAAGACTCTATCAGTACGGATGTGTCAGCTTGCTTACAGGTGGTTAGACACAGGCACAGACAGAGAACCAAGGAAGGCCCTAGCATCTGCCTACCAATGGACGGGTAGGACAAACAAACAAACAAGAACCGGGCATCCAACAACCAGTGGATGGGTGAATTAAACATAGAACAAAAAACAGACACAAAGCAGCCACTGACAACTGACCCAAAACATTCACCAAGCATACCCGCACACATAAACAGACGGAGTAGATTAGGTACGAGGTATTGGTTCGTGGATTGGCCAGGTCACAAGCCTGTAAGCCCACTTCAAGGATCCTCATTGTCTCATGTGTCCCTACTCTAATGAGACAACTAATACCATGAATCCTGCCTGCCTGCAGGGTGATCATCCCCATAGGCATGGCCCCATACTGGAACCTAAGGACATAACACGTCCTAGATGGAAAATAATCTAAACAACACAGAACACAGTTCACACCACATCTGGCAACCAGCACAGACACACAGGACACCTAGCAGCTCACACCCACAGAACACCAAGCATGAAAGCAAACACAAGGGGGATGAGGGTGGTATTTAAGTGCAGCAGACCAGAGGGGATTGACTGGCTGGAGAACACCACACTCAGCCAGCATAATAATGCCATACTTGTGGAAATGTTCCCCTGGAAACCCATAGTACTACGATTCCCAGAAGCACAAGCTAACATTGGTAAAATGAGTTCCCAGCTTGCTGGGGGGTAAAAGATGACTGGCGAAGGCAATGGCAAACCACCCCGCAAAAACAGTCTGCCAAGCAAATGTCATGATGTGACATCACCCTAGGAGTTAGTCATGACTCGGTGCTTGCAGCTGGGGACTTTACCTTACCTTTGGAACACGAACATTACCATTTTAAGTATTGCGAATGCTTCTATCTCCAGCCGCTTTCACGTGGGTTCTATGCACTGGATGATGTTGCCATCTATCTCACTCATCTCTGAAGAATACCCTTGTCTTTTAAAAGGTGTCCCATGTTTTTATCTCCTCCTTGCCCAAGAAAGAAAATTAGGAGACCCTAGAACTTGAACGTATGAGGATCACTCATTACAAGTGACAAGTTGCAGCAGTTTCCACTCCCCTGAGGGGCAGAACAGCTAAGACTGTTGCCCTTTTCACCTCAGTAAAAGCCAATATATCCTATCTGGATCCATTATAGAAATAAAGCCTCTAGGCAATTGTTAATAGGGCCCTGGTCAATAATATGATTATACCACACATCGTATCTAACCCATAATTATTTACCACTTTGGAGCATATTGTCCTACTGGAGATCTGGATATGGTGATGACAACTGTAAGTATATATTACGGTATTATTCAACACATCATACAGAGTAGAACTATTTATCCGGAGTAGGAGGATTGATGAACAATAGATGATAAACTAACAACTTCTTGCTTTCCGAAGGGCAGTCAAAAATAAAACTAAAACATTTTTAATCAGACTTTCATGAAATCCCAGCAAATTATAACCTACAACCTTTGATTCCTGAGGTGAGTGTCACAACTAAAAATAATAGGGTGGACCCATTTGATGCTGGTGTTTCCTT
Source organism: Eleutherodactylus coqui (assembly GCF_035609145.1). Taxonomy (NCBI): domain Eukaryota; kingdom Metazoa; phylum Chordata; class Amphibia; order Anura; family Eleutherodactylidae; genus Eleutherodactylus; species Eleutherodactylus coqui. The sequence continues at coordinate 105,850,637 of NC_089838.1, read as the reverse complement.
TCTTAAATATTCTTAATGTTTCCTGAGCACTTGACCCTTGTTAACTTTAGTCACCATCAGCATTTCTCCAGACATCCGGCATAAATGGATAATAACAAATTAGCCCACGAGCAGTCAATTATTTATTTGTATATTTATTGGGGTAATTAAGTAAATTATTAAGTGTTTTCGTTTAATAACATCCTATCTTGTAGTTTATGTCTCCCATGGAGAAACATGAGGAAATGTTTGCATTATTTTGTAATAGACATCTGCTTGGCATAAAGCAAGTCTTCAAAATGACTCGTATTTCCTTTATGATGATTGGTCGGAACCCACAGACAATACTGTAGGGTAGCCAAGATTGTGAAACAAATCAGGCATTGTAAATGGGTTAAAGTATACAATGTGAGCGTCATACTCCAATTTTACATAAGGAATGTTCAGTGTGACCATTGCATAATTCTCTAGCATGTACGTAATTTGCCTTACTTTAATTGCTAGTCTCCACCTTTGTCAGACTCAGTTCACAGAGTCTGTTGGCACTGGCTTCCATTATAACAGGACCCATGATGGATATGACAAATTTATGACTGTTGTCATTGTTACAAGGCTTGTGATAAGGTCCGACATTGACTTATAGAAATGCGGCAGACCCTGCCTAGAAGTAGGATGATAGCCCCGATGGTCCACTACCTCACCAAACACCTCAGGTAGGACAATAATTGGTGCCCATAAATACACTTCCATTATGGCTGATTGATCGGCTAGGGGAAACATCTCCCTTTCAGTCAATCAGTCCATACACTGCAAGAGGTGTTGTAGCAGGGTTGTGAAGAAGAACACATAATACACTGAGCCCACTGAGGGAGTTCTGACAGATGATGTCTCAGGGGTCCACTGCAATGACAGGAAAAAGACAGAACCAATGCCTGTCATTTGTAAAACTTATATAGAGGCATAGTCATGTGCGGAGGGGGTGTGAGAGGAGGTTCAATGGTTCGCTGCTTTGCAGTGCAAGGACAACATCTGCATGGACTTTGATAAAAATGCATGCAGATGTTGTCTTCAATCAGATTTGAACCCAGGGCTCCAGCACTGCAAGGCAACATTGCTAACCTCTGAGCCACCTTGCTTCTGTTACTTTCTTTTTTCTCTTCCTCTGGAAGAGGAACAAGAAGAAACAGAGGGGGAACATAAACACTTCATGCAAATGTTGTCCTTGTCCATCGGAACATTGTCCTGTATACAGTAGCATACATATGCAGAGCAGCTTCCGACATTGGAGTATGCAGTCCTGTATACTGTTAGAAACGTGCTATATACAGTGCCTGCAGTTATAGGATACCTCTATATGGCACTGTGTTACAAGGATATCTATCTATCCATCTAATCTAATCTAATCTATCTATCTATCTATCTATCTCATATCTATCTATCCCATATCTATCTATCTATCTATCTATCTATCTATCTATCTATCTATCTATCTATCTATCTATCTATCTATCTCTCATATCTATCTCCTATCTATCTATCTATCTATCTCCTATCTATCTATCTATCTATCTATCTATCTATCTATCTATCTATCTCTCATATCTATCTATCTATCTATCTATCTATCTATCTATCTATCTATCTCATATCTATCTATCTATCTATCTATCTATCTATCTATCTATCTATCTATCTATCTATCTATCTATCTATCTCTCATATCTATCTATCTATCTATCTATCTATCTATCTATCTATCTATCTATCTATCTATCTATCTATCTATCCCATATCTATCTATCTATCTATCTATCCCATATCTATCTATCTATCTATCTATCTATCTATCTATCTCCTATCTATCTATCTATCTCATATCTATCTATCTATCTATCTATCTATCTATCTATCTATCTCCTATCTATCTATCTCATATCTATCTATCTATCTATCTATCTATCTATCTATCTATCTATCTATCTCCTATCTATTTATCTATCTATCTATCTATCTACCTATCTGTCTGTCTATTAGAGAAATTAGAAATGAATAAAGTCTTATTATGTAAATGTATTTTATATTAATATACATATATTTATGGGATTATTACAAATGATTTCCCCAATGTGAAAAACTACTAACTCACATTTCATTTTCAAAAAATTGCTATTTCCCACCCAAAATATATAATAGCTGAAAAGTGTTCAGGGAAATTGGATTGGAAAGGGTTAAGAGCAAAATGCCCATTAGTGGCTCAACTATGCACATACACAGTAGATAGCAGTGTTATTTATATGCACTGGGAGTGCGGCATTAGCTGTGCCACTTTCTAAATAAAAGGAAACGTTAATTTCCTTAACTGTGTTCTTCCAATTCTCCTGCTTATTAAGGGGAGTGCATCGTTCTGGGACATACAGTATCATAGTGTTGCCTGTAAAGTGTTCGTCCCAACAACACGTGCGTTATATGCGCTATGTAAAGTCTTCAGAATACAAAATTAAGAACATAACAGTCTGTCAAGTAACTGGAAACTCATGGTTCTTGTAGTACATTTCCTTTTTTGAAGGTACAATGCAGTTATCCTCCCATGAAGACATTCTGCCAAGACATGACAATGATACCATTGTGATCACAGTAAGCTGGAGTCTATTGCATGCAAATTTCTACACGTGGTAATGAAGGCGCTTGGAAAACAGAAAGCTAAAAATAATATTTAATTTGTTGCCGATCATTACAGAATGTCACATGAAGATCCGTAAATACACATGATTACACTTCATCACGTTTAATGGAGTACATTGCTGCTTGTTTTAACCTAGACCAAGTTTCCGGGTCTACTTTGCCTTGTAGAGCTGCTCTGAGAGTTGCATAATGATCATCTGAACTAGTAAAACACTGAGGTGTACGGAATATTTAGTAAGTCGGAAAATGACGGTTCTCAATGTTGATATTTGGTGGGGTTTTCTGGTCTTATGTAAATAATACTGATAAGCCAAATTATTGTATAATGAAAATTTTCAGCATCTCTGTATGCTGTCAGTGAATGAAAGTAACTTGTGATTTTGTACAACTGAAGAAGGTAAATGGCAGGAGAGACTGACTACAGATGTGGTGTGTTAATTCACATACACGGTATACATTGATCTTACTGATTGCTGGACGTGTGTGAATAAACACACCATAGCCATAGGACATCATCTGTGATATCTGATCTTGGGGTCTGAAAAGAAGGCACTTTGAGAGCCATTTTACATAAAAGCAATTTATAAAATATTTAAAAAATACCTTTTTACCCCTTAGTGACATGGCCTGCTTTGGCCATAAGGACACAATGATTTTTTTTATTTGCATCTCCAGTTTTTAAATCAATATTGTTTCCTTCGGCATGGCCATATTAGGGGGGGGGGGGGGGGGGAGGGTTGTGTGGCAAGCTGTAGTTTTTATTGGGACATGTATTGTATTGCATAATTTTCATTAATTATTTTGGAGGGCAGCGTGACGAAAAACATCAATTCTGCCATTGTTTTTTTTTTTTAAACATTGTTCACTATGTGCTACAAACATCAAAATGTAGTGATTGCTCAGATAATACACTGCTCTAATATACAGCACTTCTACGCTGCCATGTATTATGTTATGTTAGACCTTTCATTGCCATGGCAGACCATCAGCTCTCCACAATTTCATGGCGTAGGGGCCAATAACATCACAGAGCCCTCTTTCTATTAACTTTATATATGCCATGATTAACATTAGTAGTGGTGTGTAAGGGGTTAATGTTCTCACTGATTTTGTCAGGGCTCAATCTCACAGCTTCCTGCACTCCAGCCACTGGCTCTCACTTCTGAGCTATCCAGCATGTGGACAGCTCCACTGCATGACTCTCAGCTATGTTCCCTGATCCCAGTTACCAAGTTTCTGCCTCCTGGTCCTGGCTCCTCCGCTGTTCCTGATTGCACTTCCTATAAAAGCCTGGCTCTGTCACTCCCTTCTTGCATGATTATTCCGCTCCCCAGCATTGATTATCAAGCTCCATTTCTGCCTGCTCCTCTGCAATTGTGACAAGATCTCCTGCTATCGACTTCTATCTTTCCATCTGACTGTGTTACCCGCCTCATCCATTTGTACTGCAAACCGAGACCTCCTGTTGCTGACTCCTGGCTTATCCCTGATTACCCTCCAGACCTGCGGCTATTACACCTGAGGCTCCTATACAGCGCCGGTAAGATACTTACAGATTTCTGTCATTACACCAAGGGGCCGTCTGTCACAGTCAGCCCCCGCTATGGATGGAGCGGATCAACTTGTGCAAAGCTCTTTCTACCTAGGCCACACGTATACACCCTAGTACTAACTGAAATACAAATATGTAATGACTAGGATGAAAGTGGTGAAAGTAACAACTAAGTATGAATATGCTGTATTTCGTGCAGGAAGGTAATAAGATACAATATAAACGGAAGAAACTGCTCTAATGTCAATAGAACTACACCTGCTTCATTAGACTTATGTTTATCTACAGGGACATAAGCCAAGATAATGGATTGTGCATGTCATCCTTTGACATTTCTTAAAGTTAGCAGACATTGAATGATTTTTGTTCTAGCTGGTTGCTTTTATTGTTGCTATTATAATCCACAAGCTGACTGCACGTCTAACACCTGAATTCACAGCCACAAAAATGGATGATTGGGTAAACAAAACTTTTCATGGGAAATCTTTTAGATTTTTTTCATTTTGTAATTTTTCAAAAAAATGACTTCGATTTTATGCCAATAGCTAATTTGAAAAACACCAATCTTACTGGGTAATAATGGCGCTTAGCATCTGATTTTACCATATACTTGTATGGTAAAATCCAAAAATGCAATGATACCTGATTTGCATATTCAGGGCTTAGTCACACGGGCAAAAAACGAGGTGTGTTAAATGCAGGCTACAATTTGCTGCTGATTTAATCCAAAATCCTTTGTAAAAAATATCTGCTATTTCTGAACATATTCTGTAGTGCTGTATAATTGGAGCAACAATAAATATTATAAAACAAGAAAAGAACAACATTAACATTAACGAGCAAGAAAACAAAAAGGTAGAGAACTTTTCTGTAAGAACTTACAACATAAAGCCATGGAATGCAACATTAGCTACTTTCACAACCTAAGGGCTCTTTCACACGAGTGTATATCAGCCCGCCATTTTCACGGTCGACCGATATACGCTATAATCTGATGCATTGGTTTCCAATGCATCAGATCACATGGCCGTATTCCCGTGACATAAGAGCTCCCGTTGGGGACAATATAGTGCCGGGTGCTTTTACGTCGGACCCAAAAGATAGTCCTGGAACTATCTTTCAGGCCGGAATATGCCAGCCGCTGCATGGGCTCCTATGGAAGCCAATGACAGTGGCTGGAGAAAGGATGTGGGAGGGAGTTTAGCAGGTTGACTGCTTCTCTCTTCCCTTCCGGCTGATTGCAATGGGAGGGGGTGGGGGCGGAGCTAAGAGACGCTCCATCACACCTCCTTCCATTGCTGGCTGCGGACAAGGGGCGGGAAGGGGGCTGGAGCTTAGCTCTGTCCCCATCCTGCCTCCTCCCATTGCAAACAGCCTGAGAGAGGGGGAATCGGAGAAAGGGGGAGGGAAGGGGCAACAGGATGGTGGTCTCAATGTATATGCGCCGGGACCCATGCTGTCTGAACAGACGCACAAACATTAGATTTGTGAGCCCATTTACAAGTTTTTACACCTCAGATGGTAGCATATATCTGCCGGACGTGAAAACAGCGGCCGATGCATGCTCATGTGAAAGAGTCCTTACATTTCTTTTTAGTGATTATGAATAAGGCCCTGTTCCCATTTGCATTTGGACTCCATTAGGGCTTTCCATTTCTCTGTCCCATTTTTGGACTTGAGAAACTAAAGTTAATCTGAATTTGAAGGGATCAGTTTTTTCCTCATTGAAATCAATGATAGAAATTAAAAAAAGGAAATATTTAGTTTGACTTCATTCTGTTTGACTTCTGTTTTTGACAGGACTCATAGTGAATCAGACTGTGCCTTTTGGTCCTATAAACAAACAAATAACATGGAAATGAAGATCATGCACCCCCCACCCTCAGGCGTTACTCTAGAAGGAATAATGAAAACAAAGATCTGGTACCGTGTTAGCCAGTAGAGCAAAATGTGATTGTTCTCAGCAAGAGAAACGACGTAATCTTGTAGATATGATACCTTTTAATGGCTAACAAAAATACATGATGTAATAATAGCGAGCTTCCGAACCAACGCAGGGTTCTTCTTCAGGCTAATGGATTGGATCTGAAGAGGCATGCATATTTATACAAACTTCCAATCAGACTTCTTTTTGGCCCCAAGTTTATCCTGTGTTTGTGTGCTTGAAAGGCCTGTGTCCTCTTTATCATGAAAGAATTCTTTCAGTCTTAGTCTTCTGAAATATTCCTCCATGTCACTACAAAGTTCTGTTTTGTCAAGTGTTTTAGTGGGACAGAATGAAAGTCCCCTGGAGAGGACACTGAGCTCCACCTTACTGGGGTTGTGAGATGACAGATTGATAACACAGCTGACTTTACCTTTGTCCATGTCCTGTTGGGGGTTCTGTTCCCTCCTGCCAGACTCGGGGTGCTCCTGATCCGTGTTTGCGTACAGGCCTGCTTTGAGTCGAAGTCTCTGGAGTTTCTTTTCCTTGTTCTGAATAAGGCAGCATCGTAGTGTTGTATAAAAGTGTGGACACCACCATAAAGATTTCAAACAACTCAATACAGACATCCCTATACCGAAAACCGATTGATCGGCCCACATACCTCAGATGGGACAGTTTCCATCCTAAACACATCAAAAAGTCCATTGTCTACAGCCAGGCCATCAGATACAACCGGATCTGCTCCAACCCAACGGACAGAGAGGAACATTTGTACCATCTTAAAAGAACATTTATAAATCAGGGCTACCATCCCACCTCAATTGATGACCAAATCACCAGAGCCACCAGGATACCCAGAAATCAACTACTCCAATACAAGGAGAAGGAAACAAACAATCGTGTGCCTCTAGTAGTGACCTACAATCCGCAACTAGAGGTACTAAGGAAAACCGCAAGAAAACTCCACCATACCCTGCACAAGGATGACCGTCTGAAAACCATATTCCCGGACCCTCCGCTTCTGTGTTACAGGCAACCTCCTAACTTGAGGAACTTTATAATCAGGAGTGCATTACCCTCTGACACACAAAAAGGAACTTATCCCTGTAATGTAAGGAGCTGTAAGACCTGCTCACATATACTGACTGCGAACAGGATACGGATCCCCAACACACAGCAGGACTATAAGATCCCAGGGACATTCACATGTTCCTCGTCCAATGTTGTATACCTGATCCTGTGCAGTAAATGTCCTGTTGGGGGTCTTTATGTTGGAGAAACAGGACAGAAACTGAAAGCCAGGATGAGATCTCATCACCACACGATTGAACACAGAAAAAGGGAATTACCTGTGGCCGAGCACTTCTCTAACCATGGACATAACATAGGAGATATGAGAGTTTTGATATTGAAGGGTGGTTTTAAGTCACAAAACCACAGAAGAATTTGGGAATATAAATTGATAACAACCTTTGACACGCTGAATACTGGGTTAAATTATTCCCCTGGATTTATGCGTGAATGGGAAGTGTGAGACTTGATTGCACAGATAAGACCCCCATCAACAGTAATTCAGGGACCATAAACTTTCACTCCCTTATCAGTGTTTAGCTAAAAATGTTTGTGTATCTCTTGTAGCAATTCAAGCCTGATGACCTCCACCCTCCAACAGTAATTTAGGGACCATAAAACTTTCACTCCGCTATCAGTGCCTAGACAAAAAAAGTTTGTTTGCTGTTGCAGAATTCCTTTTAAGTGCGAACCAATCACATCCATATCTGTGCCTTGTCATAAGTATGTATGTTATAAGTTTGTATAAATAAATATGCATGCCTCTTCAGATCCAATCCATAAGCCTGAAGAAGAACCCTGTGTTGGTTCGGAAGCTCGCTATTATTACATCATGTATTTTTGTTAGCCATTAAAAGGTATCATATCTACAAGATTACGTTGTTTCTCTTGCTGGGAACAATCACATCTAGAAGGAATACAATGTATCAGCTTTGTTTGGAATGTATCTTTAATCAAATGGAAATGCTGATACCTATTTGCTGTAATAGAACACCCTGTACCTTGCTCAGCAGTAATCTTTAGCTCGATCTCACAAATAATGGGATATATCGCACATGAAAAATATTGGATTGTCCAAAGGATTTTACAAAAGGAGTACAATTTTCGAACAGTTTTACTGGCGCAGTAAATTTGCTGTGGATGAAGAAGAACAGAGTATTGATTATTACTATAACAAAGGGGCAGTTTTGTTCCTATATAGATTTCTTTTTCTTTAGACCGTGGCCATCTGAAGCACCCGAGATGTCTTGACCTAAGGGATTGACTGGGCATTTTCTACTGCAAACTTACATATTTCAATCCCATCTGTATTTCTCTTTCACCATCTTGCTTGTCTTCTTTGGCTTTTGTCTTGTATTTGGTGAGTATTGACTGAAGGAAAGCTTTCAGTTTGTCACAATGGAAGCAGAACATGCAGTTCTGATAATCAAGACATTTTTGTAGTGACACATCCCTTATTAACAGCTTAGCTTGAAAATGTTGTATGCAATTAATACATCAAATAAATGTGATGAGTAGCATTTAGTGGATTTTCTTTGCAGACAGCAAGAAGTAAACAACGTATTCTACAATATATTGCATGTTAACACATTCAGAGGTCAGGGTTTATAGACTAGGGTCCATGCATTCCATTTTCAAGCAAGATGGCCATTTTAAAGTTCGTTTTTCTCAGATCTGTGATAGTATTTTCTATATATTTAAACAAGCCATGTACTGTGGGTTTCCATGTTATAAGACATGTACATAGGAATATGGTTCTAAGGATCAACCAGAGAAAGAACACAATGCCACACCTTGTTGTTCATGATATGATGATCTACATCAGTGTTTTTCCAACTCCAGTCCTCAAAGCACCCCAACAATTCATGTCTTCTGGATCTCCTCAGTATTGCACAGGTGATATAATTATTGTCAGTGCCTCAGTCATTGGCGCAGGTGTTCTTACCATAGCATATCCTGAAAACATGATCTGTTTGGGTGCCTTGAGGAGTTAAGAAACACTGATCTACATTCATATCATTCTTATTCACTGTCTGATGTCACTCGTGGCATTGTGGAAAGACATTAGGCCCATTTACACGCAAAGATAATTGTTCAAAAGATAGGTTTTGAGCGATTGTTTTGCATAAACTACTAATGAACACCAATGTCCATTAGCAGTTAATCACCTTTACATGTAATTGAGCCTCCAGAACCTGTATGCTGAGAACAGCAGGTGGTCTGTTCTCTGCATACAGCTCCTTTGTTGTGCCATGGGGCTGCAAGCTGAATACAATGTAATCAGATTGGAGAATACGGCACAATGGATAGCAAACACAGAATGCAGTCTGTGTTATCTTCTCTGTGGCTGAACGATGGATTTTATGCTCATCTAAAAATCATTGTTCAGTCGAAGAGTGAAAGATGAGAGCATTTACACACCACGATTATCGCTAAAACGGTGGCTTTTGAGCGAATTTTGAGCGATAATCGTTGCGTGTAAATGGGCCCTTAGAATATTTTTTATAGTATATGGACCCATTACTGATGCATTAAATGATGGTCAATTGCTAAACACTGCACATAATTGATGATCATCTCCCTATCTTCAGCTCTGTGTGGCATTGGCTACATACAATACCATCTAGAATATTAGCAAGCTCATGCATTGACTAATATGCACTGTTTACAAAGAGTAACAAAAGTATAAAACACTGGGAAAAATCATTATATTGCAACCTGAATAGGTGTATTTGGGAGAAAGTCTTTAGATAATATAATTTATTCTGTTTTTTTTTTCTCTTTGCTTATGGATAAAGAATAAGTTTGATAACATAACTTAGATGGGACCACAGATAATTATAATAAAATAGCAACCATATAGCTGGAGAAAGTCTCTTATTGTATGGTAACATTACACAGAATGTCAGCCACGTACATACAGTATGATGGACAAGATGCATATCCTCTCATGACATACACTATCTTCATAAAAGTATTTGGACACCCGTATCGGTAGAATGAATTGTGTCTTATTAGCATGTCAATTATAGAGGAAGGTTGTATCTGTGCTATCAAAATGTCACTGGACTACTGCTGTGAAGCATAATCTGAATGCAGCCTGTTCATCTTGCATACCTTAAGGTTATGTTTAGAGATGAGCGAACGTACTCGTCCGAGCTTGATACTCGTTCGAGTATTAGCGTGTTCGAGATGCTCGTTACTCGAGACGAGTACCAAGCGATGTTCGAGTTACTTTCACTTTCATCTCTGAGACGTTAGCGCACTTTTCTGGCCAATAGAAAGACAGGGAAGGCATTACAACTTCCCCCTGCGACGTTCAAGCCCTATACCACCCCCCTGCAGTGAGTGGCTGGCGAGGTCAGGTGTCACCCGAGTATATAAATCGGCCCCTCCCGCGGCTCGCCACAGATGCATTCTGACATAGAGGAGGGAAAGTGCCGCTGGTGACGGAGCTGCTATAGGGAGAGCGTTAGGAGTTATTTTAGGCTTCAAGAACCCCAACAGTCCTTCTTAGGGCCACATCTAACCGTGTGCAGTAGTGTGGAGGCTGCTTTTTGCAGTGTTGCACATTTTTTTTTTTTTTTTGTATATCGGCCGTGCAGAGCATTGCGTCCTGCAGTAATTTTACATTGTCCAGGGCCAGTAGTGGTGAGGCAGGGACAGAAGACATATTTAGTGTATATAGGCAGTGGGCCTTTCCAAAAACATTTGGAAAAAAAAATCTATTTGGGCTGCCTGTGACCGTCCTCAGTGTACTGGGTCTCTGCTGGGGGTAGTTGTCCTAATTCATACGCAGCCAGCTAAGTGTTACAGCAGGCTTGCGCAAAATTCTTTCCTGCCTCTGTGTTGCCTCTTACTTCACCGCTGTATTCCTGTCCACAAGTATACTGGGTCTCTGCTGGGGGTAGTTGTCCTAATTCATACGCAGCCAGCTAAGTGTTACAGCAGGCTTGCGCAAAATTCTTTCCTGCCTCTGTGTTGCCTCTTACATCACCACTGTATTCCTGTCCACAAGTGTACTGGGTCTCTGCTGGGGGTAGTTGTCCTAATTCATACGCAGCCAGCTAAGTGTTACAGCAGGCTTGCGCAAAATTCTTTCCTGCCTCTGTGTTGCCTCTTACATCACCGCTGTATTCCTGTCCACAAGTGTACTGGGTCTCTGCTGGGGGTAGTTGTCCTAATTCATACGCAGCCAGCTAAGTGTTACAGCAGGCTTGCGCAAAATTCTTTCCTGCCTCTACTGTGCGTTCCGTAAGCGAAGTCAGCCTCCAACCACAGGCCAATAAGCGGCACATTTAATTACAGCGTTCTGTTTCTGCACTACTGGTAATACAGCATGCTGAGGGGTAGGGGTAGGCCTAGGGGACATGGACGCAGGCGAGGACGCGGAGGCCCAAGTCAGGGTGTGGGCACAGGCCGAGCCAGTGCGGTGGCCAGGGGTAGAGGCAGGGCCAGACCGAATAATCCACCGAAGCGCCCCCTCGCGCCATGCCACCCTGCAGAGGCTAAGGTGCTCTAAGGTGTGGCAGTTTTTCACAGAGACGCCTGACGACCGACGAACAGTGGTGTGCAACCTTTGTCGCGCCAAGATCAGCTTGGGAGACACCACCACCAGCATGTGCAGGCATATGATGGCCAAGCACCCCACAAGGTGGGACGAAGGCCGTTCACCGCCTCCGGTTTGCACCACTGCCTCTCCCCCTGTGCCCCAACCTGCCTCTGAGATCCAACCCACCCTCTGAGGACACAGGCACGAGTGCCTACCAGCCTGCACCCACATCCTCACCTCCGCTGTCCTCGGCCCCATCCAGCAATGTCTCTCAGCGCAGCGTCCAGACATCGCTAGCGCAACTGTTTGAGCGCAAGCGCAAGTACGCCGGCAAGCACCCGCACGCTCAAGCGTTAAACGTGCACATAGCCAAATTGATCAGCCTGGAGATGCTGCCGTATAGGCTTGTGGAAACGGAGGCTTTCAAAAGCATGATGGCGGCGGCGGCCCTGCGCTACTTGGTTCCCAGTCGCCACTACTTTTCCCGATGTGCCGTCCCAGCCCTGCACGACCACGTCTCCCGCAACATTGTACGCGCCCTCACCAACGCGGTTACTGCCAAGGTCCACTTAACAACGGACATGTGGACAAGCACAGGCGGGCAGGGCCACTATATCTCCCTGACGGCACATTGGGTGAATTTAGTGGAGGCTGGGACAGAGTCAGAGCCTGGGACCGCTCACGTCCTACCCACCCCCAGAATTGCGGGCCCCAGCTCGGTGCTGTTATCTGCGGCGGTGTGTGCTTCCTCCCCTAAATCACCCTCCTCTTCCTCCTCCTCCTCCTCCAACGCAACCTCTGTCTTGCAATCCAGATGTGTCAGCAGCAGCACGTCGCCAGCAGTCGGTGTCGCGCGGCGTGGCAGCACAGCGGTGGCAAGCGTCAGCAGGCCGTGCTGAAACTACTCAGCTTAGGAGAGAAGAGGCACACGGCCCACGAACTGCTGCAGGGTCTGACAGAGCAGACCGACCGCTGGCTTTCGCCGCTGAGCCTCCAACCGGGCATGGTCATGTGTGACAACGGCCGTAACCTGGTGGCGGCTCTGCAGCTCGGCAGCCTCACGCACGTGCCATGCCTGGCCCATGTCTTTAATTTGGTGGTTCAGCGCTTTCTGAAAAGCTACCCACACTTGTCATACCTGCTGGGAAAGGTGCGCCGGGTCAGTGCACATTTCCGCAAGTCCAAGACGGACGCTGCCACCCTGCGGACCCTGCAACATCGGTTTAATCTGCCAGTGCACCGACTGCTGTGCGACGTGCCCACATGGTGGAACTCTACGCTCCACATGTTGGCCAGACTCTATGAGCAGCGTAGAGCTATAGTGGAATACCAACTCCAACATGGGCGGTGTAGTGGGAGTCAGCCTCCTCAATTCTTTACAGAAGAGTGGGCCTGGTTGGCAGACATCTGCCAGGTCCTTGGAAACTTTGAGGAGTCTACCCAGATGGTGAGCGGGGATGCTGCAATCATTAGCGTCACCATTCCTCTGCTATGTCACTTGAGAAGTTCCCTGCAAAGCATAAAGGCAGACGCTTTGCGCTTGGAAACGGAGGCAGGGGAAGACAGTATGTTGCTGGATAGTCAGAGCACCCTCATGTCTATATCTCAGCGCGTTGAGGAGGAGCATGAGGAGGATGAGGAGGAGGGGGAAGAGACAGCTTGGCCCACTGCTGAGGGTACCCATGCTGCTTGCCTGTCATCCTTTCAGCGTGTATGGCCGGAGGAGGAGGAGGAGGATCCTGAAAGTGATCTTCCTAGTGAGGACAGCCATGTGTTGCGTACAGGTACCCTGGCACACATGGCTGACTTCATGTTAGGATGCCTTTCTCGAGACCCTTGCGTTACACGCATTCTGGCCACTACGGATTACTGGGTGTACACACTGCTCAACCCACGGTATAAGGAGAACCTTTCCACTCTCATACCCGAAGAGGAAAGGGGTTCGAGAGTGATGCTATACCACAGGACCCTGGCGGACAAACTGATGGTAACATTCCCATCCGACAGCGCTAGTGGCAGAAGGTGCAGTTCCGAGGGCCAGGTAGCAGGGGAGGCGCAGAGATCAGGCAGCATGTACAGCGCAGGCAGGGGAACATTCTCCAAGGCCTTTGCCTGCTTTATGGCTCCCCAGCAAGACTGTGTCACCGCTCCCCAGTCAAGGCTGAGTTGGTGGGAGCACTGTAAAAGGATGGTGAGGGAGTACGTAGCCGATCGCACGACCGTCCTCCGTGACGCCTCTGCCCCCTACAACTACTGGGTGTCGAAGCTGGACACGTGGCCTGAACTCACGCTGTATGCCCTGGAGGTGCTTGCTTGTCCTGCGGCTAGCGTCTTGTCAGAGAGGGTGTTTAGTGCGGCTGGGGGAATCATCATGGATAAGCGTACCCGCCTGTCAACCGACAGTGCCGACAGGCTTACACTCATCAAGATGAACAAAGCCTGGATTTCCCCAGACTTCTCTTCTCCACCAGCGGACAGCAGCGATACCTAAGCAATACGTAGGCTGCACCCGCGGATGGAAGCATCGTTCTCTATCACCATCAAAAACGGGGACCTTTTTGCTTCATCAATCTGTGTATGCTATTCATGCTCCTCCTCCTGAAACCTCACGTAATCACGCCGAACGGGCAATTTTTCTTAGGCCCACAAGGCTCAGTCATATAATTTTTCTAAACAATTTTTATACGTTTCAATGCTCATTAAAGCGTTGAAACTTTCACTTGAACCAATTTTTATTTTAACTGGGCTGCCTCCAGGCCTATTTACCAATTAAGCTACATTAACCAAAGCGATTAATGGGTTTCACCTGCCCTCTTGGTTGGGCATGGGCAATTTTTCCGAGGTACATTAGTACTGTTGGTACACCAATTTTTTGGGGCCCTCGCCTACAGTGTAATCCAATTAATTTTTTGCCCACCTGCATTAAAGCTGACGTTACATCAGCTGTGATGGCCAATGCAATGGGATATATTTATGTACCGCCGGTGGCTTCTTGGCACCCACCCATGCTGTGGGTCCACAGGGAGTTGTAACTGCATGTGTCCACTTCTAAAGAACCCCAGTCTGACTGGGGCATGCAGTGTTGGCCGATGCCCACCTGCATTTAATCGGACGTTACCTCAGCTGTGATGGGCACTGCAATGGGATACATTTATGTAGAGCCGGTGGGTTCCAGGGAGCCACCCATGCTGTGGGTGCACACGGAATTCCCATTGCGGAGTTGTACTTGCCTGTGACTAATTATAAAATCCGTGGTCTGACTGGGGCATGCAGACACCTTGACAGAATGAATAGTGTGTGGCACATAGGTTCCCCATTGCTATGCCCACGTGTGCAGCTCCTGATGGCGGTGGCACAGGATTATATTTCTCATGGCTTCTGTACAGCATTGTGGGCTATCGCCCCGCCCCTTTTAAAGAGGGTCGCTGCCTAGCCGTGCCAACCCTCTGCAGTGTGTGCCTGCGGTTCCTCCTCATGGCAGACGCACTTATAAATAGACATGAGGGTGGTGTGGCATGAGTGCAGCTGAAGGCTGCGCAGGGACACTTTGGTGTGCGCTGTGGACACTGGGTCGTGCGGGGGGGTTGGGCAGCATGTAACCCAGGAGAAGGGGCAGCGGAGTGTCATACAGGCAGTGATTGTGCTTTGTTGGAGGTAGTGTGGTGCTTAGCTAAGGTATGCATTGCTAATGAGGGTTTTTCAAAAGTAAAAGTTGTTGGGGGGGGGGCACTCTTGCCGCTATTGTGGCTTAATAGTGGGACCTGGGAACTTGAGATGCAGGCCAACATGTAGCCCCTCGCCTGCCCTATCCGTTGCTGTGTCGTTCCCATCACTTTCTTGAATTGCCCAGATTTTCACAAATGAAAACCTTAGCGAGCATCGGCGATATACAAAAATGCTCGGGTCGCCCATTGACTTCAATGGGGTTCGTTACTCGAAACGAACCCTCGAGCATTGCGATAATTTCGTCCTGAGTAACGAGCACCCGAGCATTTTGGTGCTCGCTCATCTCTAGTTATGTTCACATGATATATTTTGGCATGCATTCCATCCCAAAGTATGCTTACAATAATTGTCTCATTGATTTGTAATGGGATACCATGTCCCTGTCTTGACAACATGTTTTTTCCTGATACTTATTGAAAATACACATTGCGGAAAAAAAGAAGTGACATGCCACTTCTTATTTTTGTCTTTCCCTTTGTTTTTGCTGTAGAACTCAATGAAACGTCTAAAAATGCATTAAATATGCATCACAATACGTATCAAATGCAAATAAATGTGCCTAAAAGCCAAGAGTGCTAATATATACAGATTTTGATGTGGTTCACCTGTAGAGAGTGAATGCTGCACCCAGGGAATTAAGAGAAATACATATAATAAATTATATATAGAATCTCTCAGCATACCAGAGCTAGGTGAAGAGGTACAAACTTGGTACCAATAGCAGTCTCAGATGCTTGGAGATCCCAAACAAGGATAAAATAATTATTCAGTAAACTATCTTGCATAATATCTAACAATAACATGCATTATTTTAATTGGTAATACAGGTGAGATCACTGACCGTTGCCCAAATATTTCTGTAGGTGAACTACAATACAGTGGGCAAAGTAATGTAGCCTAAGACGTGTGGTATAATCTTATTGACCAAGGTTCTATTAACAATTGTGCAGAGTTCCGTAGGGTGACCTCCAATAAACTGGAGGACAGGGATAGCAGATGTCACGGATGACGCTACCATTGCGTTACCCACCGGTATGGCCCTTGGCGGTACATAATGGAGCCGCAGACCAAAGTAATGTACCTCAGGTCCCTGGGAATGGTCAGGGCCTGGCAAAAATGTACTTAAAGGGGTTGTCCCGCGCCGAAACGGGTTTTTTTTTTTTTTTAACCCCCCCCCCCCGTTCGGCGCGAGACAACCCCGATGCAGGGGTTAAAAAAACAAACCGCACAGCGCTTACCTGAATCCCGGCGGTCCGGCGTCTTCATACTCACCTGCTGAAGATGGCCGCCGGGGTCTGCTCTCTCTGCGGTCCATTGCCGATTCCAGCCTCCTGATTGGCTGGAATCGGCACGTGACGGGGCGGAGCTACACGGAGCCGGCATTCTGCACGAGCGGCCCCATTGAAGACAGCAGAAGACCCGGACTGCGCAAGCGCGGCTAATTTGGCCATCGGAGGCCGAAAATTAGTCGGCACCATGGAGACGAGGACGCCAGCAACGGAGCAGGTAAGTATAAAACTTTTGATAACTTCTGTATGGCTCATAATTAATGCACAATGTACATTACAAAGTGCATTAATATGGCCATACAGAAGTGTATAGACCCACTTGCTGCCGCGGGACAACCCCTTTAACATAAGTTCCAGAAGATGGAACAATTTACACAAATTGGCAGTGCAGGTAAAGAAGCAGACTTGAAGGTACCTCCACCTGGTGATCCCAGACGTCAGGACGGACGGATGTGAAAACAAATGGGTGTACCTATATGCAGTGATCCCAGACTTCAGGACGGCCGCGTAGGAAAAATAATCAGTGAGTACCTCTGCACTAGGCCTGGCCGTATGCACCTTCTGTTACTCATGCTCTCTCTCTCTCAAGGGACTCACTCTGTCACGGTTGCAGTCACACAGGTAGTCAGGAACTGCTCTTTCTCCTCCATTGGGAGTTGAAGGAACCTCCATGTGGCTAGCACACTCTTTCAGGAACCCAGAAGAATAGAAGACCAGAAGAATGGACCCTTTCTCGCT